>NC_034603.1:18464631-18468406 GCF_900095145.1 Mus pahari | reverse complement strand
AGAGAGAGAGAGAGAGAGAGAGAGAGAGAGAGAGAGAGCGAGCAGGCAGATTTTATAGATATATAAAACTGGGTTTCCTGGCATAAAAGATACATGGAGTTATTACTGTTGCTATTAGGAACTGCAATCAACAGAAATTGCTGGTGGTTTGAGGGACAGGGTGTGGCCACAGGCTTTATCACTATGGCTTTCTCTGGAACTCTGGCCTAGGCATGGGCCTGGGAAGACGGCAGCTCAGTACTCTTGGAAACAGTTGATCCAAACCAAACCTGAATCAGCTAAAGTGTCCCACACGTCCAACTCCTGCATTCAAGAAAGAGGAACAGGAGGATTACTGAAAGTTTGAGGCCGCCGGGCGTGGTGGCGCACGCCTTTAATCCCAGCACTTGGGAGGCAGAGGCAGGCGGATTTCTGAGTTGGAGGCCAGCCTGGTCTACAGAGTGAGTTCCAGGACAGCCAGGGCTATACAGAGAAACCCTGTCTCAAAAAACAAACAAACAAACAAAAAAAACCAAACAAACAAAAAAAGAAAGTTTGAGGCCAGCCTGGTCTATACAGTAATTACAGGCCAGCTAGGGCTACACAGCAAGATTCCATCTTTTTAAAAAAAAAAAAAAAAAAAAGCTGGTGAGATGACTCAGTGTGTGATGACCTGAGTTGTCCCCCAGAGACCCACATGGTAGGAGAGAGCTGACCCCCAAAGCTGTCTTCTTGTAGGGGGTGTGGAAATAGATCTGGTGGAGGAAGAGGTGGGGCAGAGAGGGAGAAGCCACAGGCTCCTGAATTGCCTTGAGGAGTCCTCCGGAACCACTGCACACAGTGGTTCTGATGTGGCTTCTGTGGCTTCCGCCATCCCGCATAGTGAGACAACACAAAGGACCCGAGGCCAGGGCTGCGAAGGCTTCCTTGGTCTGCATGGAAATTTCCATGGGGGATTGGCCCCTCCTCCACAGGCTCATGGACAAGCCAGATTCTGCTAAACAACATAGGTTGCACCCCAATTTGCCCTCAATACATAAACATACCCTAATTGGCTAAAAAGCTATATATAAGCTCCTGTAATAATAAAGTTAGCTCTGCGTTCTGATGCTGGTCTCGGGAGTCTGAATCCCAGGTATCGGCTTGGACTCCAGTTCCACTTACCCTGTACTTCCCGGTCCCTTCCCACAGCTTCCGACCCTCCTCAGGGAGCTGATGGAGTCCATTTTGATTTTTAGTCTGGTCTATTGGGCCTCATGGAAGAGCCTAGTCTAAAACAGTGGCTACCACAATAATACTTTCTATAACTTTACTGTGCGTGTGTGTGTGTGTGTGTGTGTGTGTGTGTATATGTGTTACTGAGGATTATATCCAGAACTGCCTGTATGCTAGGCAAGTTCTCTACCATTGAGTTATATGCCAAGATTTTCATTTGCTTTTTAATTTTGAGAAAAGATTTCACTAAGTCCTTGACATTGTGACCCTCCTGCCTCAGCCTCCTGAGTAGCTGGGATTTGATGCCTAACTGCAACTTTGATTTTTTATTTAATTGGAGTAACATTAGCTAAACACCCAGGCACTTCACAAATACTGGTAAGGGTTCCCCTTTGTGCCTGCTTGGGAACACTCGTCAGACAAAGGGGTACCCACAGCTAGAGTGAGGTGCGGGACACAGGACTGTGGAGGCCAAACAGGGAGGAGATGGAGAGCGGATGGCCCGCAAAAGGCTGGATGCAGCACGGGTAACTGAAGGTCCTGAGGGAACAGTGCTTCCCTGGCTTGGGGCACTGTCATTGGGAGACACTGACTGTCCTCCCATCCTTACCTGCCCAGACCCCAATTCTCCTTGAACAGTTTTTCACTGGGGCCCCTCCAGGCTCTTTTGAGCTGCCTAAAACAGACAGGGTTTCTGATTTCCTCACAGCTCCTCCACCCTGGCTCCGCCTTTATCTTTCCCAACTGTAGCCTGGCCCCCAGCCTTGGGAGCCTCAACCACAGGGGCACAATCTGATTAAGGTGAAGAGTTAAGAAAAAAACCCAGAAAGGGAATAATGCCATCATCTCCCTACGCCTATGTTTTTTCTGAGCCTCAGACACTACACCGAAGGGTGCAGCGCCCAGGAGAGGCTGCGCACAGGTTCCACTTCAGCATCAGAGAGGAGGCCGGATGGTGGTCTTGCTTGGAAATAACAGGCTGAAAGCAAGTCAGCTGGTACTTACAGATGTGAAGGAGACCACCCAGATGATATGGCACATAAGCTTCCTCCAGGTGGTTTGCAGCCCTCCCTCCAGGGCTCCTCCTCTGCTCCCAAGAGTGACAAGTCCATAGGGAGTTTTCTGTCAACCTGGGGCACCCAGCTTTGCCTCTGTGCACTCACTCTGGGCCTCGTTCTGCCTCCCTTTTCCCTCTGAGTCTAGCTAACAGCTTCTCCACCAAGCCTGTGTATTGTCCTCTGGGTCCAGCCTCCCTCCTTCTTCCCCCTCTTACTCTCCCACCCTGAGTGTGCAACCATTCTAGAGTCAAACCCCAGCCTAGGGGACCTCTTTCATCCCAGTGGGTGGTCCAACTCCAGAGGAACTGAAAGGTCCCTAGATTCCACTGCCCCAACAACTTGGCATTAAGTAACTCCCTCGGCTGTTTTTCTATTAGAATAATCTTAAAAGCCTTTGGGATGTGTTCCCCTTCCTGCTACAGAGTCAGACACCTCATGATTGTGCTTCTGTAAAAGGAAGGGCCGGGGATGCAGAATGCTTGCCTAATATGCATGAGGGGAGGCCCTGGGTTTTGGTTTTTGTTTTTGTTTTTGTTTTTTTTTTAGACAGGGTTTCTTTGTACAGCCCTGGCTGCTGGCCTCGAATTCAGAAATCCACCTGCCTCTGCCTCCCAAGTGCTGGGATTAAAGGCCTGTGCCACCACACCCGGCTCCTGGGTTTTGTTCTTGATACCACCAAGAAACACAGGGGCTAATGCTGAGCAGCCCTCATCTGGATTCTTGCCTCCACACCCAAAGAATATCAACTAAACTTAAGAAAAGCATTGCAAAGCCACAAAGGAACCTGAGAAGGAGGTGACAACATGCCAGTCAGCCATAAGCAAAATGATATCCAGTACTTGGAGGTGTCTCCTAGGTGTGGCCAGGGAAGGCACTCCTGAGGAGATAAACTGCCCACCGTTCAGACGGAGATGGGGGAAGGAAAAGGATCTGGACAGGGTAAGAACCTGGGAGAAGTATCAGCTGGAATGTGTTGGGCATATCTGGGAACTTGGGGTGTGCCCCTCCAGTATGGATGAGAAGAAAGTGACCGCCCTTGCCCTGACACCCCAGCCATAGATGAGCACTCTCACAGAGAAACACATCTCACTGGGCCTGGGTGGAGTGGGGATCTGGAGGGGCTGTGCCCCTGTGATCTCCAGTCTCTGTAAGAATGGCCTGAGCATCTCAGCCTGAATCCTCAGCGGCCTTAGCTTCAGTTGACGAGTGCTCCTACGGACTCCTCGTCCCACAACTTAATATGCTAGGCAGTACAGTAGAGAGACTGCCCCGGGACTGCCCCGTTATTAGGGGAAGATTTTTATTGTAAAGGAGAGGGAGAAAATATCCAGAGGCATCCGGAAGAGTTCAGGGCAGTGGAAACCAGAAGCAGAGTTGACATGTCTGGGACTAGGGCGGCGGGAGAGAGGCGGGACATGGCCAGAGATAGCAAAAGATGCAGAACACAGAGAAACCCTGTCTGGAAGAGAGAGAGAGAGACAGAGAGAGACAGAGAGAGACAGAGAGAGACAGAGACAGAGAGA
>NC_034603.1:18461818-18464246 GCF_900095145.1 Mus pahari | reverse complement strand
GAGTTCAATTCCCAGCAGCCACATGGTGGTTCCCAACCATCTGCAATGGGATCCGATGCCCTCTTCTAGTGTGTTGGGAGCTAGCTTCAGTGAGGAGACCATTGCCACGTCTTGGGGAGACCCAAGAAGACAGACAGCAGAGGTCCTGGGTCACTCCTGCTCCTGTCACAGAACCCACCTCTTAACTCAGGCAGGCCACCTAAGGCCTGCACACTTACTTCCCTGGTAGCTTCTATTAGCACTCCTGTGGGGAATCCCCTAGGGAGGGGTTCAGGTCCTCCCACTCCTGACGCATTTTAAAGACACGGTTAGTCACCTGTCCAAAGTAAAAAATGCTATCTCTTGATTCAGGTGGCAAGCTTTCCCCTTTCCTCTAGTGTATGTTTCAGTGGGTAAGGGACAGGTGGACTCATGAACAAGGCATCAGACATTGGCAAGATGCCTGGCCTGACTTATCTTGGCAACCTTGGCCTCTCAAAGTTCACTTTGCTGACAGGTCCTCCAGAGACCCCCTCCCAAGACCCTTCTCCAGAGAGATCACACCTTCAAGGACCTTCTCCATCCTGTCTGCTGGCACTGGACCGGATGGCAGCAGCCTGGGATCCCCCTGTTATGACCATGATCATGGGACTCTGACTCATAGCCTCCTAGGCCACCTGACCACAGCAAGCAGAGAGGGCCCTACCAGGGGGTTCCCCAGGCACCGCCCGTGTTTACCTCCCTGACTGGCCTGGGAACTCAGGAGAGAGCCTGAGTCACTGCAGGCTTCAGGGCATGCTGGCCTGGCCTGCAACCCAGGGCATCTCCCCATTTTTCTTTCTCCCACTGGTGACAGAGTAAATGAGCTCCCCACGGCTCTCCATTGGCTCAGATGTTCCATAGGAAGTTTGGCCTGCTTGAAGCTTTAAGGCTGTCAGGCCACTAGACTGCTGAGTCATGCTTGGCCAGCAGCTGACATCAGGATACAGCCTCTGCGTCCCCACTGTCCTCTGCATTAGCAGAGGGTCCTGCAGGATCAGGGGCCTCTTCCTGGGCTAGTGACTGTTGGAGAGGAAAGCCTAAAATGGGATTGCCTTCTGGGGCCATAGGTGTGAACCTTCCAGCCACCAGGGAAGTGGCAGTCACACCTGTGTGGCAAATCACTGTCCATTGCTGAGTCTTCCTAAAATTACAGATTCTTCTGCTCGCCCAAAACCAATTCCGAGAGAGGTCCAGGGAAGACATGAGAACTGGGAGAGGCGCCCTAGGAAGGTGGTGTGGAGAGAGACCCTGCCTCAGGGAGACGACCTGAGCTCCAATTCTGCTCCGCATGTCTTCTCCCATGAGTTGACTCAGCAGGTCTAGTCCTATTGTATTGACAGGACCATGCCTGGAAGGCCTTACAGGGTGGCATTTCTTCGAAGCCTCTAGCTGTCCCAGGACTGGGTTCCTGCTAAGAGCTCATTTTACTTTTTTTTTTTTTTTTTTGGTTTTACGAGACAGGGTTTCTCTGTGTACCCCTGGCTGTCCTGGAACTCACTTTGTAGACCAGGCTGGCTTCAAACTCAGAAATCTGCCTGCCTCTGCCTCCCAAGTGCTGGGATCAAAGGGGTGTGCGCCACCACTGCCCGGCAAAATGTTTATTTATTTTATGTAGGTGAGTACACTGTCTTCAGACAGACCAGAGGAAGGTATTTGATCCCACTAGAGATGGTCGTGAGCCACCATGCAGTTGCTGGGAATTGAACTCAGGACCTCAGGAAGAGCAGTCAGTGTTCTTAACCACTGAGCCACCTCTCCAGCCCTTCATTTTACTTTTATTCATTTAATTTGTGGGTTTTTTGTCTTTTTGTTTGTTTGTTTGTTTGTTTTTTCAAGACAGGGTTTCTTTTTGTAGCTCTGGCTGTCCTGGAATTCACTCTGTAGACCAGGCTGGCCTTGAACTCAGAAATCTTCCTGCCTCTGCCTCCCAAGTGCTGGAATTAAAGGCAGGTGCCACCACTGCCTGGCTTAATTTGTTTTTTGAGAGTAGGACTTGCGATGCAAGACTGGCCTAGCCTTGAATTAGAATTCCTCCTGACTCAGCTTCCCCAGGGCTGGGGTTACAGATGTGTGTCATCATGCTAGCTAACAGGTCACTCTGGCCACAGAAAGCAGCATTTCCGGCTTTTGGCGTTTGTATGGGGGGTTGAATCTAAGACTTAACACATACTAGGCAGGTGCTCTGTCACTGAGCTACATCCCTATGCACCAAATTCCCACTAACGGTATTCCCCTGGGTATATCCCTACTAAGCTAAATCTTCATGACCTGTATCCCTACTAAGCTAAATCCCTATAAGCTGTATCCTTGCTAAGCTAAATCCCCTGACCTTACTAAACTGTATGGCTAGACTCTTTCTTTCCACCCCTCAACCCCACCCCCCCGGCTTTTTTTTTTTTTTTTTTTT
>NC_034603.1:18441102-18461728 GCF_900095145.1 Mus pahari | reverse complement strand
CTTTTTTTTTTTTTTTTTTTCTTTTTGAGCAGTCTCACGTAGCCAAGGCTGGCTTTGAACTCTGGAACCTCTGGCCTCCCAAGTACTAGGATCTCTTTCTATTTTGAAACAGTTTCACCAAGTTGCTCAGGCAGAATACCTTGACCTTGGTGTTTTCCTTTTCCTGCCTTAGCATCTCAAACAGCTGCAATAGCCAACCTGTGGCACTGGCACTGGACCGGCTATAGCTTGTCTTCTCGTTCCTAGTTGGAGGGCAGTGATCTGAATCCTTTGTGCTTTGAAGCCGCTGAGGCCTGAGATACATGCCCCTTCCGAGAGAGAGAGAGAGAGAGAGAGAGAGAGAGAGAGAGAGAGAGAGAGAGAGAGAGAGAATGAGAATGAATATGAGTGTGTGTGTATGTCTGGGCTGCAGTGAGGAATCTCTGGTTGCAATGAACAGGTTGTGACTACTGCTGCCTCTGGAGCCCTGGCTACCCCTCCTACAGGGTGGGTTTGTGAGAAGTCACCAGTGCTTGTCCAACACCTCTCAACCCGATCTTTGTTAAATTGGGTGAGGCCTAAGATAGAGGGTGATGTCCCTTTATTCAGTGAGGGGCTGGGGGCTACTACCGGGGACACTAGGTTTGGGAGGGTTGGGATGGCATCCTGTGAGACAGCTTGTTTGGCTAAAAGAGTGGCTACCTGACAGTAGACATCTGTGTCCTCCTAGCTTCTGGGCCGTACATCCCCCCCCTGGCTTGGGGACGACACTGCTGAGTCACAGGCAGGCCCAAGCCTGGGAGGCACCTAGGCTCGGATACTTACCGGTCCTTTTCCCAACGACTTGAGGCTGAGGCTGGTCTCTTGGGGTCACCCATGTATTCGGTGGGAAAGAAAAAGAGTAGGCAGTGGGGGCGTCTCGCCCCCGTACCTTTCAAGGGTCCCACCAAGGGGGCTCGAGCGGCCGCCCCAGCCTGCGGGGAGGGGCGGGGCTCAGAGAGACTCCGCCCCCTACGAGGCGGGGCTCCCCGTTTTCTATAAAAGCAGGGCTCTCGGCGCCGCCGCTGCCCAGCTGTTTCGTCCGTACCTAGACCGCGGTTATGGCGTCGTTCACGGTGAAGGCCTATCTTCTGGGCAAGGAGGAGGCGACCCGCGAGATCCGCCGCTTCAGCTTCTGCTTCAGCCCGGAGCCGGAGGCGGAAGCCCAGGCCGCGGCAGGCCCGGGGCCCTGCGAGAGGCTGCTGAGCCGAGTGGCTGTGCTGTTCCCCACGCTGCGGCCTGGCGGCTTCCAGGCGCACTACCGCGGTGAGGGCCCGGGGCGGGGAAGCCAACCTCCCCCGCCAGGGAGTAGCAGGTCTGGGGGCGAGGACGCGGCGGCGCGTCCTCTGGCTCCCCGCGGGGACAGGGTGGTTAGGCGGCCGCTCAGGTTACAGCTAACATCCAGCGGTCCGCTTGCTCCCGGTAACGCCCGGTGGTGGGTTCAGTTAAAGCCCCGGAAGACCTGGGACCAGGCAGACGTGGAGGAGGGGTGGAGAGGAGTGACGCGGATAAATAAGCAGCGGGGGCGGGGTGGGGCAGCCCGTGGGAAGGGAGGTAGGGGACCCCGGAACTAGCTCAGTCTCTTGCGTTGGAGTGGCTGGTGGCTGCATGGGGTGGAGCTAGAGGTTGTTGACAAGAGACGAGTGGCCAAGACCCTCCCTATGGGAGGGAACGGTTTTGAGATCTCTTTATGGAGGACTGTGGGTAGACCAGGTTGGTTGGCCAGTCTCTCTTTTCTGAGATAAAGCCACGTAGCCTGATTGGCCTTGAATTCACGAGTGGTTTAGGCCGGCCTCATTCACTTCAATCCTCTTGTCTCAGTTTTCCAGTGGGGAATCACAGGGATTTACTCCTGGACAGAAAATTTTCAGTGTAACTGCGTTATAACCTAGGTCCTGTGCAACTCACCCAGTAAAAGTGTATACCGATTATTCTTTCGTATTAGCAGAGACAGGTCTTACCGTATGGTCGGGATGGCCTGTATTTCCAAATTGTCCTTCTGAGTCATCTTTGTGCTAGGCATCCAGTTCAGGGCCTCATGCATGCTAGGCCCTCGAGCAACTGAGCTACCTCCCCAGCTCCTTGCATTTAAAAAAAAAAAAAAAAAAGAGTTGTGTAACTATTATCACATTCAGTTTAGAATCTCATTGTTTTATAAATTTTATATATTACGTAAAAATTATATAATAGTTATTATTGTATTATATATTTTTGTCCCTGTTTATCATCTTGTATCCTTTCTAGTTCCAGGCAATGACTGGTCTACTTTATATTCATTTTACTATTAGGAATTAGAACACATTAAAATGGCTTTTTTTTTTTTTTTTTTGGTTGTTTTTTCAAGGCAGGGTTTCTCTAGGTAGGCTTGGCTGGTCTGTAGACCAGGCTGGCACAGTGAAGTTTTGTTCATTCATTTATTAATATGTCCAAGGCCCATTTGTATTGTCGCTCTCACCAGTACATTTTCCCCCCCTCCAGTACTGGGAATTGAACCTAGGGCTTTGCATATGCTAGGCAAGGACTCTATGTGCTGTATGCCTGGCAGTACTTCATTTCTTTTTGTGTATGAATAGTCTTATTTGGATATGTCATGTTTAATTTATCTGGTCTGTAGTTGATGGACACTGGGCTGTTGATCTCTTTGAGGCCCTCTCTCTCACCTCCCTTATGGTAGCTGTTGCTAAATGGTTGCCCAGAGGCTCAGTCTAGCCTGCAGATGTGTGCTTTGGCCTGTATGAGGTTTTTGTACTGTATCAGGTTTTATATAGACTGTTTGTACTGACACGGAAGCTATGGCTGTGTTCCCAGTGCCTGTGTGCTAACAAAATGAAGCCAGGTGGATTTGAGAAATGGCTCAATGGTTAAAGCCTTGGCTGTTCTTCTAGAGGACCCAAGTTCTGTCCCTAGCACTCATCACAGCTGCAGCTCCTGGGGACCCTCTTCTGGCCTTTGTGGCACACGCATACACATAAATTGTGTGTGTGTGTACATATGTAAAAGTAAATATTTAAAAAAAAAAAACACCTGGAAGCCTGGCTGCATGTTTGTAATCCCAGCACTAAGGATGCTCATCCACAAGTTGTAGGCTGACAGCCTACAACAGTAGTGTCAGACCAGGTAGGGCTACATACTAAGATCCTGCCCCTAAAAGCAGAAAACATAGAATTGACAAAAAACAGAACAAACAACAACCTCAGAACAGCTTAGATGGTGTCTGAATGCACAGTGGTTTCTAGCCGTCTAGTCGAAGGGAGGGGGCTTATCTCCTTTACTTCTGAAGCCTGAGGCCTTTGAAGGCCTGGGCCATCAGGACTAGGGTGGGATGTCCCAGGTGATGGACCCAGACCTGGTTAGGCATAGCCCGAGGGCACAGGTGGCCCAGTGGTTAGTGGCAGGAAGCTAGACCCTTATACACATATACACATGACATATGTTCTGCCTTCTGCCTGTAACATCTAGGACCTAGGTTGGGGCACGTATTCATCCCGTATCAGAATGAACGGCCATCTTGCTGCTTGTCCCAGCACCCAGGTTGAGTGTAGAGCCTTTGTGATGTCCCTTTACCACTAGGCTCTGTACACTGCAGCAGATGCTGGGTGCTCTGCTGCCTTTTGGCTTCTAGTTCTGGGAATGGAATCTAAGCCTTCTGCATGCTCCACCATTGAGCTGAGTCCCTGGCTCTGATACATTATTTCTTGAACAATTTAGATGAGGATGGGGACTTGGTTGCCTTTTCCAGTGATGAGGAGCTGACAATGGCTATGTCCTATGTGAAAGATGACATCTTCCGCATCTACATTAAAGGTAAAGACTGAATCCAGGCGCTTCCTGTGGGGCTTTTCTCTAAGGGTCAGGAGTCTGAGTTGCCTAGGACAGGATGAGCTCTGATGCCTTGGGGTGGGTATAGCAGGCCTGGGAGTTGTCAGAGTACAGAGGTCCTGGCCTCCTAAGCGGTTGTCCTTAGCAACTAAGTTCTGGATGGACTCTTTGACTCTCCCTGCAGAGAAGAAGGAGTGCCGGCGGGAACATCGCCCACCATGTGCTCAGGAGGCACCCCGAAACATGGTGCACCCCAATGTGATTTGTGATGGTTGCAACGGGCCTGTGGTGGGAACTCGCTATAAGTGCAGTGTGTGCCCAGACTACGACCTGTGCAGCGTCTGCGAGGGGAAGGGCCTGCACAGAGAGCACAGCAAGCTCATCTTTCCCAACC
Source organism: Mus pahari (assembly GCF_900095145.1). Classification (NCBI taxonomy): domain Eukaryota; kingdom Metazoa; phylum Chordata; class Mammalia; order Rodentia; family Muridae; genus Mus; species Mus pahari. Next base: position 18,457,497 of record NC_034603.1, on the reverse strand, counting down.
CCTTTGGCCACCTCTCTGATGTGAGCTGGTTCTCTGCCGTCGGGGGGGGGGGGCATACAGGGTGGTGGGAGCTGGAAACCCTGACCCCTCACTGTCCTGTCTTGCTTTCTCCTACCCAGAGCTTCTCTCATAGCCGCTGGCTTCGGAAGCTGAAACATGGACACTTTGGCTGGCCTGGCTGGGAGATGGGCCCTCCGGGGAATTGGAGCCCACGTCCTCCTCGAGCAGGGGATGGCCGCCCTTGCCCCACAACTGAGTCAGGTGAGGCTGGTATTTGAACGAGCTTTTGGGTGTCTTAAGTAGCCAGCTACTTCAGGTAGGCCCTTGGCCAAGCCATCCCCATAGCCTAAAGTCCAGAAGTACCCACAATAAGTTGTACATTACACATCCCTTTACTTTTTTTGTCTTTTGAGGGTATGGAGGTTGAACCTAGGGCCTTGCACATAACACATAAGGGTTCCTTTGTTGTGCTACAATCTGTCCTTATCCATGGTATCAAACCCTCTTAACCCCGAAGAGACAAAGCATTTCTGTTTTACAAGTGGGTAAACAGGTGGCTGAATGCCTGAGTCCACTAATTTCCCTAAATGGCCCACCCTTCCCTGCCAGGCTGCTCTGGTGAGGCCTGGGTAGGTAGCTGGGTTTCTAGAACGTATTTTCTTTTGTTTTGGGTTAACTTGGGAATATCAGGGCCATAGTTGCTCAAATCTTTAAACAAAAACCCCATGGTCCCAAAGCCAGGCTGGCAGCAGGAACACTGTAATCTCAGGCCTCAGCATATAGAGGCCGGAGGACCAGGATGTCAGGGCCAACTGTGACATAAGATCCTGTCTCAAAAACCTGAAAGCAAAGAACTCACAAGTGGGTGGGCCCACATTCTAGATTTGGGGTTTCTGCCTTTTGATTTTTTATTTATTTTTCCCTCTTGAGTCTCTCTGTGGCCCTGGGGAGCCTAGAACTCACTGTGTAGCCCAGGATGGCCTTAAACTTGAGATTCTCCTGCCTCAGCCTCTTGAGGCTTGGATTATAGACATGTGCCAGTACAGTCAGCTGGGCTCTGTGGATTTTGAGTAAACACATCTAGGACAGGGTCAGTATTTCTATATGGGCTGTACTGAGCCAGAGAGGCCCAACATGTGACCCACTAGGGGACCAAGTTTGCAGAGCGGAGGGAAGAGAGGAAACCAAGTGTGGTCAGGCAGTCCCAAGCCAGGGATTACCTTGGTGGTAGGAACCTTGGAGCCATGTGCTGGGACTGTGGTAGGTGGCAGTCACAGACTTAGAGGTCATCTTGTCTTCTTGTAAAACTCAACAGCGTCTGCTCCATCAGAAGATCCCAATGTCAATTTCCTGAAGAACGTGGGGGAGAGTGTGGCAGCTGCCCTCAGCCCTCTAGGTGAGTGAGCTTCCTTGCCATTCTGTGAGACACTAGTGGCTTGGTGACTGTCTGTTTGGGTTTCTATTGCTGTGAAGAGACACCATGACCTCAGCAACTCCTACAAAGACAACATTTCACTGGGGCTGGCTTACAGTTTCAGAGGTTTAATCTGTTCTTGTTATGACAGAAAGCATGGCAGCACAAGGCAGAGGTGGTGCTGGAGAGAGGGAGCTGAGAGTTCCACATCTGGATGGGCAGACAGCAGGGTATGAACTGGCTTGAGAGTCTGAGCCCTCAAAGCCCACCCTAGTGACACGCCTCCTCCAACAAAGCCACACCTCCTGATAGTACTACTCCCTATGGGCCTATGGGACCAATTTTATTCAAACCACCACAGTGACTCAAAGTGCAAATAGTCTTTGGCAGCCTTCCCTGGCACGGTGCAGAGGCCAGGGCAGATATGTGTGCTTGACTCCAGCAGGGGTTTGTTGCGTAAAATTAGCCTTTGCTGTGGACTGGAATGGACGCCTGGAGGTTGAGCTCCTGGCGGACTTTTGAGCTTTCTTCACAAAGCAGAGAGAACTAGTAGCAGGAGATAGATTGGCAGATGGGCCAGCTGATCACAGCTTTGGGGTAACAGCAGCCTGCTTTTTCTGAGCCAAGTGCGTTGTATTTGTTTAGACTTGAAAGCAGGCAGTTGATTTGTTCTTCTTTTCTTTAGACAAGGCTTCACTGTAACCCAGGCTGACCTTGAACTTGTGTAATTCTTCCTTGGTCTACCAAGTGCTGGGATTTGTTTTCTTCCTCATTTGAGAACCCCAAGCCTTTCTGAGACAGGGAGAAGGTGCTAGAGTAGAGGCAAGTGCTTTGGGTCCCACCAGGCTCCATGCAAAGGAGGGGGGGGTCTGCTGAGGTGGGGCCAGTGTCACCTCTATACTGCGATCCTAGGCACCGGCTGTTGGACACACCGGTGTGGGTTAGAAGGTGCTTGCCCACATCTGGTTACCCTGTTTGCAGTGTTAGTAGGTGGCACAGGAGCCTGTGCAAAGGCTGTGTCAGTCAGTATCCAAAGGAATGCTGATGAAGGGTGTCCAAGCCCCACCAATCTCTGCTTCATCTTGTACCAGGTGTGACCACCGCTCGATGCAAGCGAGGCCATCCCTGCTCATGCTGCCCCAGGGGCAGCTCTGAGGCAATAGGGACATCCTGGCCTTGTCGTTAAGTTGAACAGCTGAGGATGAGCTGTGCTGTAGCTCTGTCGTAGAGAGTTCTGTGCCTTCAATTCCCAGCACCAAAACCAAGCACAGACAAGGCAGTTGAGTCAGACCACGTGGCTTCAGCACTGGAGGACGAAGCTCTTGAGAGAGCCAGGGCCCCACACAGTCAGCTGATGGCTTTCATGTCGGGTACTTGAAGCACCTGACCCTTTTGCTACATAAGCTAAGACACCAACCGGAAGTGGGCATCAGAAATGAGCAAAGGAATAGGTGGCCCAGCATTTCAGCTTCACTGGCCTGACAACAGCTGAAGAATTCTTGCTGAGGGGAGGCCAAATGCCTAACAGAACACCAGCTCCTGGCAGCTGGGTTTTCTTGGTGCCTGCCTCTGGATGCTCTCTATATGTGAAGCTGACAGTGGACCTGGTCATGCCAACAGAGTGTCTTGCTAGTGTCTTTAGGATCAGAAGCCATAAATGACTATCTCAAAAGGTCATCTGGGGGCCAAATCCCATTGCTTTGGGGAGGGCCTGGCTACTGAGTGTGCTCTCCAAGGAAAAGCCAGACCAGATGGGTGCCTGATAGCCATGAACCACAGAAAACAACAGACTGGAAAGAATCAGGAAGTTATAGTACAGAAGGGGAGCTGCACCCTTGACAGTAGAGACATGCAAGCTCAGTACAAGCAACATTTACAGTGTTAGGAGCGTAAATACTGGTTTTTGTTTGATTGGGTTTTTTCAGTCAAAGGTGGTCTCTTAAAAGGACAGGGAAAGGGAGGTAAATATTGACAAGATAGGAAGTAAACAATGTGAACTTGAACCAGGGGCCCAGAGCTGTGGGGGTTGAAAGGTCCACAGTGGGACTCAGGGTGGGTTGATGTGTGGTTGGAAAGGAATGGTTGAAGCTGTGGGGTGCTGTCCTTTCACAAGTGAACCTGCTGGGTTCCTAGGCCCCCACCACAGACACGGGCAGGGTGCTACACTGGTTGGGTGCTCTGCAGCCTCAGGGTCACTCAGCTGAACCTTGGAGTTCAAACGTATAGTTGTCACATTATGAGGCCTTGTGTGTCATGGCCTCCAGCAGTTATGGCTAGGCATTCTGCCCATGTATAGTACTGGCCTGGTCTCTGCAGCCTGCTTTCCTATTGGGTTGGGAGAAACAAGGTTTCTCCTGGGGGGTGTGGGGGGACTTCGTGGTGATGGGTGTGTTACCAGGGCTGGGATTGGGAGAAAGAGCTCAGCTGTTTGTTTCTGGCCTGTGAGGGTTGTCACATAGTTGTCTGGTCACCTATAGCTATGCTGTTCTGGGGTTGAGGCCCGCCACTGCATCCTTATGCTGACTGCCCGTGCCCTAATCTGTATGCTCTGTCGGCGACTGAGTCTGAAAGCACTTCCTCAGCCCACAGTGCCCACATCACCAAGACAGATGCAGGGAAGGCCTCTGGACTTGACAGTTCGATTCTCCCTCCTCTCTAGGCATTGAGGTTGACATTGATGTGGAACATGGAGGGAAGAGAAGCCGCCTGACACCCACCACCCCGGAAAGTTCCAGCACAGGCACAGGAGACAAGAGTAACACTCAGCCAAGCAGCTGCTCTTCGGAAGTCAGCAAACCTGACGGGGCTGGGGAGGGCCCTGCTCAGTCTCTGACAGAGCAAATGAAAAAGATAGCCTTGGAGTCGGTGGGACAGCCAGAGGTAGGTCTGCTAGCCTCAGCCTGAGGAATCCTGGCCTTCAGTCCCCCTGAGCCTCCTGGTAGAACTCTGTAGAGAAAAATTTTACTTAGATCTAGAGCTATAACTCATCATACAGCTCATGTACATGAGGTCCCAGGTTCAGTCCCTGGCATCATGAAAAACAAGAAGAAAAAGACTTGTATTTTGCAGGCAGCTCTCTAGTGCCTGGAATTCATCACACTTTGCTGGGAGCAGATAGTGGGGTTAGACTTGTTGGTTGCCTAGGCCCTGATGCTCACAGCAGGTTGTATTCCAGGAACAGATGGAGTCGGAAAACTGCTCAGGAGGAGACGATGACTGGACACATTTGTCTTCGAAAGAAGTGGACCCATCCACAGGTGAACTCCAGTCTCTACAGATGCCAGAATCGGAAGGGCCAAGCTCTCTAGACCCCTCACAGGAAGGACCCACAGGGCTGAAGGAAGCTGCCCTATACCCACATCTCCCACCAGGCATGTGGTCACCAGAAGTTTCATTTTCCTTCTTTGCTTTCAGAGGATCCTGTCCTGTCTGGTCTTGGCAACACAAAAAGAGTTGCCTGGCTTGGGTTTTTTTTTTAAGGTAGTACCTTACTACTTTGTGTACTCCAGGTGGCTTGCCTGCAGTGACAGCTGTCACTGTCAGCTAACATTAGAGAAAACTAGAGCATGGTTCACACTTCTGTCTGCATCAAGCAACAGTAACCTCATCTCATATTTAGGAATTCCTAGATCTCAGTACCCAGGGGTTCTGAGAAGGCAAATGGGACAGGGAAGGCAACTGGCTTTGGGTGGCCGTGCACCATGAGGTGGATTCAGACTCTGCACACCATTTCCTCAGGGGGTTGTAAACCTTACTGGCAGGCGCCACAGCCAAGGCCGCAGCAGAAGCCTGGCAGAAGTGTGTGTAAAGTGCTGGACAGGGATGGACAGTCCCAAGTGTGTACCCTGCAGAGGAGGCAGCCCAGCTACCCCGGAGCAACAGGGCTCAGGTGGATGACTTATGTCTGGGCCAGATCTGGTGTTTGGGCTTTGAGGAGTATATTCTCTGCAAAGAGAAAAGGGGCAGCAAACTTGCATTGGTGAGAGTCTAGGGGAGGTGCTCTGTCATGAGTTCAAGGCCACTCTGGCTACATAGACCTTTGTACTTTAGTGACAGACTGTTTAGCTCAAATGTGCAAGGCTCTGGGATGAAGTCACAGCCTGGATTTAAAAAACAAAACAAGAAACAAAAGGCAGGTTATGGGAGCTGTAGACCTGGCTCATTAGATAAGGTACTTACATTGCAAATGAGGCCCAGAATTTTGAGTTCCCAGAAAGCCAAAAAGCTGAGAAGTTATGGCAGCTGTCTATAGTCCCAGGCCTTAGGAGGCAGGCAGACAGACTTGTACAAGTGGCTCAGTGGGGTTGGTAAGCTGTTGGTTCACAGAGACCCTAACTCAATCAAGTGGAGAGCAATAGAGGAAAAGCCTTACTTCAGCTCTGGGCCTCCACACCTTTACACATACATGTTCACTCACGTGGGAACACAAGTACACACGATACATATGCCAAGTAATAATAGGGTGAGGCAGTTAGATTTTTTTATCTATATAGGGTTTCCTTCGGTTGCTTTTGAAACGGCGTCTCACTGCTGCCCAGGGTGCTCCTGCTTCCAGCTCTTGAGTGTTGGGACTACAGGCTTGGGCCGTCACATCTGTCAATGACACCCTATAGGAAAATGGATGCACTTGTCTATGTATCTTCTGGCTGTTTTGTGCTTTAGTGGCAGAACTGAACAGTTGTGACCAGGACTGGAGAGTCTGCAAAGCAAGCTATCTGACCCTTTAGCTAGCCTTTGAGGGTCCCTATAAGGCCTAAGCAGAGGGGTCTTCAGGCAGGCAGGAGCTGCTCTGTTCTGAGTGCTGCAGGATGCGTAACTTTTCTGTCTTGTTTTGGCAGAGGCTGATCCCCGGCTGATTGAGTCACTCTCCCAGATGCTGTCCATGGGTTTCTCGGATGAAGGCGGCTGGCTCACCAGGCTCCTACAGACCAAGAATTATGACATCGGGGCTGCTCTGGACACGATCCAGTATTCTAAGCACCCTCCACCATTGTGATAGTGCTGTGGCCAAGCCCCACAACCCACCCCCTTTGTCTTGTAGTTGCATCACGTAGAGCAGCAGGGCTTCTATAGATAGGCCCAGTGTCTTGGCATTCTTGTAGAATCTTCAGGTGGGAATGTGTGAAGCCTTTTCAGGCAATAGGAAAGTGCATGAGAAGAGTTTTGAGTGTGCACATGCTGACGCCTGAGAACAGAACCAGGTACCCGTGGCTGAGCTGAGCTTCCTCTGCTTTCCCTAAGCCTGGCCTTTGCCAGGGAACTGCGGAACACACTGCACTCCCACTTGTTCTTGCCGCCAGCATTGCACCATCAGTCCAGAATTCCTGCCTGATAACCTTCTGTGTTTCCTTTATTAAAAGTGATTAGTACAACTGCTAGTTATTTCCAACAAATAAAGCCATTAGTGTAAGAGGGGACTGTCCATAGTGAGTGAAAAGTGGCAGGCAGGGCCCTACAGCTCCTAGGGTGTGGAGAATTCATGTGAAGCCGAATGAAGGATCTTATCATATACTGTCTCCGTTTCTAATGGCCACACTTTAGTGTTTGTGTCTAATGTTAATGCTTAAAGTACAAGACCCCCCCCCCCCCATGTAGCTTCCTCTGACTTGGTTTTTAAGTAACCTGTAATAAAATGGCATCTGCACTTTAACCAGCCCTGTGATCCTTACTAGTGTAGCAGCAAGAGGAATCTGTTGACAGGCATGTTTATTGTTGGGTTATTTGTTCCAGAGCACCCCAGTCTGTAACAAGGAGGACTGGCATTGAGGGGTCACATAACATAGTGAAGGCTACAGGTCGTCATCAAAGTCCTCTCCAGTTGTAAAGAGGCTGTGCAGCTGCAAGGGTGGAGCTTTCTGGATCCCTTGAGCCAAAGGCCTACCATCTGCTCGAGGAGTCCCTATGGCCCTTGGCTGCTCTGGGGTCTTCCTGTCAGGTCTGTCCAGCTGTGGGGTGGGAGTGTGAATGGCTTGAGGAGGCCTGATGGCAGGAGCCCTGCTGAAGTGACCTTCCGCTGGAGTCTTGTTTTCAATAGTCCCTTGTGCTAGGTCAGCTAGCATGGTGCCCTCCTGCAGAGGACTTGATGGTTTCTCATGCATTTGAGGACTGTTCCCAGGTGACAGGAGAAACCGTGCCCATTTAGAAGATGGGGCATTAACCTGCATGACAGGACTTGGTAGTTTCCACCTAGGAAAACCGAGCTCCCTGATGTGGGTCGAAGTACTGAGGGCAGGGCCGGTGCCTTGCTGCTCTGTTTCAAACAGGCCAGTGGAGTCCTGAAAGTAAGCAAAGAAGGCACTCATTCAGCTTGGCAGGATGCTCAGCCCTGACCCTCTTGCTTTCTGCTAATCCCTGCAGACCAGGAACATGCTGTCATTGTGAGGCTTAACAAATGAATCTTACAATGCCCCCCTCCCCCCCCCCCNCCCCCCCCGCCTTACCCTGACCTGATAAATCCCATGACCACATTTCTCATATAGAGAAGACATCCTGTCATTGAGTGAGCCATCTCTTGGGAAGCTTTGGGTCAGGTCAGCAGTCCCCATGAGGAGATGTGAGCAGGAAGGGGCCTAGACGCTGACCACCTATTAAGCTGAAGTCTGTCATGCCTGCACACTCCAGCTGGGCCAGGACATCTCAAAGCTAGGCTGTGTGCAGGAGCCCAGGTGGCTCCACTGAGGTCTCTGGGGTGTGACATGGTGCTAGGCCTGGCTTTCCCAGCTCAGAAACCAAAGTTGCAGAGGACACAGGGTTTCACTTCTTCCAAAGGAACGTGACAGTTACACTGGATCTTTGTATCACGAGTGCCCAGATAATGCTGAAAAAACTGACCCTGGCCGCTGACGCTGGCTTTGCCGCTGAACTTGCTGTGAACTCAGACGCTTCCAAAGTCTTAGTTCCTCTAAAACAGCAGCCTGGTGAGACTGGACACTGACTCAGTTAATAGTGTTTGGTCTAGGATGTGGCCCATGGCAAAGTCTCTGTAACTTACAACCAGGATTCTGAATCAATACAATGGGACTATACCTACCCTGATCACTTGGTAGTTCATGAAACATCATAATTTAACTCTGTCTCTGGGCACTGTGCTCTGCTCAGCATGCAGTCTGAGGCTGAGCTGGCAGGCCTTTCACCTTTTAGAGGAAGAACTCTTTCCTAGAGCTTCCATCGCTGTGTTGAATTGAGTATACAGTGGGCCCGCTAGGTGTGAGCATCAGCACACTCTAAAGTGAGCAGTGCATTTCCACAGATGGGAGCCCAGGCAACTCCTATTGTGATCAGGCCAACAAAGTTCCTCCACTCTGCAGATCAGTCTTGCCTCAAATCCTACTCGCCAGCCTTGGTTGACTCCAAGGTCTCAAGATATCCTCTTGGCTGTGATATAATGGTTTGGGATGGCAACCATGATGATGTCTTGCTGTATGTCGGAGTGGCCTTGGATTGAGCTCTTCCTGCCTCAGTCTCGTGAGGACTGGGATTGTGGGTGTATTCCACCTGGCTCACGAATTGGTCTTTTTGTGGGGTGGGAGGAAACTGTCTACTATGTACTCTGGAACTTGCTAGGTATTCTAGACTGGCTTTGAAGGCACAGGAACCCATCTATGTCTCCTAAGTGCAGAGATTAAAGGTATGTGCCACCATGCTTAGCCTTAGGACATAGCTTTAAGGAGAAAAGACATGAATCTCATGTTTATCAACTGTGAAGAAATATATCTAAAGTTTCATGTCTGCAGTCTTAGTGCTCATGAGGCACAGAGAAGATATAACCCAGGCCCAAAAGTTTGAGGCCAGCCTAGGCAATGAGGCAAGGCCATGTCTTCAAGAACAAAAACCAAACAAATTCCATGGGGCTGGGAGCATAGCTTAGTCGCGATGTTCATGTCTATCACACACAAGGCCCTGGCTTAAAGCCCTAACACTGCACATGTGTGTTTACGTGTATGCAAATATGCATGCAATCCTACGTTGGCTGCACGGTCACTGACCTGGTGTTCAAAGTTGTCCTCCACACTGTCCACACTCTGGCCAAGTGGGCTGTGTGCAGGCTGCCTGGGGCGCTGACTCCACTTCCTGGAAAAGGAAAGAAGCACAGGACGCTCTCATCCAATGATCTCACAGAAAGCAACTGAGATGATTGTCTCGTCTGACTGGGAGGGATCTTTTCATTCTTACAGGTTCCTACACCACCTCCAGAAAAGTCCAGCCAGGCCTCTTCTTTGGCTTGTAGTTGTTAGACTATTCTTACTTGAAGTTGTAATTTCGATTTCCTCTGCCCGTTGAGAATCATACAACATCCTGAGCTCAACGCAGTTTCTCTGGAAACTTACTAAGACATGGAGATCTGGAGAAAACTCCCAGGTCCACTGATTACTTGGGCCACACTTCCATGGCTAGCCTTGAACTCATGGCGCTCCTACTTCACCCTCCTCAGGAATGGAGCTGTAGGCATCCAGGCTAATGGCCTAGCTAGCCTTCTGCTCCCCTCTGTCAGACAGCACACTCTGATGGTTAGCAGTGGTGGCTGCTGCCTATGTGCCCACCCACTGACAAGAGTCCCACTTAGTGACTTCTGGGGGCTGTTCACCCACCCCCCTTCAGGAGTAGTGTGAGTATGGGGAAAGCCGGATGAGACCCGCTTGGTACCTCTTCCTGGGTTGGGCTGGACTGCTTGGCCGCTCAGCACCGGTTGATAGCTGTGTCTTAAGAGCTGGTCTCCCTCTGTCCAGCTCCTGGTCCTCACAGCCCTTGTCCAGATACTTCAACCAACGGGACTCGAGGGGCTTAGATAGTGCCTAAATGCCAGGACAAAAGGCAGATCTCAGAGTTTAAAGCATCCTAAGCCATCCATAACGCTTAGGTCAGAGTTCTTAGGACCATGTCTCTCTCATCACTAAGAAAGACTTCTAGTAGAGCAAATGTGGACACAGCTGCCTGCCCTGAGACTCTAGAACATTGCTTCTCAACCTTTCCAATGCTGCGACCCTTTAATACAGTTAGTGCCTCATGTTGTGGTGACCCCAACCATTACTATTTTATAACTGTAATTTTGATACTTTTTTTTTTTTTTTTTTTTGTTTTTTTTTAAAGATTTTATTTATTTATGAGATGGTAATACGCTGTAGCTGTCTTCAGATCTCATTTTTTGGTTTTTTCAAGACAGGGTTTCTCTGTGTGTGTAGCCCTGGCTGTCCTGGAACTCACTCTGTAGACCAGGCTGGTCTCGAACTCAGAAACCCATCTGCCTCTGCCTCCTAAGTGCTGGGATTAACATGCACCACCACTGCCTGGCAATTTTGGTACTCTTATGAATTATAAGTATCTGATATGCGGTACATGTGATATGTAACCCCTGTGAAACTGTCCATCCCCAAAGGTGTCTTGACCCACACGTTGAGAACCAGTGCTCTAATAGGCTGTTGTACACAGACTTGTCACAGACCTTCACAGTGTCAACACTCCCCAACACATGCTCACCCATGATGTACAATGAGGAGGGAACTGCAAATAGCAAATAGTTAAGAAGCAAATTGGTGTACCAAGACACTCCAGATTTTTGTTTGTTTTTGTTTGTTTGTTTTTTCGAGACAGGGTTTCTCTGTGTAGCCCTGGCTGTCCTGGAACTCACTTTGTAGACCAGACTGGCCTCGAACTCAGAGATCTGCTGACCTCTGCCTCCCGAGTGCTGGAATTAAAGGCGTGCGCCATCAACCACCTGTTGACACTCTAGAATCCTCAAACATGAAAATTCCTGAAGACCAAACAGCTCCAGAGAGGAGTCAGTACTGTTGCTCAAACCTGTGACAGCACAGACAGCAGGCAAGTGGTCTACTCCAGGCTGCATCCCAATCCCCAGCCCCAGGTATTACTTGTAGTAAGAATGGCATAAAATAATCTCTGTAAAAAGGACCAAACAGGGCCAGGTGTGATGGCCTGCACGTTCAGTTCCAGAACTCAGAGAAGCCAGGGCCATGCAGAGAAACCCAGAGAGAGAGAGAGAGAGAGAGAGAGAGAGAGAGAGAGAGAGAGAGAGAGAGAGAGAGAGAGAGAGAAAGAGAAAGAGGAGCAGGAAGAGGAGGAGGAGGAGAGGGGAGAGGGGAGGGGAGAGAAGAGAGATGAGAAAGAGGAGAAAGGAGAGAGGGAGAGGGAGGGGGAGGGGAGAGGGAGGAGGAGGAGACTGAACAGAAGTGTACACATGGATAAATACACATGTCAGAAGGGCTTTTTGTGTGCTTCTAAGCGCTTCCTTTGTTTAAAATAAACTATGAAAGCTAAGTGCAGAGAGACAGTGGCTGGTGTAAGTCATGAGCAGAGGAGGGTCATAGCTGCAGATGTGTCACAGGAGTTTCCATGCACCACACTGGAAGTCACAGTGCAGCAGCAACCTGGTTTAATACTGTGTCAGTCAACTTAGTCACTAGCCAGGCGAGGCGGCGCACACCTTTGATTCCAGCATACAGAAGGCAGAGGCAGGCAGATCCTTGAGAGTTCGAGGCCAGCCTGGTCTTCAAAGTGAGTTCCAGGAAAGTCAGGGCTATTATACAGAGAAACCCTGCCTCACAACAAATCAAAAACGAAGCCAGTTCCTACCCACCCACCAGTGGCTGACTGGCTGAGCACCTATTTTGTAAGCCTTCTTTCAGGCTCTAGGGCTAGAGAACATGGCTTGCCATTCCTGCTCTTGAGGAGTGAGTGCCCAGTCTGCAGCAAGGGAGGGAAGAGGGTAGGTGCAGCAGGGTGGAAGCACGGAGTTCAGGGAGCTCTGCAAGCAGATAAGGAAGTCCAGGTTATAGAGCAGGTCATGAGGTGCACCTTTGCAAAAGGACAGGGTCTTTCACCTTTGTGTTTCCTGCAGCGTCACTCCAGTGTCTGTCATTTGGATACAACAATAAGCATTTGCTGAACCAATGACTTTTGTTGTAATTGGGCATTGATTCCCCAGTCTTGGGCATACAAGGCAAACACGTGACTAATGAATACTGTTTGTTTGTTTTTGGTTTTTCGAAACAGGGTTTCTCTGTATAGCTCTGTCCTGGAACTCACTTTGTAGACCAGGCTGGCCTCGAACTCAGAAATCCACCTGCCTCTGCCTCCCGAGTACTGGGATTAAAGGCGTGCGCCACGACGCCCGGCATGAATACTGTTAATACTTACATTTTTGGGCTAACCTTCTGCACGAGATCCCAACACACCAGACTCAAGTGAAAAATCGATCACGTGGGTTAACTTGGCACTCTGTCACTAACTTGGAACTGAATTCCTGGAAAGCAGGAGAGACGGTGGCCCAATGCCCTAACAGGCCAGTGTCTATGGGCACTGCGGCAGCTCTCTCTGACATGATGCTTAGTCCCAAAAGGAGGCTGAAGTGTGGTTCTGTCTCCCTTACAAAGGAAGCCACCTGATGTGTCAGTTTACCTTTTGTTCAGTTTCTTCCTCTCAGTCCTGTCTAGCCATCAAGCATCTAGTCAGCTCACTGGAATGCTCGTTGTTTTATGGACTGAAGGTCCCTCCTGACTCTAACAGGCAAATGAAGCCAACTAAGACCTTAAATGCCTTGTAATTTGATCTTGGGCAATACTTGAGTGGAACCCTCAAACAGCAGCCCAGGGGACAGGGTGGGGCAGTGGCACTAGCTTACCTGCTGACTCCCATCCTCGGCCTGCTGAGGGCCTGCATTTTCCTCTTCACTGGCATTTACAGCTTCCTCCACAGACCTTAAGGGGAAATGGCAAATATCTGTGAAACCACAGGAAGATGTAGGATAGAGAAGGTGACACAAGTGGGTACAAGAACTGGCAAGGCTAGGGCTGTCTTGGGGTGTCACAGATATTCCTGCTGCCCTCATGGGAGGCCTCATTTCTCAGCACTTCAGGAGGTGTGGGCAAGACTGCCAGGTTAAACAGTTAAGGACAAGTACTTCAGGTTAAAGTCTAGCCATGTCCACTTCACAGAGATCTCTATCTGCCTCTGCCTTCCAGGCTCTGTGATTAAGGACTTATGCCACCACCACCGGCTCTTAGGCAAATCTTAAGAAGAAACGTTGCATACATATAAGTAAGTGTAATAAAACTCTACTTTTCCTGGAGAGATGGCTCAGTCGGGAAGGGCATCGTTGCTTTTGCAGAGACCTGGGTTAAATCCCCAGTGTCCACAGATGGCTAATAAGACTCACGTTCCAGGGGGTGATGCCTTCTGAGCTCTGCAGGCACTAGGTGCACACCTAGTGCACATACACACAAGCAACAACACACCAAATAAACCTAAATGAAGTTTAAAACCCTTTACTTTTAAATTTTTTAAAATGAACTAATTGGGATCTAACATTTATACTTAATAAACCTCGCTGAGTGTTGGTTGCTCTGTTTGAGTGTTTGTTGGTTGTTTTTGATATCTGGTCTCACTATGTAGCCCAGAACCTAGATTCTGACCATGGCCCCAGCTTGTCTGGCAACAGTAGTTTGATATATGGCTTTCACCATATGTAAATTTCAGGGGGGCTGGAGAGATAGCTCAGTGGTTAAGAGCACTGACTGCTCTTCTGAAGGTCCTGAGTTCAAATTCCAGCAACCACATGGTGGCTTACAACCATCTGTAATGGGGTCTGATGCCCTCTTCTGGTGTGTCTGAAGACAGCGACAGTGTACTTACATATAATAAATAAATAAATAAGTCTTTTAAAAATATTTTTTTAAGATCAGTTTTAAAAAGAAAAAAAAGTTTTTTTGCTTTTTGTTTGTTTGTTTTCAATGTTGGGATGAAGAAAGCCTCTTTCCTGCACAGTAGGCAAGTGCTCAACCACAAAACTACATTTACATTCCCAGAGCTGAAGCTATAATTCTGTTTCTTTCTTTCTTTTTTTGTTTTGTTTTGTAGACAGGATTTCTCTGTGTAGCCCTGGCTGTCCTAGAACTCACTTTTTAGACCAGGCTGGCCTCAAACTCAGAAATCTGCCTGCCTCTGCCTCCCGAGTGCTGGGATTAAAGGCGTGCGCCACCGCCCGGCTATAATTCTGTTTCTTATTTGAGATATTTTTTACAGTTATCTATGTACGTGTGTGTGTGTGTGTGTGTGTGTGTGCGCGCGCGCACGCGCACGCGCGTGTACACGCCAGCATGAGGGAAATGAGGGAGGACAAGACAACGTCCAGGGGCCGCATGTTCCCTCCGCCTGCGTGGGTCCCAGGACCAAGGCTTAGCTTGTCAGGTGCCTTTACCACAACACTGAGCCATGTCACTGCTCCTGGCACTTGGATTAAAAATCAGTCTCCCAAGTGTCCACTGAATTCACACAGAAACACAAGTTCACTTTGTATGCTGACGTGGCTCTGCGATACTGGTGAACTAGCTGTGTCTGGTCGTCTTGTTTCCCAAACAGAATTTCCCTGTTTGCAGACAGAACAATGGATTTATGTTTAGGGTTTAAATGTTCTGTTCTTATCATTTCATACACACACACACACACACACACACACATACACACATACACACAGAGTACTCAGGACTAAACTTAGGGCCTCTCCTCTGTTATACAAGACCACTAGGTTCTGACCCCTATCCCACTTAGTCTCTTCAGCTGCATTTAATCTCTTGTGGCACTATGATCGAGTTACTTGTTTTTTTACCTTTTTTTTTTTTTTTAAGATTTTATTTATTTTATGTAAGTGCACTGTAGCTGTCTTTAGACACACCAGAAGAGGGCATCATATCTTACTATGGATGGTTGTGAGCCATGATGTAGTTGCTGGGATTTGAACTCAGGACCTTCAGAAGAGCAGTCAGTGTTCTTACCCGCTGAGCCATCTCACCAGCCTGTTTTTTTTTTTTTTTTTTTTTTTTTTACTTTTTTAACCCTTGCTCGTTGACTCATATTTCCAAGGCAAGATTTAATGTAGGGAGTTCTTCATCAGTCAGGTCCCAATTATTGGAAGCCTGACCCATAAAGACATATGTCTAATAAAAACATCTGGAAACTAACTCTGAAATAGTACGAGAAAAGGAGGACCACCACGTGCTGTGTTCCATATGGGTAGGGCCTGCTCCCATCCTGCTGAGAATTGCCTCACACCCTCTCCTCCCTGTCTTCCTCTCTCTGGGGTTGGCGACCACGGCTCTCCTGAGTGGAGGAAGCAGGGTGTGAAGCAGTGTAGGCCCCTGCTCCCCTCCTAATTTGACAGTCACATAGCCGGTCAGACTTTTGTTTCTCCACAACTTGTCCTCTCACGACTCATCTGTGGCCAAGTTTTAGGCTGAGTCCCCCTGTGAGGAGCCTGAATATTCTCTGGCTGCAGAATAATGGGTAGCTACAAAGTGAACCCAAGTTTTATTTTCATGAGTGTGCAGGGGTACTCTGTGGAATGCCACAACTAAGGGAACATAGGACTCTAGGGATGAAGTGTGGCTGCCCCTTCACAGGGTCCATGTTGTCTTGCACCCCTGTTCCCTCTAACACACCTCTGGGATCTACACTCACTGGACCACCACCACTGCTATGGGACCCTCGTTTTCAGTTTTCAGTTCCAGGGAATCTGACACACAGGCAAACAGCAACACACATAAAATTAAAAATATATATCATTAAATGAAAAGATGTACAACCAAGTTAAAATTACCTAGGTCAAATCTTAGTGATATAGCAATAAAATCTAGGCTTTTAAAAATTATAAATAAAATTCTATTAAAATATTGATCTGTTCTGGTGATAGCTAAGGAATAAATATTTTATGATTTCTTTTTTCATGTGGATTGTTTATTTTGTTCGTGGGAAGGGGCATGCATGTGGAGGTCAGAGGACACCTCCTGGGGTCTGTTCTTGTTCTACCTGTGACTCCTAGGGACTGAACTCAGGTCACCAGGCTTGGTGGCAAGCGCCTTTACTCACGGAGCAATCTTGTAAGCCCAGATTTTATGTTTTATCAAAAAAGTCTGGGTTGGTGAGATGGATCAGTGGGTAAGAGCACCTGACTGCTCTTCCAAAGGTCCGGAGTT
>NC_034603.1:18426309-18441002 GCF_900095145.1 Mus pahari | reverse complement strand
AAAAAAAAAAAAGTCTGTCAGGCTTTTAACTATTTAAAAATGAGTTAAGACAATCAAATTTTATTTTAAAACTTGTTTTTTCTCTAAGTTTTAACTAAATGCTACACAAGTTTAACTAAAGTCCATTCCTTCCTCTTCAAGACTGATAACACTGTCCTGGGTGGAGGCTTGAGCCAACGAGGATGAGAATGAAAGGGTCAAAAAAGGACAGGCAGTGTTGGGGCTCCCTCTCCGAGGCCAGCCAGGACTCAGGGAACAGCAGGACCTGTCCTCTTCTTCAGAGAAGCCATGGAGACACATGAGGTGGGACTCTAACCAGTATTCATCCTTCAGTGAGGGGAGTTATTAGTGGGGTGGGGGAGGAGATGTGTACCCTGTACTTCAGGAAAAGCCATATGACCAGTAAGACTCTGCCCCTTCCCAACAGCTGACATAATGGGAAGACGAAACATTAACTACTCAAATCCCTAGGATATATGACTTTCAATTTTTTATTTTTGTTTTAAATAGCCAGAAACAGCAGAGGTGCACACCTTTAATCCTAGAACTGGGAGGCAGAAGCAGGTGGTCTCTGTAAGTTCAGGCCATCCAACATTACAGTTTATACTTTGTCAAACAAACAAACAAACAAACAAACAAACAAGCAAACAGACGAGAAGGGGCTGGAGAGATAGCTCAGTAGTTGAGAGCAACTGCCTGTGCTCACAGAGGACTCGGGTTGGCTCCCAGCACTCCCATGGCAGCTCACAACAGTCTGCAGCTCCACTTCCGGGGGAATCTAGCACCTTTGCAGACATACATGCAGGCAAAACATCAATACAACATCAGTGCACATAAAAACAAATACATTTTTAAATTTTTGAATGTTTTAAAGGGATTTCTTTTCATTTTATGTGCATTGGTGTTCTGCCTGCATGTGAGGATGTCAGATCCCCTAGAACTGGAGTTATAGACAGCTGTGAGCTGTCGTGTAGATGCTGGGAATTGAACTCAGGTCCTTTGAAAGAGTAGCCAGTGCTCTTAACTGTGGAGCTATCTCTCCAGTTCCAATAAATCTTTGTTTGTTAAATTAGAATTAAAAAAATAAAAAAGGTTAATTTCTGGCATGTACCTAGTCTTAAAAGCCAAAACAGAAAGTATAACTCCAAAATAAAATAACTCATAATGTTATAAAGTCAAATTCTTCTGTCTCGTGACCAGGACTCTCAGCCTGACCTGGTTGAGCCAAGAGACCTACAGAAAGAGTCAGGTGACAGGCTTCAGTCCATTTTAAAGAACCCTAAAGGGCAACTTGGGTGTGCAGACCATGAGCCACAGCTCCTGATTTTACAATTATCCACATGGGAAACTGTGTGGGAAGTGGGTATGACCAAGCCCCGTGATCCCTGTTTACCAAGAACCTGAGCCTGCACACCTGGACAATCCTGTGCTGTCCGCCTGATGAATCACTGGCCTATCACTGCATGCCCTGGCTGAACTCTGATTGGATCCAGGAGAGTGTAGGGATTAGGTCAGAGGACTGATGAAAAACAAAAGCAGGATGTGCCCTGGGGGAAGGGAGAAGAATGCTGTTTGAGAAAGCTGTTGGGAAAAGCTGTTGGAGAAAGAAGTCTGAGAAACCTTCCTTGGCGTTTGTGTCATCCTCCCCCCCCCCCCCGTCTCTGCCAGTCAGAATACAGGGTTTGCTGCATCTGGTAGCCCGTACGGGGAATCAGAAAACGGCATCTGGTGGCCCATACGGGGAAGAAAAGAAGAAAAGGCCAAGAAAGAAGCAGAAAAGAAAGAAAAAGNANAAGCCAGGCAGAAGGAACAGGAAGCCAAAAAGAAAAACAAAGACAAGCTGAATTAGAAGCTGTTCAGTTGGCTAAGAAGAAAGAAGAGGAAGAAGTTAGAAAAAGTAAAGGCAGAAACTTCAGAACTCGTGTAAGAGCTGGAACGAGAGAAAGGAGCTACGGGGGAGTTCCGTGGTAAGAATTAATCTAGCGCTAGGAAGAGGCTCCCCAGTGGAGGGACGAAGCTAGGTTCCCGGTAGAGGGATGAAGTTAAGCTCCCGGGGTTACGGGACCGAGTTAGGCTCCTGGTAAGGACGGAGTTAGGAAAGTCTAGCCTCCAAAGGGGACAGAAAACCTCAGATATGAAGCCATAGGATCTGCTGCTTCAAAAGTGAAAGTAAAAACCGCATTAGTGCGGCTTCTCAAACGAAGTGGAGTTAAATTAAAAAATGAAACTCTAGACAAATTTTTGGAAACAATAAATAAAGAGGCACCCTGGTTTCTAAAAGAGGGCTATGTGAACCCCCGATATTGGGAACAACTAGGTCAAGACTTGCAGGCAGCGGATTCGACTACCCTATTACTGTCGGCACGCTAGCCATTTGGAATTTAGTCAAATTTTGCCTGACAGACAAGAGTAGAAAGTATGCTGCTGAGATAGAAAAAGGGGTAGAAGCATTAGAGGAAGTAAAGGAGGTTATGTCTCACTATAGTGATCAGCAGAAAAGAAAGGAGGCTAAAAGACAGNTGAGTACTGATGAGAGTACAGAGGACTCTTCAGATAGTGGAGATGAAGTAGCTAGCATAATATCTAAGTTGATCTTTAAGCGAGGAAGACTGCCTGAGCCCTCGGTGCCTCCCTTATTGGCAGAATTTATGTAAGGCGATCTTATCTGGAGGGGCCTATTTAAGTTGGAAGGCTGCATACCTTGAATACACAGGCTGCCATGAATGATTTCAAGACCAGCAAGGGCAGCGATATCATGAGCCATTAGAGTGGAAAACAATTCAAAAACTTAAAGAATCAGTAACTACTTATGGCTCTCAAGCTCCTTTCACTGTAACCCTGGCCTCTGGGCAGGAGGGTCAGTTGTCAGTGCTCCTAAGGAATAGGAGAAATTTTGGAATTACAGCCACCATCGTTACAGCAGTGATTGGAGATGCTGTGGTGGATGGTATGCATACGCAGGCGGGCGCAGGCTGACCAATGACTTCTGACTCATGCTATGGCGGCTATAGAGTCAGGTAATTCCCCCCAGGTTTGGCTCAGTATGATGGGTCATTATTCCATAACGGGCAAGACTCTCACATGTGCATACCAACCTAAGATAGGTTGGTGAAAATGAGTTCACCACACCGATGATGGGTAAGGATGTAACATGGTTGAGGGCAACCTAAGACAGATGTGATCCCAGAGCCATTTTAATTAAACAAAAAGGGGGATATGTGGGAAGCAGGTATGAACAAGCCCCGTGATCCCTGTTTACCAAGAACCTGAGCCTGCGCACTTGGACAATCCTGTGCTGTCCGCCTGATGAGTCACTGGCCTATCACTGCATGCCCTGGCTGAACTCTGATTGGATCCAGGAGAGGGGGGAGGGATTAGGTCAGAGGACTGATGAAAAACAAAAACAGGATGTGCCCCGGGGGAAGGGAGAAGAATGCTGTTTGAGAAAGCTGTTGGGGAAAAGCTGTTGGAGAAAGAAGTCTGAGAAACCTTCCTTGGCGTTTGTGTCATTTTTTTCCATCTCTGCCGGTCGGAGTTCGGGGTTTTCAGGCAGGAAACACTGTTTTTTTTTTTTTTTTTAAATTTCATTTTTTAAAGATTTATTTTTAACTACGTGTATGTTGGGGAAGGGTATGTGCCTGTGAGTGCTGATGCCTGTGGGTGCTGGAGTTACTAACGGATGCTTGTAGCCACCTGATGTGGGAGCTGGGAATGGAACCCAGGTCCTCTGTAGGAGCAGTCAGAGCTCCTAATTGCAGAGCCATCTTTCCAGCCCACCAGGAGGTGTGTGGACTGTGCTTTGCTTTACCCTTACCTTGCTCCACCAGGCAAACCCTTCTTGGCTGCCATAAATCCTTTCAGGGTGTTTATTTGTCCATCAGAATCAAAATGTCTGCCTCTGTAGAAATAATCCACCTCTGGGTTTCTTCTATTATTGTAAAACAACCGCAATCAAAACCAATCAACCAAAAGCAGCCTCCACACAGCTGGGCCTGTCTGCTCATCTTAGACACCCACACTTAATTGGCCTCTCTCGGCCTGTCCTGTGAGTCTCAGGCACCACAGAAGCTCTTGGGCATCCCTGGTCCCAAGGCACATTTACTGACCATATTGGCATGTGTCTCCTATCTCCAATCTCTCCTTCATCATAGCGGCTGACAGGAGAGTTCTCTGCTCCCTGAGGAACAGCAGGATCTTGCCTTCCTGCTCTCTACT
Source organism: Mus pahari (assembly GCF_900095145.1). Taxonomy (NCBI): domain Eukaryota; kingdom Metazoa; phylum Chordata; class Mammalia; order Rodentia; family Muridae; genus Mus; species Mus pahari. The sequence continues at coordinate 18,436,787 of NC_034603.1, read as the reverse complement.
GTGTGGGCTTCTCCTCCACCCCGTGTTTCTTCTCCCTTCACTGACAGCTTTCCATGGCCGTGGTTTGTCCTTCTACCAAGTCTTTTTTTTTTTTTTTTTTTTTTTAATTATTATTTATTTATTTTGCTTTTTCAAGACAGGGTTTCTCTGTGTAGCCCTGGCTGTCCTGGAACTCACTCTATAGATCAGGCTGTCCTCAAACTCAGAAATCCACCTGCCTCTGCCTCCCAAATGCTGGAACTGAAGGTGTGAGCCACCACTGCCCAGCTTACCAAGATTTCTTTTAAAAAATGCTTTAATTGTTTAAAAAATCATGTGTCCATGATATGGAGAGGATCACATGGAACAGCGGACAAGTCTGTGAGTCTGGCTCTCTTCTGAGCTGTGTGGCTTCAGGTGTGAGAGGTCCCCAAGCTGACACGGCAAACACCTTACCTCCTGAGCCATCCTGCCTGCCCTCTCATAGGACTTCTTACTGTATCCTACATTTTCAGTTACTGACCCTTTCAACACCTAGCCATATATGTTTTTGGCAAACTCCAACAACCCCTTGGGTAACTCTCCTGCGAGACCTCCTGGGTAACACTGCTGCCTGCATTTGGGTTAGTTTTGGCTCCACTGTCTTTTTTGTTTATTTGTTCTTTTTTTTTTTTTTTTTTTTTTTTGAGACAGGGTTTCTCTGTGTAGTCCTGGCTGTCCTGAAGCTCTGAGACTGCCTGCCTCTGCCTCCCGAGGGCTGGGGCTGGAAGCCTGTGTCCCCACTGCCTGGCTGCTCCATTGCCTTTTTTAGTTTGTACCTCTGCTTTATGGTTGGACCTCACTTCAACCTTCTGGACTTTTTCAGATCAAGTTCCAGATGGTTTTGTCACAGAGACATTTACGATTAGTACACCAGTGATGCCTGTCTCCTGCCACAGAGAACCTCTAGGTCTCCAAATGATGCCATACTCTAGCCTTATGATAGCTACTCCTCTCTGCAAAATGCCTCTCAAGTGTCTACATCCTAAGATCTTGGGACCCTTGGATGAGAAGGCAAAGCTAAGAGGCATCTGCAGCCCATTCCTCTCTGAAGAAGCAGGAGCCTGTTCTGTATGACCCTGCTCATCTGTCAGGAAGGACATACAGACACAGAAGGCCAGCAGTAAAAGTAAACCCCACTTTCAACAATACAGCCAAGATCATCCGAAGGCTGGTCCCCAGTGATCCCTAGAGTCTACAGGAGTACCCGGGGCCTGGCCTTTTCCACAGTAACATATACTACTGGGCAAAGTAATAAGACACCTGCCTGTCCACCTACTTAGAGAGCTCTCCATACAACTGTCCTCTCAACTGTCATAAAGAACGTTCAGTTCCTTTTCAGGCCCATGGTCCCATCCCGAACCTAACCCTCTACTTCAGTGTATTGCAATAAATTCTCTCTTTGTCTATTTTTGCCTTTGGTAAATTCTTCTACCTCCCACACCACCAAACTTCCAAATGCAGTTTCACATATCAAGAAAGAAAGAGAACATTAAGGGAACAAGAAGAGAACGAAGCCCCTCATCTGAGCCTGGCTGAATTTTTTCAGCAGCCGAGACCTGAGAATTTAGAGATAACTAAGAAAATCCACTGGATATTGCTTGTTAAATACAACATTCAATTTTATAGAAATTTCAAACTAGGATGTTACAAGGTGTGCTGGCCTATGTCTTTAATCTCAATATGCAGGTAAACTCCATGAGCTTGAGACTAGCCTGGTCTACTTGGTGAATTTCAAGCTACCTAGGGCCATATAGTGATAGACTGTCTCAAAAACAAAAACAAAAAAACAAAACAAACAAAAAACCCAAACCAGACCAAAACAACAACAACAACAAAGCAAAACAAATGAACAAAAATCTTAAAACCAAAGTGTACCTTTGCGTTTACTTGTTTCCTGTAAAGTTACAGGCTGTAAACCTGTAACTTCCTCTGACGCTTTCAAACAAGAATATGAACTTTGTCTACAGTAAACACATGCCTTAAGGCTGGCATGTTGTTCTAACCTTTTACTGAACACCATAGCTGCAGAGGCGGATCTCTGTGAGTTCCAGGCTAACCAGGGCATGCATGCTCTGTGCAAACAAACAAACAGTCCCTGTGGCCTAGCACAGCTAGGATTTCTTCAATCCTTTTGACCCATTGTTCTATTGGAGGGAGGTACAGATGAGGGATGTCGAGAAGGCTGTCCCAGAATTCACTATGTAGACCAGGTGGCCTCAAACTCACAGAGACACAACTACTTCTGCCTCTCAAGGGCTGGGATTAAAGATGTGAGCCACCACCTGACTAAAACTTAAAACAAAAATAAACAAACAAACAAACAAAAAACCTTCCTACTGAGTTGTCCTGAGAGTCTCTGTGAGGCAAAGAACCTCAGCTTCAATGGGCGTGGTGGTACAAGCCTTCAATCTCGACTCTTGAGTGGTAGGGGCACCAAAGCCAGCCTGGTCTACATAGTGAGTTCAAGGACAGCCAGGGTTATATAGAGAGACCCTGACTCAAAAATACAAAAACCAAGAAAGAATCCTATCTTCACCTTAGTAGAGAGGTCTCTGGGAGCACCCAGGGCTGCAGTTAGGACGGCAGTGATGGGGCTCCTGTTTCTAGGAGACATTTCCATACAGACCATCCAAACCAGAATTTCCCTTCCCCAAGGTGAGTCACAGAAACTCAAACCTTGGCTTGTCTTTCTAGTTGTAGAACTAACTATCAGTAAATTCTTTGTCCTACCCTTATCTAGTAGGTCACCATGGCCTCTTCATCCTACAGGGCTCATGTCCCCACGCACAGGGAGGGGAAGCTAAACAAAGGCCAGTAGTGTCAGCGTGCAGAGGCCGCTCTGGGCTTTCCTGCCAGCTTACCAGCAATCACGTCTATCTACATAAAACCCAAGAGGCAGCCTTCAGAGAGCTCCTGGGATAACCAAATGAGAAGAGGTGATGAGAATTCACGCATGTGCCAGGAGGGTGGCACATTCTAACGCCAAGGGAACAGAAACTCCAGCCACTTGTGAACCTTTCAGACCTTGACCACACGCCTGTCCATATAGATGCTTTATTTTGAGACAGGGTCTCATGTCGCTCAGAATAGCTCTGAACTCACTACTCAGTCAAGGATGATCTTAAATCTGTGTTCCTCCAGCCACCATCTCCTCAGTGCTGGGCTCAGAGGCACCCATGTCAAACCTAGCTTCCACTTGGTTGTTTTTCCCCCTCTCTCGAGACTGAGTTTCTCTGTGTAGCCTTGGCTGTCATGGAACTAGCTTTGTAGACCAGACTGGCCTTGAACTCTGCTTCCTAAATGCTGGGATTAAAGGTGCCCCCGCCCCCAGCTCCTCTTGGCTGTCTCTAAGTCTCAGATTGCCAGCCCTGCCTTGTCTGTGGTTGATCACAATAAGCACATAATACACTTTTACGTTTTCTGTGTCCAGCTCCTCTGACTGCTGCTCATGCTCACACACTAGCACTCAGGAGACTTCAAAGTCTGCACATTCGCTCCCTCATCTTTTTGTCTGTTGGGCTTCTCAAAGGGCAGGCTGAAGATAGGCTGTTCCAGAGGAGAGCTACCCTGACCTCCACTTTCTGAGATAAGTGGAAATAAACTTGAAGCATGAGACTCTTCAGGGTGAGAATAAAGGCTGAAGCCCATGGCAAGGCTTCCCTGTGTGTCAGTCTTGGAGAGGGATTTCTTCAGACATGTCAAGGTCAATGTAGGGCAAGCATCCTGCTACACCTCGGGTCTTTTTGTGGCTCACTGTATAACAGGGCAGAAGTCTCCGGGCATTCAGCTGCTTACAAGGTCCTCAGAGAAAGGCACAGTGGCACACCTCTGTCATCTCTGTCCTCAGGCAGAGGAAAGAGGAGCTAGTGTTTGAGGCCAGTCTCAATAAAGCAAGGAGAAGCGTTATACCCACACAGAAGACCACGAGATGAGACTCCCTCTCATATAAGTAGGGCAGTCTGCTGCTGATCCAACGCAGTTCAGACCTTCTGTCTGCTGTTTCTTGCACCCCTCAGACATCCACCTGTTAGCTTGAGTCCCCGTCCCTCGGCAGCCTACGCGCTTCTGTGGACTTTGACTTTCACTTCATTTTTGACCTCTTAAGGATCCATACTTTCTTGCTAGCCAGGTTTACATGTAAACTATTATAGCCAAAGGTTGGTGAGATGACTCAGCAGGTAAAGAAAGGCACTTGCCTCACAAGCCAGTGCCCACACAAAGGAACAGTCGAATTCACAAAGTTGCCCTCTGATTTGTGCATATACACACACAGACACAATAGTAATAAATAATACATTTAAAACTTCTATCCATGGGCTGGTGAGATGGCTCAGTAGGTAAGAGCACCCGACTGCTCTTCCGAAGGTCTGGAGTTCAAATCCCAGCAACCACATGGTGGCTCACAACCATCCGTAACAAGATCTGATGCCCTCTTCTGGAGTGTCTGAAGACAGCTACAGTGTACTTACATATAATAAATAAATAAATAAATAAATAAATAAATAAATAAATAAAAACTTCTATCCAGTAAAAAATTTTAGTTATTTCCATTGAGAGCACTGCTCAGGGTATTTAGCCTGTCATGTTGTTGCACATGGACTTGTAAGGAATTTATCCATTGCAAACCCCCATCCCCAAATTAACATGCAAGCAAGCTAAAAATTCTCTATTTCTTTCAAAACACTGTACCTGAGTGACAGCTCTGACACTTGTCCTTGCAGCAGATTTAGCTTTTGGACATGGCGTCTACAGTCAGCACCAGAGCCTTCACCATAAGCCTGAGAGGAAAAAAATATTTTAAGGTGACAGCAAAATGGTGAGAAATATTAGGATGGTATCACAAAACTTGAGGTGGTGTTAAGAACACACAGGTCTAGTCAGGTGGAGGTGGTACACATCTTTAATCCCAGCATTCTGGAGGCAGAGGCAAGTGGCTCCCTGAGTTCAAGGGCAGCCTAGTCTACAGAGAAACTGTGTCCTGGAGAGATTTATAAACAAATGGCTCTGGAATGGTAGTTCATGTCTTTCTGACCATCCCACTAACATGCAGAATTTGCTAAAGCCAAACTCAGCCTGCATTGGGAATCTAAGCAACTGCAGATGGACCTAAGTGGGAAGGACTGTGTCTGTGCTGAACATGTATTTGTCTGTTTGTCATTATTCCCCAAACAATGTAGCATAGCACTGTATACAACACACACAGTAAGCTATTACAAGTCACTTAGAGGTGATTTAAACTATGCTAGACACTCGGGAGGCAGAGGCAGGCGGATTTCTGAGTTCAAGGCCAGCCGGGTCTACAGAGTGAGTTCCAGGACAGCCAGGGCTACACAGAGAAACCCTGTCTCGAAAAACAAAAAACAAACAAACAAACAAAACTATGCTAGAAGATCTGGGAGTAGGGGCACAAGCGTCTAAAGCCAGCATTTGGGAGGCAGAGGCATGAGGATCTGTGTGAGATCCAGGACAGCCAATGATATGTAGAGAGACCCTGTGTCTAAACAACAACAAAAACAACGAAACAGTACAAGAAAGGTGGTCAAATGTGTAAGTCCCAGATACTTGGGAAGCTGAGGCAGGAGGACAGCACGAGCACCAACTGGGTAATAATCCCACTCATCACTGCTCAGGAAAGAATGCTGCAGGACAGGCAGAGCTTACACGACACTCCTGTAGAGGGGCCTCCATGGCTACTGAGGGACGGCTGTGATTTGAATCTTGAACTTTTGGATACAGATGAAGTCCAACAGAACAAGAGGGTGTGTTTGTGAGCAGAGGAAATGTGCTCTAAGTGTCTACTGTCCCCTGCCACCCTATCTGCAGACAGAGTTCTTCGTGCATGCTGGGCAGAGAACTCCTGTGGACTCTTGGTGTGTGATAGAGCAGCATGGCCAAGTGTACTTTCTGTGTGATGTCCACAGTGCAAGGTGGGTGGTACTGCAGCCCGGGAAGCCTGGCTTTCCATCCAGACCAGGAACCAAGGAAGAATGGCTGAGTGCAAACAGAACATGGCAGCACATGATTTTAACTCCACCACTCAGAACCAGAGTTGGGGGCCTGCTGCAGCTCTGAGGGTATCCTGGAGTACACAGGAGGCTAAGTAGTCTCAAACAAAGCCAAATTAAAAAAAAAAACAAACAACAACTCTGAACGGCTGACTTTAATCTATTTCGCCTGTCCACTACTCAGGCACAGATGAGTTGTGAATGATGAATTGTGTAATTTTGATGATGTGTACTAAGTGTTCTCATTTGTGTTTCAAATTGGCACTGCAGAGTAGAAAGGCAAACAGCAAAATTCATGATACTCACCGTGAATCTAACTTTCATCTGCCCTATGTAATTGTTGTCTCTGAAGCTTCCTGTTTGTCTGCTAATCTAGGTCTAGTCCTGGAAGTTTCCAGCCTCCATACACTCTCATCTAGACCTAGAATGTTTGCAGCCTCTGAGACATAGAGCTGAATAAGCTCACCCTTTCTAGTTCTTTCTGAACTCTGGCTGGCTGGTTCAACTCAGGTGTTCTGGTTCAAACTCCTCTCCAGGCTGACCGATTCAAACTGGCTTCTCTCAGTTTCTCCTGAATTGCCATTTGACCTCTAACTCTAGCAATCAGTTCTAATCTGGCTCCTTTTCATTCTCTGGCTCATTCTGACTTTACCTGTGTCTAGTTTGTTTTCTCTTCAGCCTGTCTCTGTAAAACTCTCCATGTAAAACTGCCTTCCACCTCTTGCTCTCTACACAGCTCTTTCCTCTCTGTTCTTGTGATAGTTGGGCATATCCTATTCTGTCAAATTTTTCTCTGATTTGTCCCTTTGTCTGCCAATCAACCAGACATCATTTTCAAACACAGGTGCTTCCTTCTACAAACTAACTTTACCTTCATTGTTTGGGATTAAAGGTGTGTACTAAGGGCATGTCTGTATTCCACTTTTAAAGGTCTGTGTTAAGGACTGAGCCAGACCACCTTTAGAAACAGTTTTGTTTTTCTAGTAAATAACACAATCTTGGAATTTACAGTGTGACCAAATATCCTGCAACAAGTGATTTGAAGTGTTCCTTGGGAAGAAAAGACTTTAAGGCTGAGTTCTAGTTCAGGGTGAAACATGTAGCATGTGCAAGACCCCAGGTTCATTTTCCATTAATCCATTCCTTCAGGAAAGAAAAACCATACAAAGTTTCTGCCTGGAGTGGTTCCTTCCCCTGCCATTTGAAGCAGGGACTCCATATTTTCAGTCTGCTCTCCCCCTCACAAAAAAGAAACTTAGGCCACCTGGAGAGTTCTGAACAGAGCAATGACACAACCCAGCACCTTCTTTTTCTTGTTTGAAAAAGACTCATGAATTCTAGGCTGGCTTTGACTTCTGGCTGAGGGTGACCGTCTTCTGTCCACCTCCTGAGCACCAGAATGCAGCTGTGTGCCACCATGTCCTTTCTAAGACTGTTTTCATAGGATCCCTGTGGTTGCAGTGTTGGGAAGAGACATGATGACAGAAATAGGTGGGTGAGTTAGGCAGCTATGGCAGTATAGGAAGAGGCGGTCTCGGCCAGTGAGGTTAGCTGAGGCCACACTCTGGATCTATCTGAAGGCAGATACGCTGCTGCTGCAGAATGTAAATAGGAGTCCAGGGCTTCAGTCCAGAGAGAGATCCTTGACACTGAAAGCTTGGGGACGACTGTGAAGTCAATCAGCGGCTTCAAGAGGTCAGAGGTCCCATTTTTCAAATTTGAGGTGCTGGGGAGTGAAGGAACCCAAGTCAAACTATCCAGGAGACAGATGAGTGGGGAAGTGCCCAGGAGCCTGAGGACAGGCCTGGGCCCCTCAGGATACCTGGACTATGCATGCCAGGCTCTCCCACTGAGCTCCACTCCAATCTTGTGAATGCTCTCTCTCTAAGGGAGTGCAGCTAAAGAACAGGCCGAAGGCTTGCAGTGTAGTGTACTTCAGTGTTTGGAAGTTGTGTGTGTGTGTGGGGGGGGGGTAGGAAACGAGTGAGAAGACTGAAACAACAGCCAGGAAGCTAGGAGCAGACAAGCTGGAAATCCAAGAGAAAATGGTTTTGTTTTGTTTGTTTTATTGGTTTTTCGAGACAGGGTTTCTCTGTGTAGCCCTGGCTGTCCTGGAACTCACTCTGTAAACCAGGCTGGCCTCGAACTCAGGAGGAAATGTTTTAAGGAGGTGGAAGTTACAACCCATGACAAATGCTGTTAATAAGTTGTCATGTGAAGACTGTGAACTCAGCTGTTTAGCAACATGGAGGTCACTGACTGACCACAGCAGTCTGGTCTAGTAGAGTGTGTGGTCCTGTCTGTTGTATGTTCAAGTGAGGGTAGTAGGAGTTGGGCACAGGAGATGGCAGGATTAAAGAGGACTTGGTAACCTGCATCTGGTCTAACAGTGGGGGTAAGCTCTCTGCTGCATACTGAGGCACATCCTCCTCTATGGAGACACAAAACTAGACTTCATTCTCTGGTCTGGGGTGAGTGAGGATTTGACACCAGTTCTCTGTTGCAATGTCAGCTACTTCTGAGCCTGGCCCTAGAAGCCTCCTGGGAGCTCCCCAGTGTTTGTGCTCCTTTGGCTAGAGGCAGCTGGATAAGCTTTATGGAATAACAGAATGCCAGCAGCTCCTCCCACACACCTCAGTGTCCTCTCTAGAGGGACAGATACAACTTCTTGATGTTAAGCTGTTTGACAACCATAAGCAAGCACCACGCCAGGCACCACAGGTGGAGCCTGTCCTGAAGAGCTTAAGATGCACGCAGTAGCAGTCACTATACGGGCACTCAGGTCTACCCAGCTGAGACAGCACCTATCTTGGGAGTTGAGTCTCAACTGACTGGCACGGAAATGGGTATGTGTTAATCACATTGCTTCTCCCAGGACTCCATGATTGGAACAGGCTAGCCCACCAGACTGAGGGTGTGGTTCTGTGGATCCCCTCAAGGGTGTGATCCTGTGTGCTGAAGGGAAGAAACAGGAAAGGCCAACAGACACCCTGAGAGCTGGGGACAGGGTGATGCCAGGCTTTGTTTGGGTTGGTGGGGTGGGGAGGGGCACAGCGAGCATCAACGGAACGTCTTGACCCTATAAATGTGCTTTAGTGTCCTGAATGCAGGGTGGCAGGCATATCACTGTGTCTGGATTCTCAATCACAGAGCCACTGTTCTCACTCAGGCAAAGCTCTGTTTTTTCTGACATGTATCACCTTGCTGGCATTCTTTGTCTTTTTGTTTTTTAAGAGGGTTTGTTGTCTGTCTGGAACTCACTCAGTAGTCCAGGCTGGCCTCTCAAACTCACAGAGATCCAATCATTTTAACTCTGCTCAAGTAATTCTAAAAGAACAACAACAACAGCAACAAAACATTTTTTCCCTTTTATTGAAACATGGTCTCATGTAGTTCCGGCTAACCTGAAACTTTCTATGTAGCTGGGAATGATCTTGAATCTTTTTTCCCCTAAAACGAAATTTACTCATTGTATTGTACATGTGAATGCTTTGCCTGCATGTGTACCTATGTACCACATATGTGCCTGGTGCTCTCAGAGGTCAGAAGAAGGCATTAGATCCCCGGAGACTGCAGTTATGAATGACTGTAATCCAACATGCAGGTACTGGGAACCGAACCTGGGTTCTCTGTAAGAAAAGCAACTGCAGCAACATCACGGCTGCCCCTCGACATCCAGCTTCTCAACTGTTTGGAGGGCCTCCTGCATTCTAGGGGAGCACTCTTACACCCTCAGCTCCCAAGGTGTTTCTGCCTGTCACTTCAACTAAGTGACTCTTCCCGGGGAGATAACCCCTAAAACAGTAATGCAGACTTAGGACTCTGTCCTAAGGAAATAGTACATAGTTGGTCAAGTGAACAAAGAGGCAGTTCCCTGCAGGCGCAGGGGATCTAGCTGTAAATGTAACTTTATCCTTCTGTAGCATATGTCTCCGAGGCTTTCTGCCTCTATCTGGTGATGTAGGCCTGGTCCTGGAAGAGGCTAGCCCCCATACAGTCTAACCCAGGCCTAGGATGCTCTCAGCCTCTGAGACTCACTGCTGAATAAGCTCACTCTTTCTAGTGCTTACTCATCTCTGGCTGGCTGGGTCAACTCAGCTGTTCTGGCTCAAACTCCTCTCCAAGCTGATTGATGTAAACTGGCTTCTCTCACCTTCTGACTGAATTACTCTGCTTGGCCACAGTCATTATGATAATAACTGGCAATCTGTTCTAATCTTCTGGCTCTTTCTCATTCTGTCCTGTTCTGTCTTCATCTTTGTCTGGCTTGTTCTCTCTCTGCAACCTGTCTCTGTACAACTGTCTCAGTAAAAGTGACTCTCCTCTCTCTCTCTCCCTCTCCTCTCTCTCCTCTCCCTCTCTCTCTCTCTCTCTCTCTCTCTTTCTCTCTCTGTCTGTGTGTGTGTGTATGTGTGTGTGTTGGGTAGAACCTGTTCTGCCAAATATTTCTCT
>NC_034603.1:18419922-18426222 GCF_900095145.1 Mus pahari | reverse complement strand
ACTCTCCTCTCTCTCCTCTCCCTCTCTCTCTCTCTCTCTCCTCTCTCTCTCCCTCTCTCTCCTCTCTCTCTCCTCTCTCTCTGTTCTTGGGAGAGTTGGGTAGAACCTGTTCTGCCAAATATTTCTCTGATTCATCACTTTGCCTCAGAATTAGACATCACACACCAGGGTTTCTGACTACAAATCAACTTTACCTTCATTGTTTGGGATTAATGTTGTGTACTAAAAGCATGTCTGCACTCTGGCCAGAGCACAGAGATTTAAAAGGTCTTTGGATGTTGCTGGGTTAAAATTCCTCTACATATAGCTTCATGGCAGAGCGCTAGTCTAGCATGCACGAGGCCCTGGGTTCAACCTCAGCACTGAAGAAAAAGTATTGTAAATCACAATAAAAATGACAATCATGTCTCATCAATGTGGGACTGGTTATCTATCCTCATCTAATAGAAACTGACTTGAGCACTCTCTGTGGCCAGGGTAGTGTACAGGGCACTGAAGGCCCATCAGTACATAAGACAAGGAAAGCCTTTATGGAACTCTCAGTGTGGGCTGGATAATACCCACATGAATATTCAGCTTCCACCAGGAAACTAATTTGAGCCCCAACAGTGAGCACAGGTTCTTAGGAGGAGCGGATTTGTTTCAAGGTCAGAAAGTCCCTGTGGCTGCAGGAGGGGCGATGGGAGATGAGGAATGCAGTATTAGGGAGGGGCAGGCAAGGGAAGGACCCAGGAAAGGGCAGGACCTGGGCAGTATGCTCTATCAGTCAAACTCCTTAGGTCGGTCACATGAAAGTAAAGTGCTCCCACGTGCCTCTACTTCTGAGGCTGCTCCCTCTCATACCCCTCACCTCCGCCTCTACCACCACACTGCTGCCCACCCCTAGTTAGGTTTGGCATTCTGTCACTACACACTACAGATGGTTGCGCACTGTCCAGTGTGGGCAGATGCTGAGAAACACGCAGCAAGCATTTCTAAGCACCAAGAAAGCTCTCCCTGCTCCCTTCTGCACTCCCCTGTGTTTTCAAGATGCTCATCTCGTTTTGAATGATGTATGTACTTGTGTGTGTGCCCGTGTGAATTATTGATCCTTCCGCAGAAGCACATCTCTAAGCCCAACGGTTACAATGCTCCTACTTCCTCTTGTCTCCCTGTGCCCTGCATTCAGAAGGTACTGGAGAGACCCTTGCTGAACAAAGGAGTGAAGGACAGACCCTGCGCACTCACTGTTCCACCCACTGACATGCAGGAGGAAGGAGCCCAGGGTGCAGCAGCTCTCAAAGGTGAACTGTGAGAGAAAAGGACCCTGGCTGTAGGAAGAGAGGTTGGGCCCTTTAGCTTTTTCTCAGTACTCACCCGAACAAAAGACTGCTTCTCTCCACAAGCCTTGCACGTCCATCTGAGACTCTTCTTCACCTACAATGAAATATTGGAAATTACAGTTCAAAGAACTTCATATGACTGGTAGATCTGAATCAGAAATAACGTAGCTATACCCCCAGCCCTGAAGGTAGCATTTTAGGTGAGGAAGGACTGTACCATTTAATAGGTGGGTGCTGGGAAGATTGGCCATTTGTATGAAACAACATCCATTGGAGTTTTGCCATGCCAGGGTCCAAAAAAGGAATGTCAGTGGGTAAAAGTATATTTGCTGAGCAAGCATGAAGACCTGAAGTCAGATCTCAGTAGCCATGTGAAGAAGTGAACACAGCCATGTCGGAGGTGGGAATGGGGTCAATGGGGACTGCTGGCTGCCAGCCTAGCTCCGGGTTCAGTGATAGACCCTGTTCCAGAGAAATAAGGTGGAAAGACAGAGCAGAACTAATGTTCCTTTCTGGTCTCCCTGTGCTTATCTGCATACAAGCATGCATATAACAGACACACAGACAGACAGACCGACACACACACACACATACACACACATGCGAGCACAGAGTGGGGCAGGAATTCCAGAGCTGGAGATATGTTTCTGTGGCAGTTAGTACATTGGAGATACGGTTCATCGGTTAAGAGAATTGGCTGCCCTTGTAAAGGTCCTAAGTTCTGTTCCTAGCACCAATGTGGCAGCTCACAACTGTCTGTAACTCTAACTCCAGGAGATCTAAGACCCTCTTCTGGCTTCTGTGGGTAACACGTTGTATGGGGTGCAGACATACATGCAAGGCAAACCATACACAAAATAAAAAAAAAATTTTTTTATATAAAGATACAAAAGTTCCTTGAAGAAATGTCATGAAAGAGTATGCTTAACTATACAAAGAGATCTAGGCTGGTTCATAAGGCTCCTGGGACTGACGTGGCATTAGAGATATATAATCTAAATATTCAGGAAGCTGAGGCCAGGGGTTGGGAATTAGAGGTCAATCTAAGGTAAATCCTGAAATTATGTCTTGGCAACACCCTCAAAACCAAACCAAATTCCACCCCCTAAAGCAATAAAGCCACTACCACCAAGACTAAGATTTGGGTTGGGGATCGGCTCAGAAGTTGACTAATAAGGTCGAGACAGGAGGATCTAGAGCCCGGCACCAACTTGACATACGAAGCAAAGCCTCTCAAACAAACACCAACCACTATTCCCTTTAGCCAGTTACGGGTTGTGCTGGCTCTAATGAGCACGGGGGTAACTATTACCACGCAGATAAGGCTGCAGGTAGAGGTACCAAGTGACATCCGGGCCCACCAAGGGGAATGTCAAAACGGAGCCCAAACTGCTTATACATTATTCAGTTTTGCTTGTTTTGAAAAAGGGTCTCTGATATCCCTGGTTGGCCTCCAACTCACTAAGCCCTCCTACCTTCTGTTATTCATTGCCATGTCTAAATCCATTTTTAGGCGGTGTGAATGTTAGGCGAACACCCAACCCTAGGGCTTTTAAAGCTCTCCATTCACTGTAATAAAACTGAGAAGAGACACCGAGTGTAATGATGGGCTAGGTTCTGCGCAGAGGACGCTACTCCTCAACCTGGGTTCCTGACCATTTTGCTAGAATCCAGTGGAAGCCTCCTTAGAAGAAACAACTACTGTGGCTTCTACAACGACCATGCACAAAACCGGCACACACTGGGCTGGGTGGTAGCTCGGTGGAAGAGCGCGCCCACAGCTCTGAGCAGAACCCTCAGCAGCAACAACAGAGAAACACAAACAAAATGGCAGAGGCGTGTTGTGAAGTGACAGCAACGAAGCACAGCCTTCAGCCTCGTCACTGTCATTCCCCATGGCCATAGGAGACGCGGCCCTCCATATCTCGCCCACCGTCCTGCTAGGAAAGAGGGTGAGGCAGTCGCCCACCCCACCTGATGCGCCTGAAAGATGTGGCAGCTGCAGCACCGTAGAACCCGAGACTGCTGAGCCGGCGCCATTCAGGACCCAGTCTCCCGCCGTGAGCTCGGGCTCCGCATTCCCGCCCAGGCTCCGCCCAACCCGCGACGGTTCCGGCCCCTCTAGGCCCAGCTCCGCCTCGCATGCCCTGGTGCGTCTCTCCGTTCTTCTCTGACTGCGTCGGCCCCGCCCCTGAGCGCTCTAGAGCCGCTCTAGCCTACCGTCTCGGTGGTCACGGCTCGCCTCTCCGGCCTCCCAACCCCGCCTCCATCCCCTGCCAAGCATTAAAAAAAAAAAAATCAAATCAAATCAAATCAAAACAACAACAAAACCCGAGCTGGTGTTCCTACGTGTTTGGTCCCTCGCTTTGGCTCTCTGACTCCGAGCAGGGACAATGCTTTTCTACAGCCAGGACATCTTTGCAGGCCAGACATTATAAACTATCTTGGTTTTGTTTTGTTTTGAATTAAAACTGTCGTGTGACTGTGATCGCAGCATTTAGAAGGTGGAGGCAGGAAAACGACAAGTTAAAGGTCCTTTTCCCCTCCAGAGTCTGAGGCTAGTCTGGGATACATATAAGACAATCAACATTGTAGGAAAATGGATGGCTCTGGAAAGTATAATGTTAAGCGAGGCGACCCAACTTCACAAAAGACAGAATCCTGCATGTTCTCCCGCATACGTCAATATATGTGCCTATAATATGTGTAAAACCGTGTAACTGTTGAGTGTAGTCTAAATTTAGAAAGAAGACTAAGAGTAGGTCGTGATGCAGGATAGAATGTTGTTGACAGGATGCGAGTTTGTGAAGGAGGATGGAAAGCTATTTTCCCCTAGTTTCAACTCAATATATATAAAAATGGTTATTTTATATATTTATAAATATTTGTATATATATATAATTTGTGGTAGATGTGTGACCTTAAATTAATGAATATTGAAGTAGAAATAACCATTTTTGCCTTCCAAACATTTCCTCCATGTGCCATTTCTTTGAGGCAGTCACATTATAAGGCTGGACTTTCTCTTTAATCCAGTTGCCTATTCCTGAATGGAACCGAACATGACTCATTGATAAATTGCCATTCTGACCCACGTAGAAACTGATTTTTGTTTTGTTTTGTGGGGAGGAATTTCATCGTGTGGAATTTTCCCCTTTATAACTTTTGTTTAATGCTATATCAAATCAGTGGAGTGTGGTGGCGCACGCCTTTCATCCCGGCACTTGGGAGGCAGAGGCAGGCGGATCTCTGTGAGGGTGAGGCAGACAGGGCTGCACAGAGAGATCCTGCCTCGAAAAAAACCGAACCAAACCAACAGCAAAACTCTTATCAATTCCTTCTAGTGTTGGAGAAATAGCTTAGCAGTTGGAAGTACTTGCTGCTGCTCTCGCAAAGGACCGGAACTGCTTTTCCAGCACCCATGTCCAGCACCTTACAAAACACCCATGGCTTCAGGGAATCCGACACCCTTTTCTGGCCTCCTCCTTGGGCACCCCACACATGGAATACACGTATACAGATGCATACATTAAAGACTTTTTTTAGAGACTGGATCTTACAATGTAGCTGTAGCTGACTGGGTTTAAATTTAACTGCTCTTGCAGAGGACCCATAATCAGCTCCTAGCACCTACATGGCAGCCCACAAGTATCTGTAACTCCATGGGTGCTAGGCATGAACATGGTGAATATACATACATGCAGGCAAACACATTCATACTTATAAAATAAGTAAATATTTCAAAAATAAACAAAGCCATTCAAGGGCTCAGCCGTTAAGTCACAAGAGTCCTGACTCATCCCCCTGAAACCTGAGATTAAAGCAACCCCCCTCCCCAGGCTGGCTTATTTTCTTTTTTCTTTCTTTTTTTTCTTCCCTCTCTGTGTAGCCTTGGTCATTCTAGAATTCCCTCTGTAGACAAGGCTGGCCTCAAACCCACAGAAATCTGCCTAATTCTGGCCACCTAAGTGCTGAGATTAAAGGCATGTTCCACCAGTACCTGGTTTAACTGGTATTTTGTTTTGTTTTTGGAAACAGGGTTTCTCTGTGTAGCCCTGGCTGTCCTGGAACTCACTCTGTAGAGCAGGCTGACCTCAAACTCAGAGATGCACCTGTCAAGTGCTGGGATTAAAGGTGTGAGCCACCACTGCCCAGTTTAACTGGTATTTTAAAACCATAAACTTTACAAGATTGGTGTTGAAGGATCATACTGTGAACCCCAAGAGTGTATACTGGAAAAACCTGTGTCTAGTTGTGGTGTGGCTTAGCCCTAGTTCACACCTTTAATCCAAGAGCTGTTTCTTGTAAACAAGGCTGAATAAAGTCAACCATAGGTAAAGAGGCTGAACAAGCAACTAGTTGACAGGGAGTAAACAGGAAAAAAAAAAACCCATAGAAAGTCAGAGGAAGTCAGAAGGATGGATAGAGAGACACACAGGAAAAAGGCAGGAGGGACATTCAGTTGGAAAGGTTTTTAAGACAGTGTGGAGAAAGAAATTTTATTTTTCCTACTGGGATGTGGGTTGAAGGTCAGTTGGGTACTTTCTCTTCCTTTTCTGAGCTAGTAGGCCTTCACCACTGCATCTGGCTCCCGAGGCTTCATTTGGTAAAATCAAATGTTTGGGATTTTGTTTTAAAAAGAATAGACTAGTGGTTGCCTGGCGCTGGGAGTGGGAGCAAGAATTTACTGTAAGTGGATCTAAGGGGGTTCCCAGGCTGATAGAGGCGATCCAGAAGGAAACAGGAATCTACTGTAAGTGGATCTAAGGGGTCTTCCTGGGCTGATAGAGATGATCCAGAATTGTGTGTAGATGGTAACTCTGCAGGTTTACTAGAAATCACTGTTTTGTACTTTAAACAAACAAAACATAATTAAAAAAAAAATTATTAGCCAGGCGTGGTGGCGCATGCCTTTAATCCCAGCACTCGGGAGGCAGAGGCAGGTGGATTTCTGAGTTCGAGGCCAGCCTGGTCTACA
>NC_034603.1:18407949-18419222 GCF_900095145.1 Mus pahari | reverse complement strand
GGGTTTCTCTGTGTAGCCCTGGCTGTCCTGGAACTCACTTTGTAGACCAGGCTGGCCTCGAACTCAGAAATTCGCCTGCCTCTGCCTCCCGAGTGCTGGGATTAAAGGCATGTGCCACCACGCCCGGCTCCATGTCTGCTTCTTGAACCACAGAGCTGACAGCTTGGTATGACTCAGGCCTGAGGATGTATCCACTATACTTCATACACCTTGGACACTGAGCCTAAGACCTGTGACTACAGTTACTGTGTGCCATGGAAAGTCTAGCAATTCCCCCACCTACCACAGGCAGCCAAGTGTCCTGAACTCCCACAGCGCTTCCTGGGCCACACACCTGATTTGGGAAAAGACAGACTGAGGTGGTGGTTCAGAGCCACACGAAAGCACTGCACACAGTGTGCTTTTTCTTTCTTTCAGGGATTTATTAAGGCATTGAGCACAGTGTGGTTTTTAGACAACTAAAATGAGGGCAGGGGACTAGAGGAGGACCTGAGGGGTGCACTTTCAAAGTTAATGATGCGGAGGAATGGAGACCTCCATAAGTTAGGAGTGCAGTGCAAGGCTCCTACCCATGCAACAGACATTCCCCTGTGTTCCTCAGTCCTAAGATGCAGGTTCAGGCTGAAGAACTTCAGAGGACGTCTAGAAGGTTGCATCCTTTGGGGCCCAAGCACTTGGCAAAGTGACAATTGGTGGCCAGGCCACATGGCTGTAGGTCTTTCCATAGATGGGGCAACCAGTGTAGTGTGTGCACAGCACAGGGTGCAGGGGCAAGAGGCAGGCAGGCACAGATCCAAAAGCCTCTAATGCTACGGGTACAGGAGGCTCCAAGCAGGTTCTCCAGGCAACCAAGAGCAGGGAGGGAGAGGTTGCCCTGGCCTAGGGAATCCCTGTAAGGCAACTGGGTCTGCACGGACCTGACCTTTGCTTCTGCGACACCCTGCTCCGGAACAGGTGTGTCTGAGGAGAAAACAGCCAGGGAGAAGGGAAGGAGACAGACTGACTTCCATCTCACAGTTCAGCCCAGGACCCCAGAGGGCTCATGGTCACTGGAGGCGCTGAACTGCCTTTCTACTTTCTTTTGGTCCTTGATCTTGAGTCCAATGTCTACCTTCTTCTCAAAGAAGTTCACTAGCACAGACTCTGTTAGGATGGAGGCCAGGATCTGCTCGAAGGAAATGCACCAGTCTGTGTCCACAGTGCCCCCAGTCCGTGAGGTGGCAGTGGGGCTACAGGCTTCTCCTCCCACCAGCACTGTGTCTTCCGTGAGGTCCTCGCACTGCAGCGAGCCCGTGCTGACTACTGAGTAGGAGGACATGGACATGTCATCTTTGGTTTCATCATCAGACAAAAGCAGGGAAGGAGAGCCCTGCCCCTCGCCACTGCCTCCCTCCACTATCCCATGACTGTCCTGCAATGCTTTCCCAAGATGCGTGTCGCCACTGGCTTTGGCCTGTCGGTCCCCTGCAGCTGGTGGCTGACATTCCTGTGTTGGGTCCTGATGGACTTTGGGTGTGGGTGGCTCATCCTCTTCTGTGGCACTGTTGTGATCCCCACTGTGGGCACCATCCCTGGGCTTCTTGGTTGTCAGGGCCGAAAACTTCTTCCCCACCTCACCGATGCGGAGGAGAAGGCTGGCCACAGTGGCGATGGCATGATACAAGTCCTGTTCCATAGGGTCTTCGCTAAACATGTTGTAAAGTGTTTTACACAGCTCGATGAATTGCTCCTTAGGGAGAAAGCAAGAAACAAACAAAACAAAACAAAGGTGGCTATAGGTGGGTGGGTACACTCTCCTATAGCCAATGGAAGATACAGGCCACTCAAGTCCTGTTGGGATTTTGATGATACAAACCCAGGCTAGGAAACTGAGGTTTGGGAAGGGGACTGTAAGGTAAAGCCTTTGTCACGTAATCCTTTGAAAGTCTTTCTTCTCGGTTGTTTACTCGTTTCTCTCTCTCTCTCTCTCTCTCTCTCTCTCTCTCTCTCTCTCTCTC
This sequence comes from Mus pahari, assembly GCF_900095145.1. Lineage (NCBI taxonomy): Eukaryota > Metazoa > Chordata > Mammalia > Rodentia > Muridae > Mus > Mus pahari. The sequence continues at coordinate 18,417,225 of NC_034603.1, read as the reverse complement.
TCTCTCTCTCCTCTCTCTCTCTCTCTCTCTCTCTCTCTCTCTCTCTCCTCTCTCTCTCTCCTCTCTCTCCTCTCTCCTCTCTCTCCACCTACCTATCCATCCATCCACCCACTCACCCACTTACTCCATATGTGGACCAGGCTGACCTTGACCTACCTTCCAGGTGTTGGGAATAAATGTGGGTGCCATCACACCTTGTACCTTTAGCTTTTTATGAGAGAGGAACAGGAAGAGGTGAGTGTGAGTTCATGTGTGTGTGTGCACACAAAAGGGGGGGAGAGAGAGAAAACGAAGCACTCACACATGCATGTAGAGATCAAAGGATAACTTATAGTTTTTGGGAGTATCCTTGTCTTAGCAATTTGTTTTTGGAGTAGTCTCTTGCTTTTTTGACTAGCTAGTCCATGAACATCTAGACATTTGCTATGGGAGCACTGTAGTCATTTTCGTCTTACTTAGCTATGGGTTTTGAGACAGGGTTTCTCACATAGCCCTAGCTGTCTTAACACTCACTATATAAACTAGGCTGGCTTAGAACTCACAGAGGTCCTCCTGCCTCTGTCTCCTGAGTGCTGGGATTGAAGGTGTGTGCAACCCCAAGTGTTTGAATGCTTAACCCACAGGAAGTGGCACTATTAGGAGGTGTGGCCTTGTTGGAGGAAGTGTGTCATTGAGGGGGGTTGGTCTTATGTTCAAGCTCTGACCAGTGTGAAATTTCAGAGTCCCCTTTTGCATCCTTCGGATCAAGATGTAGAACTCTTGGCTCCTCCAGCACCATGTCTGCTTGGATGCTCCCATGATTCCCACTATGATGATAATGGACTGAACTTCTGAACTATAAGCCAGCTCCAATCAAATGCTTCTTTTACGAGAGTTGCCTTGGTCACGGTGTCTCTTTACAGCAATGAAACCCTAACTATGACACACGGGTTCCAGGGATCATGCTTAGGAACCTTTACCCTTAGCCATCTCCTCGGCCTGGCTTTTTAAAGCAGAAGTAAAGAGAAGTAACTTTGCCTGTTTCCATGGAGCTCCAGAGGGTGATGTCAACATAAGTGCATGCTGGGTCAGTTGGGTGTAAGTTAGAGGGAGTCCAAGATAAAGTCCAGTTCCATGGGCCCATTCTTCATGCCTGTGTGGAAAAGTGCTCAGAACCAGGGCCTTCTCTGGGCACAGCTAGGGTGAGGCCCAGTCTGAGAGCTGGCTGGGTGTTTGTGAGAACACCATGACTGCTTTGGGCCCAGGAGGAACTGGAGTGCTGTCAATGTCCTCTTCTCAAAGGTTGTGAGTGTGTGAGGCTATTGGAGATTAACCTTCCCCAGTGCTTCTGTGCTTTCTGGATACTGAGTCAACCTAAGCAGGTATTACCATGGAAACCTGTCTAAGAAGTAGTTTTTCATTTTTCTGAAATCATCACTCACAGCCATTCAAGACTAAGAGGCTCTGGAGAGAGGGAAGAAAATTCCCACCCACAGGAAACTGCCAGAGTACAAGTACCATGAAGTTGACTAAGTCCAGACATAGGCAGAATTCTCTAGAAACATTATAGATTCTGACTGAGTCTACCTGGTTCATCTTGGGAAGGTCCTTAATGGTTTCCTTCTGAGCCTCTTTCTCCTTAGCCCATATTCGAAGGTAGTGTCGGTAATCAGGAGGGCTGGTCCCCTTCTCCTCTGTGAGAGAGAGAGAGAGAGAGAGAGAGAGAGAGAGAGAGAGAGAGAGAGANGAGAGAGAGAGAGAGAGAGAGAGAGAGAGAGAGAGAGAGAGAGATATCAATCTCCATCTGTTTAAGAGAAAGCGAGAAAGCAGGCTGTGGGCTGCTCTCTGACCCGAGGTTACTTGGGCACTATTACACAATCTGGCACTTAGGGAGTGGTTAGAAACATCCCCAAATTCCCAGAGGTTTCTCCTAAATTAGTGGAAGTAGGCTGGACCTAAGTTGATGAAAAGCCCAAACCTGTCTTCTCTAAGACTGGAGAGAGGCTCCTGTGAGTCTGGAGCCCTGGTTGCACACTACGAGGGCAGCAGATTAGCCAGGCTATGCACGGAGCCATCAGCCCCTGTCAGAGCACACATGTGCCATTCCAGAGAGGGAATGTAATAAGCAAGGGTGGCTATAAGGTCCCACCGCCCCTGGGGTCACCAGTCGGGATGGCTTGTACCTCTTCTTTCCGGGGTGTCCTCATTTCCACTTCCTTCCTGCTGCTCCTGTAGTAGTGCTTCCACACACCAGAAAAAAGCAGAGAACATTCTTTTGACTACAAACCATGAGTCCTTACAGGTCACACCCGTGTTTCTGTAGGGGCCCCATGCTGCCCTCCTGCTTGACTGGGCCCAGCCCTGTAACACTGTGGCAAGGGAGAGCTGGTCATGTCTTCACTTGGTTCCAGTTAAGAAAAGCCACTTGCTGGGGACTCAGCTCAGGGGCAGGGTCCATGGTGAGCAAGCTTTAGGCCCTGGGCTCCATCCCCAGCACCACAAATGAAGGGGTACTCTCTCATTATCAAAAGAAAACAAGACTCACACGCTGCCTCCCGCTGAATGATGACATGCATTGTGGGACAAACATGACAACTAATGAATCCTGCTGCAAAGAAAGGTCAACCTTGGGCTGGTGAGATGGCTCAGCTGGTAAGAGCACAGACTGCTCTTCTGAAGGTTCTGATTTCAAATCCCAGCAACCGCATGGTGGCTCACAACCACCCGTAATGAGATCTGACGACCTCTTCTGGTGAGTCTGAAGTCAGCAACAGTGTACTTATGTATAATAAATAAATCTTTGGGCCAGAGCGAGCAGGAGCTCACAGAGCTAGCAGCGGCCCTAAAAATTCCATTCCCAACAACCACATGAAGGCTCACAATCATCTGTTCAGCTACAGTGAACCCACATACATAAAAAAAAAATAAATCTTAAAAAAAAAAAAAAGGAGTGATCCCTTCTGAGATTGTCACACCAGCAGGGGGAGGTTTTGTACAGGACTCTGTGTTCAGCCTACTATTTTTTGTTTGTTCTTTACATTACTTAATGAGTGATTTGTGTGAGTACACATGCCACCACAGTGCATACATGGAGCTCAGAGGTCAATTTGTGAGTCGTTCTTCCTACCATGGTCCCAGGGACTGCTTGGCAGCAAGTGCCCTTCATGCCGAGTCATCTCGCTGACCCCTTAGCCCATTATTTCATAAAGCGCTACATTTGCTGAAGTTGGCACATTGTGCTGTGCATGTGTGAACATCAACTTGAAGTTCTCCAAAAGCCAATGGTTTTCTCAGGCAGCGTGGCTGTTGGGGGCCCTCAAGAGATGACGCCAGGCAGATCCCAGCTCTGGACAGTCCTCCTGGATGGTGCCGGTAGAAACGAAGGACAGGTACTTCCCTGCTCAGGTTCCTAGCGTGGATCAGGAACCCTGTTGCCTCAGGGCTCCGTGGGCCCAAGGATAGGTCTGTGTACCCCAAGGCCTTTCCTAGGAGTAGGTGGGACACGCTTAGGGGCACCCTTGTTTGCCCAGGGTTTGAGTGTTATGGAAGGTACACTGGCTTCTGTAACTTGCATTTTTTTTTTTCTTTTGTTTTCGTTTTTCGAGACAGGGTTTCTCTGTGCAATCCTGGCTGTCTTCGAACTCAGAAATCCACCTGTCTCTACCTCCCAAGTGCTGGGACTAAAGGCGTGTGCCACCACTGCCTAGCTTTTCTTTTTTACATTCATTTTACTGAACTCAGTGAACCTGTTGCATAGACCAAGCTGTTCTCAAAGTCACAGAGATCTGCTGGCCTCTGCCTCCCAAGTGCCATGGTGAAAGGGCACATTACTACTCCCGGCATAATTTGTATTTTTTATTTTTTGAGACAGGGTTTCTCTGTGTAGCCCTGGCTGTCCTGGAACTCACTCTGTAGACCAGGCTGGCCTCAAACTCAGAAATCCGCCTGCCTCTGCCTCCCAATGCTGGGATTAAAGGCGTGCACCACTACTGCCCAAGCTGTGTTTTTTTTTTAAACATTAAAAAAAATTATTTTCCTGGTATGGGTGTTTTGAATGCATGTACATAGGTATGCCTTGTGCATACCTGGTGCCCATGGAACCAGAAGAAGGCATCAGACCTGCTGGAACTGGAGTTGCAGATGATGTGAACGGCCATGTGGCTGTCCTCTGGAAGAACAGCCAGTACTCTTAACTACCGAGCCACCACTCTAGCCTCTCTAACTTAATTCTTGAAATTAAGGTCATGTTCAAGTTCAAGTTCCAATCAGTCTTCAACACTGTCTACAAGACAGTGGTGACTTGGTACATTGTTTATCATCCTGTCAGTGTCACTTTCTGATGTATATCACCCACCTGGGAAAATGATTTGTTTTTTTTTATTGTTGTTGTTTATTTTTGTTTTATGTTACTCGAGACAGAACCTGGGGCTATATCTAACCTACACATGAGTTCTACCATCAAGCTACATCCCCAGACCTTATTCTTGAAATTAATTAAATTAAGTCTTTTTGTTGTTTCTACTGTTTTGTTTTTTGAGACAGTATCTCAGTATGCAGCCCTGGTTGGCCTGGAACTCTTCCACCTATTACTACCTCCTCAATGTTCAGTCTAAAGGTGTGAGCTTTTACACTCTGGCTTAAAAATTTTTGTGTGCATGTGTATATGGCATGTGTATATGGCATGTACATGGTTCTCTCCTTCTACTATGTGGATTCTGGAAATCAAATTCTGGTCATGAGGGTTGGCAGCATGTGCCTTTGCTCACAGAACCCTCTTTACAGACCATTTATTTTTTTTAAAAATCACCACGAACCTAGGCTGACCTTGAGCTCCAGTTCCTCTTGCCATCTTGGCCTCTATTTAGAGTATTGGGATTAGGGGCATGCATCACTATACCCCAAATTCCATTCCCAGCACCACATGACAAAACCCAGGATCGCACTTGCAAACCAAGTGCTCGAACACTGAGCGACACTCCCAGCTGTTATGGTCAGTTTTGCATCATACATGACCAGCTCAATTGCCAAACCCAGGGCCCACAATGGCCTTCACCGTGTCAGACATTCCCAACGGGCAATGCATGCAACAAAGGTTGTGTCCCACCAGGCACTCTGCATATGTATTTTCTGTGATAAAAAAATCTTGTGAGGCTTGAAGAGGTTCCCCAAGGGGGAGCATCTACCACTCACTCCACTCCTCCACCCCATACCTGTCTCACAGTCACAAGGACAGCATTCTGCACTCCTTTCCTACAAACAAGTGCTTTTTGCACGTGGGTGCAGAGGTGATGCCTGGCTTGCTCTGTGTCTCGTGTGTCATGCGTGCATCCTACTCACTGACCATCTACAGCAGATTGCCCCCACCAGAAGCATCTTGGGCTCTGTTTGTTCTCAGGATTTATCCCCACAGGACAAAGTTCCAAAGAGTCCCCGGGGCATGAAAGCATCCAGGCTTCTGAGTAAAGGAAGATGAAGCCCAGAGGCAAAAGGGTCACCCTTGCCCTCTAGGGACTGACCTTGAGCCTCCCAGGGCAGGAAAAGATCCAGATCTGAGGCCAGAGGAGATGCTGGAAGGGACAGCAGAGGATGTGTAGAGGGCAGAGGGAGAAGCCCATGTCCGGGGAGACAGAGATGCAAGAGAAACAACAGTTGAGAATGTCTACAGGGGCCAGTCTGGCCCAGGAAGTGTTGTGGGGCCCTCCCAGGGAGCACCCCAGGGTGGCATGCTCCCGGAGCCCACTATGGGACCGCTGGCTCCTACACAGCTCCCCGGGGAAGATGGAGAGCTGCAGAGCACGGCTGGGTGAGCTGGCTGTCTCAGGAGTGGCTCACCTTCTGAGGAGCTATCCTCTGTGAAGTAATGGGCGGCCTCCAGGGCTGATTCCGCTTCCTCTGGGATCAGAGCTGTGTTCCAAGAGAAGCAACAGTAAGGACAGGGGAGGACTTGGAGGTCTAGTCAAAGAGGAAAAGGCTGTTCTCGGCCAATTATGACCCACCAGGCTGAACACCTTTCACTGTAACTCCTGACAAGTTAAGTAGAGTTGGTGACATACTTGTTGGTGAGGCAGGACCTCACGCTGTACAGGCAGCCTCTAACAAGCCACCCTCCGGCCTCAGCCTCCCGAGTGTGGGATTACAGATGTGTCTGACTTGCTACCTTGATTCTAACAATGTGGGGTGTGTGTGCTGGGGACTGAACCCCAGTTTATCCTGTATGTTAAGTGCTTGCTCTGTGGTTGAACTAAGTCCCTGATAACTGTTCTGGGAAATGCAGTACATGTGCTGGGTAAGAAAATAATCCATCTACCCAGCGGCCTGGTGAACTTCACTATCCTCCCACACACAAGGTCCTGGCTCAGCGGATTCCTTCAGAACATTTCACCTATGGGTGAGCGCACGCGCACACACATTACTTTATACTTTATACCACATCAATATATCCTAGCCTGTCCCACATGCTACATGCGCTGGTAGTGGCTGACTGCAACCTGAGGTTTCAGAGCCCCAAGGCTGTGTGTCTATGTGACCTTGTTATTCCTGCTGTATGGAGGGGATGTGGTAGGGCTTGGGGAGCAGGGGAGGGTTAACCAGGCAAGGCACAGACGGGTGGTCGGACCCGAGCAGTCCAGTACTTGGATGAAGCAAGCTTCAGGTGGTGGGCACAGACCCACTTCTCTGATGCAGCCCAGGCCTTTGGCTCTCACCAGCTGCAAAGTAGCCTCGCTTGAGAGCTGTGCTCCAAGAGCCCCTTCAGCTCTACCCATAGAACCATCATCGGGGAGCTCAGTGAACTGGGCACTACTGTACACAGTGAGACACAGGGGTGCAAGGTGAATGGTGGTCACAGCCTTACAACCCCAAACTTACTCTGGGCCGATTCTGAAGGCAGATTCTGTATGTAAATTATCCAGGGGGAGGCCTAGGGTGGTCCCACCAGGGGAAGAATGGTACCCTGGACCATCACTGTCATCTTTCTGCACCTGGTTCCTGCTAAGGGAAAGCTCTTTTTTAGGGGCTATCCTGAGCTCTGGTCACACATGAAGGATGCTGGAGCCATGTGCTGGCCAGCTTCATTGAGCCTCTCAGCTTGGCTCACACCAGCTGCCCACAGGAAACTTCCCATCCAAACAAGAGCTCCATTACTGAAAGAATGTAAGTGGGGCCCCTGAGGACACGTGACAGGACCTGCAGGTGGCCTAGGCAGTGTCCCAGCTGTTTTGGGACAAACAAGAACCTTTGGTTAACAATTACTTTAAGAACAGAGAGTTTAGGACCCTGTGCCTCACTGGTACTTCCTTCATAGCCTCCTGCCCTGACGTGGATTCTGGGTCATGCTGCCCTGCTTGATGGGCTGAGGAGCTCAACTGGAATCTTCCCTCATGCCCTTTCCCCATCCTGGGCCTGTGCTCAGAACACCAGGGTGGACTTCAGCCCCAGAATGAGGCCCCGGAGCCTCCCTTCCACTTAACTCTCCCTCTTGGCCACAGCCATCCAGTGGCACGTTGGTAGTTCTGTGGTACACATCCAGCTCTGGACAGCCCAGGGGCCCAGAGAGGCCCACAGCAGGAAGCCTGAGGTCACTCACCTGGGGGCAGGTGCAGCTTGTAGAGCGCCTTGAGTTTCTCTGTGAGGTCTCCATGGTACATCCCACCTGTGGATCAAGGCCAGGGAGGGGACAAGCTTGGCAAGGAGACTCCAGGAACACACTGCAGGCCACATCCCCAGACCCTTCCTGTGGGCTCTAATGGAGACTCCACACTCTGGGAAGGTTTGGGTCTTCCCTAGCCAGGGCTCTAGGAAAGATCAAATGAGCCCTGGGCCTCCTGCTTCCCTAAGACCCTATGGAAAAGTTTAACTTTCTTTGGGGCCAGAGCAGCAAGGAGAGGGACAGTAGAAGAATCTGCTGAGGTCTGTCATAGGCAAGGGCTCAAGGCCGCCCCCTGCTGGCCTCAGGAAGGACAGCTGCACTGACTGGTGCTTAAAAGATGGGTGAGACACTCACTCATCCCTGTCACAAACTCCTTGAAGTTGATCAATGAGTCCTTGTTTTGATCCAGGAGGCGGAACATGCGGCCTGCCAACACAGGCGTGTGAGAGCCACAGGCCCAAGGCGTCAGGCTGGCAAAGAGCTCCCGAAACTGGCTGGCATCGATCCGGTACTGCTCCAGGTAGGGCAGGCTGGGGTCTCGGTGGATGGCTGCTGAGCGGTTACCACCCCAGTACTGGCTTGCCAGGTGCTTGGCCTGCAGGGGACACCGTCTGGTGAGAATGCCTTTGGGGCCCCAGGATGCCTTTCCTGATCTGTCCACATTCTTAGGGTAGTGAGCTCTGGCCAGATACCTCAGCTTTCACGGGATCCCTCACTCTAGTGCACAGCAGAAGAACTGAACAGGGCCTCATGGACTTGACTGTTCTGACACAGTGTGGCCACCTCAGCAACTGAACCCAAGATAGCTGAAAAGGACAGCAGGAACTGGCAATGTGGACCCACAGTCTCAGTACTAAAGAAACTGAGGCAGGAGGATCACTGGACCTCCAGAGTTCAGTGTGAAGCAAGCCTGGGCAATGCAGAGAAAACCCAGCTCAAAACCAAACAGAACAAAATACCCAACTACTCACTTGCTCGATTAGTCAACTAACCAACCCCACAGCACCAAAACCAAAACCCAAACCAAACCAAACAGAGGGAGTGTGAACTTTCGTCTTTGCCCCCGCGCCCCTCCTTTTGACGCACCTGAGATTTGTGCGTAGACTCCCCCTTGGGCTAGGGGTTACAAGGCTGTAGGTTAGCCACTACCACTGGTTTGTTGCGGCTCAAACCACCCATTAGCTACAGCACCTAGGTTGACTCATCCCAATGCCTGATCTGTGTCTTTTGCTAAAACTACTTAGAAAGAAAATTCTGTTTCCACTGGGGTCCCTGAGAGCCTGAGCCAGGAGCTGCTCAGGACAGTCCTACAGGAAAAGCAGCCCAGAGCTTAACAGGGGTAGAGGAATGTCACAGCCAGTTTCAGTACCCTGACTCAGCCATGCCCGAAGCTGTGCAACTTTTCAGTTAAATGAGTAGGTGTGTTCCCCCTTCTGTGTGAGTTGGGCTGAATTTTGTTGTTGTTGTTGTTGTTGTTTCCCTGCTATTTAGGAGTGCTCTGTTAGAGTTCAGTCAGTAAACTGCTTGTCATGCAAGCATGAGAACCTAACTTTGGTCCCCAGAACCAACATGAAAAAGCTGGGTGTGTGGAACTGGCAACAGAGCTTAGGGAATAAAGGTGCTTGCGGCCAAATGGAATGTCATGAGTT
>NC_034603.1:18401435-18407894 GCF_900095145.1 Mus pahari | reverse complement strand
TCTGTGTAGTCCTGGCTGTCCTGGAACTCTGTAGACCAGGCTGGCCTCAAACTCAGAAATCCACCTGCCTCTGCCTCCCAAGTGCTGGGATCAAAGGGGCGTGCGCCACCACACCAAGCATCCCCTGATTTCTATACATGCACCATGGCACATGCATACACATAATAAATACGTACATGAGATTAAAAAAAAAAAAAGGTGCACCAAGCAGTGGTGGTGCACGCCTTTAATCCCAGCACTTGGGAGGCAGAGGCAGGCAGATCCCTATGAGTTAGAGGCCAGAGACTCTGCAGCGACTGTCTACAGAGTGAGTTCCAGGACAGTCAAAGCTACATAGAGAAACCCTGTCTCAAAACACAAAACAACAACAATGACAACAACAATGGTGCTTGTGGTAGTGTGCCCTTAAGAATCACACACCGTGAGGCAGAAGCAGGGGGCTGGGGCTCATGGGCCAGCCAGCCTAGCTTACTTGGTAAGCCCTTGGCCATGAGGGACCCTGTCTTTACAAGCAGTGGTTCCAGGAGTGACACCTGAGGTGCTCATGTCCACACTCTGTTCACTGATTGCCAAGAAAGATTAAATTCTGCCACACATGGTTCACAGGAACTGCAACTGGGGACAAGGGGTTTCCTGGCTAGGAGCTGCTGTTTGAGGATGGATTTAACAGACTAGGTGGGGAGCTCCACCCACCCGTGTTCACTGTCACCTTAAACACCATGTAGAGCTCCTCCAGCTCTTCAATGGAGAAGCCGATGTCTCCTGGTATGGCTCGGACCTAGAAGGAAAGATGAAATGTTGGTAGTGGAGGGCCCAAGTTCCTGTCAAAGTCCAGACAAGTGCTTGTCCTGGGAGACTGCTCATGCGAACAGTGGCAAAGGGTAGCAAGGGTGTGGCCTGCCCTTTGCTGTTGCCAGTGGCCAAGCACACGAGGGTGGGTCCACTCAGGAGAGGGGACCTGTGTGCTCGCCCTTCACCACTACCTGTCAGGCAGTTCCCCTCCCTGGAACTCCTCCTGGGATGGGTGCTTAGAGGGGCTCTTTCTCTCCTGATGGACCCACTGAGGGACATGCGGTGATGGTTGGCATCTTTGCTCCAGCTACCTGGAAGGGGTCCTATAATTTGCCAGTCAGGTCTTTTTACTTCAATTAGCCAGAGTTGGTCATGTCTTTCATCGTGAGCAAAATGCCGAGTGCCTTGGAACCCTGAAGGGAGGGTTGAGAATATGGAGGCCAAGGGCAGAGACCAAGAACAGGTTTAAACAGCGCATGGGATGGCAAAAGGTCCATCCCCTGAACAGCCTAAGACAAGGGCTTCAGGCAGGGGCCTACGGTACAGGCTAGCCAGAGTGGCAGAGTGTCACTGTCCAGGACAGAAGTGAAGCTTACACCAAAACCAGCCCAGGAGGACTCAGTCCAGAAGACCTGTGGCTTAGATGTGCAAGGTGAAAAAAATTTTCACTAAGTGACCAGGGCCTCTTCCTATCTCCCCACACTAGTACCTGTGCTGTGGGATTCCACACAGCATCCTGGCCATGATACCAAGGCTGTGCAGGGATAGGGTACAAACTAGACCCTGCACTCTGCAGAGGGCAGGATTGAGCTGGAGAGGGTACTGGGAAAAGCTGCCCACGAAGGCTAGCCCTGAGGACCCTCACTGCCAGAGGTGACCATCGCCTGCACCAGTGACCATACCACGCTTCTCTTGGCCGTGTCTTCCAAGGACTGGATCACCTTCAGCCTCTGTTTAAACCGCATCTGTTCAATGTCGTCAGCCCTCAGGCTGCTGAACTTCTACAGGCCAAAGGAGAATCAGTAAGAGCAATGGCAGAGGGTAATGACCCTGTGATCATCCAAAACCACCGGCCCTGGGGAACAGGGCTGGCCAGGCTAACCCTGCAGGAGGCTGACCTCATAGGATACTCTCAGGAGGTCAAAGATGTCCACCTCCACAGGAGGGTCATCTCCACTGGTCAGCAGAGCGTGGAGGTGTGGGATAGGTGGAGAAATGCTCTGCTTGTTGACCACATTGTCCAGGTACCTGTAAAGATCAAAGGATAGCAGTATAGGCTCCACCAGCAACAGCCAAGTGCTGGGCCAGAGTTCAGGTTTAGGAGTCCTATAGGAAGGTCGCATTGTGTCCACTGGGGTCCCCATTAGGCTGGGAGCCCCCATCAAGGTAATAGCAGAGAAAAGATCTTGCTGCCCACTGACACCTGAGCACTCACTCTGAGGATGTCAGGCTGTCTTCTAGGGGCCTGTGGATTCCAGAGCCTACCTAGTTTAGGGACAATGTGCTTCCTCTCTGCTGGGTCACCAGGGTCTGGTATCTTTAACCTCAGAGAACCAAGAACCATATTAGCTAGGAGGTCGACCACAACCTTGCCAATTCTGCAGGGTCCCACCAGCCCTGGGCTGGCTCAACAGGCAGGCGCAGTGTTCCAGGCTGGGCTATAAGGAATTCAGGTTAAGTGTCAGGGTGAGGTAGGGAGTGAGCTGAAAGCCAGGCTTGGGACTTGGGAAGCTCCTTTGTATAGAGGAAAACCATGAGAGGGGGATGTCCCCATGCCCAGGGGAAGGGCAGGGTCAGATGTGACCAGAGTCCTGTGGGGTATGGAAGGGACGGGAGTGGAGACCCACCTGATCACCTGAAGCAGGCCCTGGCCCAGAAAGGGTTAACTGTGCACTGAGACAGCAGGGGTGCAGGGAGAACCTGGGTGGGATGAGCTTGAGGAGGCCAGGGGAAGTGTGAACTTGGTGACAAGTTCCTTTAGTCATGCCACAAGCCTGGTGTGGGACTGCTCTGTTGGGGGATGGGCACTGAGCTTGGAGGAGACCAGGACAGTTTTGTGAAACAAGCGCTTCCCTGCCTTGGCTAGAGGTTGGAGGTCTTGCTGTGCCACTGTCTCCTGACATCAACATGAGTGTCACCATTGGACGTCTGCTCAGGGTCAGTTCCCACGACTACAGCTGAGTGGCAGGCTGCAGCCCGGTACACTCAGGTCCACCGGCTCTTCTGTGTGCTCCCAGCATCTTGAATCCCACCAGGACAGCTGTGCCCTGCTTCTGGCTCATCTCTCGACCTAGTCTAGCACTTGGCACATAGCATAGGATGTTGGCTGAGGGCTGGGGAGGGGAGGGCTCTGCTGCCAACTTCCTGAAAGCAGAAGCCGCCCCCAGCATGGTCACCTGCCCAGCACGGTCATGGCCTCGCCCTCATCACTGCAGTCCAGCAGCTGCTCCATGTTGGCGTCCAGCACAGCCAGGGCCACCTGCAGGATCACCTTGATGCCCTCATAGAAGAAGCAGTCGACAATGACCACGGCACTCTCAAAGGGCATGACGCTGAGGAAGAGGGTCAGGAACCAGGACAGCGAGATGCTGGAGATCACCCCCAGCTCTTGCATCTTCTCTGAGAGCCGGGGCAGGACATCTCGCGTGAGCTCTTCAAAGATGCCCTGGTCTACAAGGGCTCCTGAGGAGGGACAAGAGGCCAAATATGAGCACCGCTCCAGGGGCCTGAGCAGACACTCTGTGGAATCCCAGGGCCTGAGGTACAGGGACACTACGTGGTTCCTGTCCAACCTCAACCCTGCCATCTCTGCTTGTAGTGAGGCCCAGAGAGGTGTGCATATGCAGAAAACAGAAAGAAACAAATTACTTTGTAATCATTCTTTCTATAGCTTCTACACCATTGTGTGAGAAGGAACACTTGCTCAATCTACAGTGGTCCCTTGGCATCCATGAGGATACACACAGGGGACATATAGTAGCGTCAGGGAACCTAGGCACACACTCACTGTTGTATACTGTCAGTTACTTCGGATGACTCATAATACCTACTATGGTGTAATGTTATGAAAAGCTATGCAGCTATTATATCCTGTCTGGAGAAGAACGGGGGGACAAGTCTGGGTGTGTTCAGTACAGATGGAGTTTCTTCTGTGCATTTCTGTTCAGTGCTCGGCTGAATCCATGGACGTAGAGCCTATGGCTGGCTACAGACGTCTGACTTTCGGGAAATGCTGACTTTACCCCCTAGAAACAACAGAAGCAAGCAGTGGCTTCCCTCCCCTCTCCCAACGCTCTGAACATATACAAAGCTCAAGGACCCCACGAGTGGTGACCCTGGACACCAAACAGCAGAGGACAGCTGAGAGCTAAACACAGATGTGCTGAGACAGTCTGTAAGCCATTTCCTTTTGACAACATGGGTTTTATTGGATGTGAGTGCCTGAGAGTAGAGGCTGGACTACTGATCGGGACACGGGTAGACTACATGCTCCAGTTCTGAAACTTGAAAAGTTCTGAAACCTAGGAAAGATGGATAGAGATTTGGGCTCTAGATGGACTTTTAAAACCCACTGAACGTGAGATGTCCTCTGCCTCAGTCCAGTCCTCAAGAGGTCTAGGCGGAAGCTGGGCCCTGGAGGCAGAGGCCCAGCTGGCTGCGCTTCTCTCATTTCTGGCACCATCCTTTTTTAGCTTCTAGTCTGTAAGGTGGGAGGGAGCCTGCATGATGGCTGTGAGGTGCAGGCAAGTCTCAGTGGGAACTGCTTAGGGTGGAGTGGCCAGGGGAAGGTCAGCCACACCCACGTGGAGCTCCTGAGCTCCTGGGATCCCTATGGACACTCACCTACCACCCTGGTATTGTAGTAGTCGGGCAGCATGCGCTCACACAGGGCCACCAGCAGCCAGAAGGCTTCCTCCTCACTGCCGTAGAGCAGGAGCACGGAAGTCACGATGTTCATTGCCTGCCAGGAAGAGACAGTACAAGTGTGTCTCAGTGTGTCTGTCTCACTCTGCTGGCCACAGAGCAAAATGACCTGCCCCTTCAGAGAGCTCCAGCACCCAGCAACAAGAAACAGCCCCTGACCAACCCTGGGAACTCTGCCAATAAGCCAATTAGCAAGAGATCAATGAGACAGAGCCAGCCAGCCAGCTGGGGCAAAGTGGGTCAGGAGGCATTAAGAAAACAGAGACAAGACATCAGGCAACACTCCCACTTAGTGGGCTGGGTCAAGTTGATGTGTGGGTGTGTAGCCAGGGCCCTGCAGTGGGGGAGGAGGGGATACACAACATTAGCTGATAACAAAGAGAAGTACAAAAGGGGGCAAGTTATTTTAAAAAATTGTTTCAGGCCAATCTGCTGGCCTCTATGAATTGGTAGTGTGATGCAGAATACTGGTCTTACAACAACTGAGTTTTAGGAAACCAGTTTCCTTGAAATCCAGATACAAGCTAAGGTCGACAGAAAACCATTTGACATGGCTCAGAAAAGTCTACCAGATTCAAAGACAAAAGCCACCAGAAACGTAAATTAAAATCTTAGTGAGATAGTCTACCGCTCCTATGTGTATAAAACCACCAAGTGTTAAGAGGAACTGGACCCTTGTGACCACGGATGACAAGGCAAAGGCGGCAGCTGCTGTGGGAATGAGGAAGTGCCTTAGAAGGTGCACAGATCACCATGCAGCAATCTGACCTCTGGGGTCACAGCTAGTGGCCCGAAGGCAGAGCCACTCATAAACTGAGCTTCACAGCAGCCTTAGGAGCAACAGTCCAGTGGTACAAGTAACCCAAGTGTCCATCAAGAGACGAGAGAGAAATCAGATACAGCTACAGCAGAATATCATCCAGCCTTAAAAATAAAGAGAATTCTGATTCGCGCTGCAATGTGATGGCTCTTGGGGACAGTAGGTAAACAGCCAGATGCAAAAGGATAAATAATGGTCTCAAAGGACCCCAGGCCAAGTCTCAGTCAGCATCTGTGGCTTTTCTCAGCTTTTCTCGCCCCGCCCATGCACCGAACCTCTCCTGGGCTTCCCTTCCTTCCTTCCCTTCCCGCAGCTTCTGATCCCACCTCAGCCATTTGGCTCGGCAGTGTCTCTCCATCCTCAGCTCCCTCTCTCCCTTTCCTCTCTCAGTCTTCCTCAGCTCTCTCCTCTCATGGCCAGGCTTATTCTGCTGCCCAGGTCAGGCTGGACCCTTCCAGATGCCTCTGGGTGCACTCTCCCCGTGTCTACAGTAAACACCCTCCTCCATACATAGGGACAGTCCTGTCCCCGCTTTCATTCAGTACAATTACACTCGCATGAGATTCGCTGAACGATCAAATCCAGAGACAGAGAACGGTACAGGAGAGGTGAGACAGTGGGATCGAGGAGTGGTGTATGTTTGCGAGTACAGTCTTTGTGTGGGGAGATGGCTACCTGACAGTGTGTATGTACTTAATGCTACTGAGCCACACACTTAAGAGAATAAAAGGATAAATTTTATATTATGTATGCTTTACTGTATACACAGAAATAGAAAACTGCCCAATCTCAGACAAGGAACACACCGATAACAACTTACTATATGGCACTGGGCTGAAGGGGACAGTCACCATTATCTCACTCTTGTTTAAAGATTATGTGTGTGGCCGGGCATGGTGGCGCATGCCTTTGATCCCAGCACT
>NC_034603.1:18383500-18401410 GCF_900095145.1 Mus pahari | reverse complement strand
AGGCCAGCCTGGTCTACAGAGTGAGTTCCAGGACAGCCAGGGCTACACAGAGAAACCCTGTCTCGAAAAACCAAAAAAAA
Source organism: Mus pahari (assembly GCF_900095145.1). Classification (NCBI taxonomy): domain Eukaryota; kingdom Metazoa; phylum Chordata; class Mammalia; order Rodentia; family Muridae; genus Mus; species Mus pahari. The sequence goes on along the minus strand of NC_034603.1, from coordinate 18,401,330 downwards.
AAAAAAAAAAAGATTATGTGTGTGGGTGTCCACGTGTGGGTGTGCTTGTGAGCACAATGCCTGTGGAGGCCAAAGACATGGAATGTCCTGTTATAGGCTATCGGATGTGGGTGCTGGGAATTGAACTTGGGTTCTCTAGAAGAGCAGCACACTCTTAACCTCAGGCCATCTCTACAGCCCCGTTCAAAACAAGCTGGCAAGCAAGCAAGCAAAAACCAAGGTTTTGTGCCACTCAAGCTGGCCTCAAAACTTTCTGTGTAGCTTTGGTGACCTGATCCTCCTGCCTGGATTTCCCAGGTGCCGAGAATATAGGCACCAGGTCTGTTTTTGAGACAAGGTCTGGAAACCTTGAACTTGCAGCAATCCTCTTGGCTCAGCCTCCCAAGTGTGAGGATTATAGGCACTTGGCTAAGTTTACATCTTTTGGGAGGTTAGGTTCTTCCTCCACAGTATGGACAGGACCATGTGTATATAAGGCCATCACAGGCTTGGACGGCCAGCACCTGCCCCTGGGAGGTTACAGTAGGAGATGATTTTCGCAGGGCTCCTGCTAAGGTCTGTTACCTGGCAGTAGCCAATAGTAGGGTTTCGGAAGGCATAGGCAGTCAGCACCCGCCGGAGCGCAGCGATCCCGAGCTCATTCTGGAAAGCAGGGTGCTCAGGCATGGAGCGATGGAGGTCCCGCTCAATCTCCTCGGTGGCCAAGGTGTACTTCCCCAGGGACTTCTCCACTAGCTCAGCGTAGTAGCCGGGATGGGTCACCATCTCATTCCAGGCCCCTGGGGAGACACAGGTGGGAGCTGTCTTTCTCTTCTTCCTCCTGGGACTTGGGCAACAGTGCTAGGCCTGACTGAGACACGGAGAGCCCATGGAGGAGAGAGAACCAGTTACAAGGTGTGAGGCTGTTTCCCTGGTGACTCCTCTGAGAAATTCAGAAGGCCTGTCTCTTGAAATGCTCCAAGTGGCCAAAGGTATGAATGTTGTCAGAGCGTGTCCCAAGGAATGGAGCCTTTAAGGGGATCTTCCTGCCTCTGATAGTGCTGCCACCCACTGACGACACCCGGGCTAGCCTCTGCTGCTCTGGGCCCTGTGGCTGTAGTCCTTACTCCCAGTTCTCTGAGAGATCTGGCAGCACCTCCTCTGCCTGGCTGACTGCAGGAGGCTGGCTCAGGGACCAGAGGAACTCTCACCTCAGGTAAATTTCCTTTTGGTACTAGGGACAGAACCCAAGGCCCCGCGCAAGCTCAGGACATGTCCACTCAGTACCTCAGACACAGACAACTTTGAGGGAGGGTTAAGGCTGGCCAATCCAAGGCTGGGGCGATGGGGCCACTCACCAGAGAAGAGGAGCCAAAGCTCCCCTCGGAGGCTCTCAGGGATGCCCTTCAGGACCAGCTCCCGAGTTTTGGCTGTTCGGTACATGCACATGCCACGCCCATACTCAAAGAAGTGGATGTTCCAGGATTCCTCCTTCATCTTTTCCTTGGCCTGAGAGAGGGAACATGGAGTGTGGAGCTGAGGAGTCTTGGTGCCGGGGCCTTGGTGGGCAGGCCTTCCACCTCTCTGGGCAAGGCTAGTAGCCTGCTGTGGAAATTACCCATGGAAGGAGGCTGCAACGCTCAGGGTTCAGAGCCATGACTATAAAGAAAGAGTTGAGGTCTTATCCTGGCCCCAAGCTTTTCGGCAGCAGAGGGCCCTTCCCATTAGAGGCCCAGGACCCCTGATGAGAAGCACCCCCAACACAGGCCAGGCAGGGTGTTTGTCCCTAAGCCCTGGCCGGGTCCACCTGACACTACCCAGTGCAGTTCAAGGGGCACATACACCCTGACAAAGCCATGAGGGATGGTGCTGGCCACAAAGACCTAGCCCAGAGATGGCTCCAGCCTTCCTCCTGAGGTCTCAACTCAGGCATGAGCTGAAGTGAGAGTGCTCAGGCCTTACCCCTTTCGTGCCAAGGTCCTCCATGGGTGAGTTCTTCTGGAAGACTTTGAGCAGGCCCTGGGAAGTAGTAGGAATCTCCCGTGTACTGAAACTCAGAGGGCTGCTGAGGGGAGAGGATGGGCTGGCGGGTGGCTCGGATGCTTCCTGAGGAGTTGGGAGAGACTAGAAAATAGAACAAGAGGGGAAAGTGCCTAACGGAGCTGCCCAAGGGTCAGTGGGGCCAAGTACAAGGCCACAGATGGGACCCAGTCTGCATTTCCTCTCTGGATGTGTGAAACCAAAGCCACCTATGATAGCCAGTTAGCGCCTTTCACAGGCAACTGGCTCTTCCTCCCGGTGCTGCCCAGGTCTTCTCAGGGTCATGTTCTGCTACAGTTAAGCATGCGGGAGGTGAGGCCCACACTTTTTGTGTGTGCAGGTAGTATAGCACTTGTGTGCAGGTCAGAGGACAACCTGTGGGCATCAGTTCTCTTCCACCAGGTGGACTCCAAGGACTGAACTCGGGTCACCAGGCTTAGTAGCAAGTACTTTTTAGCTGCTGAGCCATCTCACAGTTCTGAGAGTTTCTTTTAGAAACAGAAAATATACCCTCAAATTCTTACAGAATTTCAAGGGATCCTGTTTTTGTTTGTTTCAATCAATAACCCTAGGATATAATAAAGTCTACAAGCATATGAGGTTTTTTGGATTTGGGCCTTTAAAAGTATTTTTAAATTTAGGTTTTATTTAATGTGTAGACATGCACTGTGGGTGCCTGGAACTGGGGTTCTAGGTGGTTGTGGGCTGCCTGAGGGGTGCTGGGAACCAAGCTCAGGTCCTCCAGAAGAGCTTTTAACTATACAGCATCTCTCCAGCCCCCTTTACTTTTGCTTTTTGAGACAGGGTCTTCCTATGTAGTCATGGCTGTTCTGGAACTTGCTATATATTTCAAGCTAGCTTTGAACTTGTAGGGATCCCCTTGTGTTTGCCTTCCTGGTTCTGGGATCACTAACCCATTGCCTTGCTGATCGTAAGCTCATGTGTTTTGCCTAACCTGTTGTTCTATTCTTGGTCCCTGGACAGACAGCTGTAGCCAACAGAAATAAAGTAACATGCTGGATTAGGCAATGACCAGTGCTCCGGACAGACAATGCCTGATGATAATGCTAGGCCTGTCATTGAGGTCTGGTGAAGGTGGACAGTGTCACTGTCGTGTCCCTTCCTTCCTTTTTAGTGATAACGGGAATGGAAGCCAGGGCTGTGTGCATTCTCTATCCCTAGCCCTTGGTTTTCCAGATGGAGTCCCAGCAATTCTCTGAGCTGGCCTTGAACCTGTAACCCTCCTATCTCAGACCGTCAAGTGTTAGGATCACAGAGACATGTCACTGTATTTGACTCAGTAATTCCTTGTAGTAGGGCTGTTCTGTGCTCTACAGGATGCTCAGGTGCACCCCGGTCTGTATACTAGGCCATGCGTCACCTTCCAGCATGCACCATGGGGTCACCCTTGGGCATGCGCCATGGGGTCAGGCTCAGCAGTAACAGATGGCGGCACCTGGAGGCTCTTCATCTAGTCTTGCCCACCCCCTTCTGCTCCTAAGTGGCTTCCTCACCTCTGGGGCTGGGTCTGAAACACCAGCCTTTGTTCCCCCAGCGCTGCTGCTGCCCGTCTGCTTGGATGGCGTTCTCTGGAGGAAGTCGGAGATCCTCTGAACCAGGAAGTCACGGTCTTTCAGGTTGGCAAACAGGAAGGTCATTTTACTCTTGGTGCTGATAGACAGAGGGCTGGGGAGGACGCTGGAGCTGTCGGCTTTTTCGACAATGGTCACCTGAGGGGGCAAAAGAATGCTTTGGGGTGTTTGCATCTTACTTAGGATGTAGACAGAGCTGGGTGTGGGCTCTCAGGGGCACAGGCAGTGAAGCACTGAGTGGCCCAGCTGGATTGATGTCCTGCCACGGCCACTTGCATGTGAGCTGCACATGTGGGTCATGCAGGGGTGAGTGTGTGCAGTGGCCTTGCGCAGTCTCTGGGAAGATGATGTAAAATGTAAACCCAGCTGCTCCTGCTGGTTTTTCAAAACATGACCCGTCTATGTCATGTGTCCTCTACACCAAGGCGCCCAAGGCTTCTGTCCCCAGGGAGCTGTTTGAAGCAGCTCTTCCCAAAGCTTGGCTCCGACTGCAACATGTGGGAAGAGTGACATAGGCTTCAGTGGGTGCAGCCCAGCTCCAGCAGGGGACAAACAATGGGATTCAGGCTAGGCCTAGTCATGAGGGGTGAGAGCTGGCAATAAGGAAGCCCAGGAAGTCACTATTTGTATCTCTGGGGAGGCAGTGACTGAGCTGTGACCTGGCCTTACCTGGGCAAGGGACAGAACGGAAGGCATAAAAACCACTCTGAGGTGTGCATGAGACCGGCTGGAGTAGTTTGTAGGAGCTGGAGCAGACTGAGCAGGGCAGGATGTATCTTTATCTAAGTGGGGTGCATTAATGTGTGATGAATAAACACATGGGTGTGTACACCTGCATGCATAGGTGTTTGCACACCTATGGGACATATGTGGATATGTGGTATTTATATGTGTGAAGGTATGTGTAGAGTGTATATGTGACTATGTAGTGGATGCATGTGTATATGTAGGAACAGGTCTGTGTGTTGTATATATGATGTGTGTGTGCATGCATATATGTGAATGATTGTATGTGCATGGTTGGTGTGTGGAAGCCTCAGGTGGTCAGATGGTGTACTGATGGTCTCAATATATCTCAAGAGGTAGTTGGGGTTCCCTGTGCCAGAGGATGCTAGGCACCATGCTCTGCCTGCCACCTTCAGTTCTACTGGCTGTACTGGGGGCATATGTCCCTAAGGGGTTAGATGTGGTTGGGACTTTCCTGAGGAGGCCTGGAGACAGTGGTAGCTATGGAGAGGAAGGGACAGACTCTGGAGGGAGTCCTGTCAGGACATCTCTGGTTAGGACGCAATAACCAAGAAACAGCTAAGACCAAGGATGACTCCAGGTCTACCTGGGCAATGGATGTTGGACTGTCACTTAGCAAAGGAAAGCCATGAAGGACATGTCTGGGAGTGAGACCCAAGAGCCCAGAGGACAATCATGGAGCTTTCCTGAGTAAGAAGGCCTGGAGCCACCCGGCTGTGGTGTGGAGGACTGGCCAGCTTTCATCCTGAGCAGCTGCAGAGTTCTGCCCCAAGAGCAGCTAGAGCAGAGACGCTCACCTCCCTCAGGGGTATGATGAGGCGGCACGCATCTTCTTCCTTGCTGGCAAAGCAGATGTAGTTATTGGAGATGAACATCTGGCCGGGGATGTGCAGCTTGTTAAATGGCGTCCATAGGGTGCAGCCTGTGTGGCCATCCAGCCGCTCATCTTTGGGCAGCCGGAACGTGGCCCTGTAGCACTCATTCTTGGCTCGGGCATCTAGGTCTCTGAGGAAACAAAGTGGAAATTCAGGGTGGGGCAAGAATTTTCTGTTTCCACACTGGATTCCAGATCCTTGGGGGTCTTCCAGTGAGCAACTCATGCCTGGGAACTGGAGCTCAAGAAAAGATATGGTTTTTATATACCAAGCATTAGGGAGGGACAGAACATAAGGTTCCCTTGAGGCTGGATGCTTTGAAAGGCCATCCAGAGGCTCTGCCACTTGGTACTGAAGGACAGGCAGTCCTTGGAGTTGCTTGTGTCCTGCCTGGCTCAGGGCCAGCATGACATGGGCCCCGAGCTTCTTCCCAACACAGGGCAGAGCTAACACTACCCTATAACCCAGACAAGATGCCCTAGCTGGGAGCAATGGAGTTAAATCAAATTGTACGCTGGTTCTTGCTGCAGAGAAATACAGTCTGATCGCTGTGGGTGGCGGCCTGGTCATGCCTGTTCTGGGTCTATGACCACAGAGACGGATCTTCCTAGCTCCCAAGAGAGCTCCTCATCTGCCCTATGCTGCTGGCGCCCTAACCAGAGCCTGAACATGTCCCAGATGTACAGCTTCCGACACTGCCTGCCAAGCACTGCTGCCTATCTTTCTGAACGGTCACACTCCCATCAAGAGAGTGACATGTTGCACAACATCCTGATTTAGAAGGTGCACTGTGGGCCTGCAACCTGGTGAAGGGGTGCAGCCCATGAAGTAATTGGACTCAAAAAAAAAAAAAAAAATATCAGTGCTGAGTTCAGCAGTGCTCACCCTTGGCTCTGGAGCCCAGGGACCATTTGCAATCTCCAATGAATGGATGTCCTGTAAGGCTGAAACCTGAGGCCCAAACAGAAGTGAACTGCTGTGCTGGCCACCATGATCCATTCCCCAATCACAACCAAGGACCTCAGCTTTATCTTAGCTTGTCTCTTGCTAGCTTTGGGTCTGAGGGCTCAGATCCATGATACTAAAGCCAGCAATTCCAGGACTCATTTACCTAAGACTTCTAGATGCAGCTAAGTTGGTTTATATTCTAGCTCTATTGTCCACTGCTTCTTAATGAGGGACTTCTCTGTCACTCAGCACCCTGATATGAGACCAAGAGATAGTAAGACTCCCTTCTTATATGTGGCTCTCCTGACACAATACTGTCATGGTTGTCTAATTGCTGGCTTCCTTCCCAGGTAGTGGGCCTGTGAGGGCACGTGCTGGACACCTGGCAGGGTCTGTGGTCCCGGCTTCAAAGTGACCATTCTCATGGCTGTGGGACCTCCCTACTCCTCGGGAGGGTGGCGTACCGCTTTAGAGCTGAGATGTTCTTATGTGGCCGGATAGGCCTGGGTAGGGCCTTGTCCTCCAGGAAGCCCTCGCTGTCCAGTAGTTGTCGCATGGCCAGGTTGGCCAGCTGCTCCATCAGCTTGAAGGTCTCACCAATGTTTAGGAACATGGAGAAGAACAGCTCCTGGTCCCGTGTGTCCACACGGATGCTCTCGGGGAAGAGTAAAGTGGCATTCTTCTCCAGGCGTGTGACGTCCACCCACTGCACCACCAGGCTCACTGATAAGCACAGGGACAAACACACCATCCATTACACGCCGGCAAGGTGAGACCCACCGCTCGCTCTCAGAAGCTCCCGTGGACTGCTCCCTAAGGACACTGCTTACTTCCACCCCTCCATGTCTGAGCACCCAAATAGGAATGTGGGTGCTTCAGATCAGCAGTGAGGTCAGGGAAGCTGGGGCATGGGGGAGCTGGGCACGATGTAAGGGGGGTCCTCTGCCCCACCTCACCTTCCTTCCCCAGCAGGAAGGAGTAGAAGCACAGGTGGTTGACAGTCAGGTAGAGCCAGCCCTGGCGCGGCACGCGGCCCTTCCAGAAGCTACAGGAGTAGTAGTTGACCAGCTTCTCGCCCTCTGGCATGCCGAACTGCTTCCGCATCTTTAGCTCTGCCTCCTTGAATTTCCCTGGGTCCTCGTCCCCCTGGGGCTGCAGGTTCTTGTTCTCTTCTGCGATGATGCCCTAGAGGGACAACATGGTTTGGGCCACTGAGCATATTGGAGCAGTCTCAGAAGGGAGCAATGGCCAGGAACCCTGAATCTAGGACCTCTTTAATTTAAAACAAAAACAAAAACAAAAATGAGGGAGGAACTAGGAGTCTTACATAGCCTAGGCTGACTTCAAACTCTCTGTAGCCAAACCTTTTGTCTTTTGTCTTACTGCCCAAATGCTGAGATCACAGGCACTTGTTGCCACACTGATGGTTTATGTGGTGCCAGGATCACCCAGCATGCACTCTAACATCAGAGCTACATTCCTGGCCCCGATTGTTTCTAAATTACCATACAGAGGAGTGGGTTTCAGGCCGGGCAGTGGTGGCGCACACCTTTAATCCCAGCACTTGGGAGGCAGAGGCAGGTGGATTTCCACCATAGCCTGGTCACTGGAGTGAGTTCCAGGACAGTCAGGGCTATACAGAAAAACCGTCTCGAAAAACAAAACAAAACAAAACAAAACAAAACAAAACAAGAAGTGGATTTCATTCTGACATTTTCTTTTGTTAAAGACGTATTTTTAAATTTGTGTGTGTGAATGTAAGGCATGTGTAAAAGCAATGCCCATGAAGGCCAAAAGAGGTTGGTAGCCTTCCTGGAGCTGGAATTACAGGTGGTCATGCCCTTCAGGTGCCCTTCCTAGGTTTTGGCTGGTAGTGCTCAGTCCCTGACAGGAGAGGGGCCCCTGGGAGACCTAAAGGCAGGGAGCAGGGAGGTGCTCTCCCCCATGGCCTCAGCTGTCAGCCTTCAGGCGTCCTTACCTGTCAGCATCACAGGGTGGATTTGCATTTGTGCGTTCATACTGCCTGTGAGAGCGACTGGGCCAAGCTGGTTCTCCCTACCCCCACCCCCTGAGGGTTCTCAGAGCAGAACTTGGGTTGTGGGACTCACAGTAAGTGCCTTTCCCAGCTGCTCCCTCTCACAGGGCCCAAGCCTCCTTTCTTTCCATTCTCAAGTTAAGTAAGTTACATTAGAGGGTGGGGCAGATAATGGCTCCCTCTGCTGTTTCTGCCCGGCCAGCCTGCTCTACAGTCTCCACTTCCATCTCCACGGGGCTTACTAAAGGCTCCTTGCCTTGGGTCCACCACCCTACCTTTCTATCCTTGGTTTTTTGTTTGCTTGTTTGTTTGTTTTTAACATATTAGCTTTTGCCTAAGAATTTCTACTTCCTTTATCTAATTTCCTGGTTTCTCTAGAGTTTCTAACTTACTAAATGGGGCATTACTGTCACCCTCCCTTCTTTCCTAACATTTACAGGTCCCTTCTGTGAACTGCTGCTGCCAATTCCAACGTATAGCATTTCAACTATCATCCAGACGGGTGTTTTCTGGTGTATGTTCACAGGTGTGAGCATGAACTCGTGTGCACGTGTGTGGAGGTAGGAGGCTGCTGCCAGTTGTCTTCCCTGATTGCTTCCCACTTTACACATCAAGACTGGGTCTGTTACTTGGGCCCAGAGCCATTGACTGGCTTGCCTCACTAGGCTGCACCACCTTCCGGTGTTGTGATTTTCAGAGGGCTGCCGCAGGCCACTCAGCATTTACATGGGCACTGGGGACTTGAATCTCTGTCCTTGTGTTTGTAAGGTGAGTGTTTTACCTGCTCAGCCACTTCCAATTTTATGCTTCCTAATTTCCATGGGCTAGCTTGTGGTCCCCAGAGGTTGAGAGACCTCATCCTTGTCACAGCATTATTGTGAGTTGGTGTGGTGGACTCGTAAGAGGGGGGACCAAGTGGGAGGTCATCTGGTCATTGGGGACATGCCTTTAAGAGGATACTAGGGCAACTGGGCATGGTGCACTCAGGAGGCAAGGCAGGCAGATGGCTGAGTCTGAAGCTAGTGTGGCGGTCGTCCTAGCTTGAGTGTTCTGCTGCTGTGTGGGTCAGAGCTAGCGCTTAGGAGACACGTGCTAAGGCTGCTTCATTACTACTACCCAGCAGAAGAGGGGCAGCTTGGCTTTGCCTGTTTCCCTGTAGCTATAAGATGACCAGGTCCCGCCTTGAACTCCAGTGTGTGCAAAGAAGAGCTCAGAAACTCAGTCCAAGCTGCCCTGGTCTACGGTGTTCCAATACAGTGACTTCACAAGGCTTGCTGAAAGAAACTGCCCAGCAAAACTCTGCACACCAAGGGTCCTCCCGGGAATCTCCACGTAGCCCAGGCTGGTCAGAAGCTCACAAGCTTCTCCTTGCCTCCTGCGTGTTGGGATCACAGGTGTGTGCTATTATGCTTGGCTTCATAACCATTATTTGGCTATAAAATATTCCATTAAGTATACTACACATGACTTAATAACTCCCCTGAAGATAATGCACATAACAAAATAAGTACTGGAAAACTCGAGTAAGATTATTGTTCTCATACTACAGAGGGAGGAGAAGCAGTTCCCTCTTACAGGGCTGGGAGGCACTGCTTCCACTGTTTGAGGTAATCAAGGCTCCAGGGAGCATAGGAGTAACACGTGTCAGTCACTCAGCATCGATCAATGCACCACAGGGCACACCCCAAGAATATCAGCATAAAAAGGTATGGTTTTTTTTTTTTTTTTTTTTTTTTTTTTTTTTTTTTTTTTTTTTTTTTTTTTTTTTTTTTTTTTTTTTTTTTTTTTTTTTTTGGTTTTCGAGACAGGGTTTCTCTGAAGGTATGCATCTTTTAACTTGTAAGGTTTGTTTTTTAGTGGTGCATGTCTAGATGCCAGTACTTGGGTCAAGAGTTCAAGGTTACCCTTGACTACATAGTAAGTTCAGGGTGAACATGAACTATCTAAGCTTGTATCTCAAAAAACCCAGGAAAAGTTGGGCCTGGTGGTACATGCCTTTAATCCTAGTGCTTGCAGAGGTCAGGAGGCAGCCAGAGCTCTGTGAGTTCAAGGCCAGCCTGGTCTACATGGTCTACATAGGGACTTTCACACCAGCCAGAGCTACACAGAGAGGCTTTGTTTCAAACAAACAAACAAACAAACAATACACCAAGAAAAAAAGAGATTTCCAATGTCTTTCCCTGTTGGTCAAGGCTCCGGCAAACACAATTACATATCCGCATATGTATAAGGCATTTCAGAAGGAATACACACTCCAGGCTAAAGGCCAGCTAAGGCAGGGGCTCTGCAGGTGTGTGGGTCAGCTTTCTGTTAGCCTGACAACTCCGTGAAAAAGCAAAGCAGGCTAATTTTTATTTGGTCTGATGGATCCCAAGTTTTCAGTCCATGGCTGCAGCATCTTGTTGCTTTGAGCCTGTGATGGCACAGCATACCATGGTGGAAAGTGTGTAGCCAAAGAGGCCTGTCCACCTTGTGGTGGCCAAAATGCAAAGAACCAGGGTCCCAATATCCCCATTCAAGGGCACCTCTCCACCCACCTCATTGCCTTCCATGAGTTCCCACCCCCTAAAGGGTCCAGCATCTTCCAATAAGACCACAGGCTGAGAACCAACCATGGGCCTTTGGGGGATATTCAAGATCCCAACTAGAGCAAGGGACAATCACCCATCAGAAAATGAGAGAAGACTTCAGTTTTCATCCTGTGAAATGGGAACAAAACCTACACCAGCTTGTTTAAAGATGAGACAGGACAGAACATACAGCCAGTTCTTGGAGTCTGCAGGGCACTGGTTCTAGGACCCCCAGAGATACATCAATTTATGTGTGTTGAGAGTTTGCCTGTCCACCCTCCTGCATGCTTCAGCTTATCTTACAACACGAACACAGCAGGAATGCTCTGCTCTTCCGTACTGCCTAGGAAAGACTGACTGTTCAGTAAATCTATAATCCTTTTCCCCAAATATTTTTGACACACAGTTGGTTGAATCCATGGAATTCATTGTATCCCACAGATACGGAGCAACAACTGTGTGCGACCGTTAGCACTTCACAAAGGGAGCAGGGTTGGCTGTAAGGGGAAATGGGCCTTACGTGTATCTTGCCCTTGACGAAGGTAGTGATGTCCTCCTCGTTGTCGAAGATGGACAGCGTCTGAAGCAAGTTGTTTTCTAGCCATTCCCAGTGCTTGGTGATCTCTTTTCGGGAAGAACCTGGTTTAGTGAGAGGGGATGAAATCAGATCTCAAACTCAAGCAGAGAGCTGGGTCCCCAGTGCTCTATTCAAGTGACCACCTCCTTCCAAGGCATGAGCCTTTCCTGTTTACACTTTCTATTACCCCTACCAAGAGGAATTTCTGGCTCTGTATTCCTGTTCTTCTAGAGAGAATCTACAAGGTAAGCAGGTAAATTGATCAGATTTCTTTGTCCCATTGTTGACAGATTCCCTGCAAGGCAGGCAAACAGCTACTGTCTCCTGCTGGCCTCCCCCCTCTCCCCAGCATCTGTCTGAGATTTGCACAGAGAGTGGAAAAGAAGCACAGTGCTCTTCCCACAGGCCGGGGCCTATCTGTTTTCATCAAGGGTCTAGACAAGTAGCCCTAGGAGGTGAAGCAAGAAACCTAAACTGGAAACCTTTCGGAACGGATGCGTAACAAGGACGGGAGGAGGGAGCAATCTGTGTTCTTAACTGTGCTGGGGTGGAGCAGTTCATGGGTCCTGGCAGGAAAAGCAGCCATGTGTCACAGCCAGGCCCACATACTATGACCTATGAACCAAAGGTCAGAGCATAGGGTGTTCTGGGAAAATTCTTCATCACTGAGCCGCACCTTCAGCCCTGAGGAGACACCCTTCTCTGACTGGCAACACTCCTGTACCAGCTGTGCTGTGTGGGGACCCCTTCCTGGCTAGGCCTGGTGGTCCCCACCATCTCCTCCCACCCATGGCTCTCTGCTCATGGCTGTGCTACAGCCTGGCTTGCCCTCACTAGGGATGGTTTGTTTGCTTCTTACTCAAGCAGTTCATCAGACAAGCAACTTCACAGCACAGAGCCTCTCCGTTGGCGGGCCTGGGGAAGGACGGCCACATGAAGACACGATCCGGAAGCACTAGATACCTCAGTGAGTCACACAGTCTCAGTCCCCCTGTAAGCCCCTTCAGCCACCCAGTTCCCCTTCCTGGCTTCTCTTTGTGCTTTTCTCTTATGGCCTCCTTCTCCTGCTGCACAGAGTTCTGGTTGGTAGGAAGGGATTTATATCTGGCCAAGAACCCCCAATCACATTCAGAAGTTAAACTGACACATAATGCAACTCTCAGGATCATTTCATTTTTTAAAAAAATTTAGAGTTATGCACATAAATGCTTTACCTGCATGCATGTGTACCACTTGTGTGCCCTCAGGAGTCAGAAGAGGGGGTTAAATCTCCTGGGGCTGGTTAGGAGCCACCACAGGTTCGGGGAACCAAGGTGGCAAGTGCTCTAACCACCGAGCCACCTCTCCAGCCCCCAGGGCCATTCTCTTTTATGTGCACATTTCCAGCAACTGTAGATGGATCAAGTTGCCATTCTGTCTGACTGCACCTGTTTCTATTTTGATTATTAATGTTTAGGTGTATATCTCATAGTTGAAAGTAAGTCACTTATTTAATATTAAGGACACAAACTATTCCATCTCTGTCAGGTACTGGGGATGAAAAAGATGCAGTAGCTGCTTAGATTACTGAGTGTCACTCCTGTTTTCAGAATTGTCCACAGAGCTCACTTCATCCAGGACACCTCAGACACCTTACAGTATAACACTGGGGCACAGAGAAGTTCAGTCAGTTATCCAAAGCCACCTAGCAAGTAAGTGACAAAATGAGAATGTCAGCCCAGCTGCCTGGTGCACCCGGCTCTCATCCTCCCTCGTGAGTTCTTGATGGGGCAGCCAGGCCACGCCCAGGGAGGAGGAAAGTGGGAAGTAGATGTGTGGGTCTGAGGAATCCAGGGAGGTGACATCTGGTGAGTCTCAACAGAGAAGGGACACACTCTGCACAGAGAGCAGCAGAGGGTTGTGGGAAATCAGGTGTGCTCCCTGTGTGACACCAGGACACAGCTAGGGGGGAGTCTGGGGATGGAGGTGGACAGGTCCCGGACATCCTGAACACCGAGGTGTGAGACTGATTTACCCGGCACATTCCAGCAGGACATTTGGTGTTGGCGAGCTGCTTCTGAGCCAGTGACCAGACTGTCGTGGGGAGGGAGGCACAGGCAAGGCTAGGGCAGGGATGGAATCTGGTGCAAGAGGAAAGGTAAAGGAGAAGCACAAGGAACCATGGCCACTGAAGGGGCTGCCACCTGTCACCCCCTCCACTCCCCGACCCTGGGGCTACCCCTGGTGCCATGGCCTTTTTCGATATGCTCCCTGAGAGAGGACACTGGGGCAGAGAAGATACTCTTCAAGGCCCATCTTAAGTAACTCGGTAGGAAGATGGCTCAGTGGGTGATCACGCTGGACGGCCCAAGTTGGATCCCCTGGAGCCCTGTAAAGATGATGGCCTGGATCTGTCATCCTAGGACTCCTTCAGAGAGGAGAGGGGCAGAGAGGGGAAAATCACCTAAAAACTCCTGGGACAGCCAGTCTGGTGCACACAGCATGCGTGTGCACACACACACGTGAGCACACACACTGAATTAATTAATTTTTTTGGGGGGGGGCTTTTCGAGACAGGGTTTCTCTGTGTAGCCCCGGCTGTTCTGGAGCTCACTCTGTAGACCAGGCTGGCCTCGAACTCAGAAATCCACCTGCCTCTGCCTCCCGAGTGCTGGGATTAAAGGCGTGCGCCACCACGCCTGGCTTAATTTTTTTTTTTTTTTTTAAAGTAACTTGCCTCCTTGTGTGTGACCAAGGCTCATAAAGTTCCTAGATCCTACTGGGATGGATCACACCTTTCAGAGAACCCCAATCTCCTGAAGTAATCCTTGTAGTTTCCTGATGATCCCTGTGGGTCTGAAAACCAGGTGCTCTAGGGTCCTGCTGTGTTTTACTTGGCTTTGGGCACAGTGACCTCTCAGAGTTTACTTGCTGACAAAGATAGAGTCATTACTGTTGAGAGTGCCAAGGAGGAAGGGATGTAGCACCCAGGGCAGAGAGTCTATGTCTAGGTTACCACCTGCCTGTGCTTTAATCTCGACTGGCTACCTCTACCCTGAAGCTGGGGCCCAACTGCAAGGGCTACGTATCTCCTTCTGTGCTGAACCTCCCAGTGTCTCACACATGCTAGGCAAGCGCTGGACCACATAACTACACTTCTAGTCATTTATATGATGTTATTTATTTTTGGTTTTTTTGAGGGTTTCTGTGTAGCCTTGGCTGTCCTGGAACTCTGTAGACCAGGCTGGCCTTGAACTCAAAGACCCTCCTCTCCATCCCACATGCTGGGTCTCATGTTGCCCAGGCTGGCCTTGAACTTGCCAAAGAGGATGACAAAATTCCTGATCCTCCTTCCTGAACCTCTTGAGTGCTGGGATTATAGGTACACATGGCCACGCCCAGTTTACGTGGTGCTAGTGACCAAATGCAGGGATTCATGATGCTAGACAGCCATTCCTCCAAGCTATACCCTTAGTTTCTACTTATTTATTTTGAGATAGAGACATGCTAAGTCGCCCAGGCTGGTCTCAAATTCATGATCCTCATTTCTCAGCCTGAGATTGTAGGCATACACAACAGTGGCTGGTTGAGGTCCACAAACTCAAGAGAACTGTCATCTTACCTCAGGCCACCGAGGGATACCAGGATCCTGCAGGGATGTTAACAGCCTGGCTTGTGACCAGAGAGGTGTCTGCTGATACAGGACCAGGCCTTGGGCCTGCAGCTCTGTAATGCTAGACAGGCTACTTGATTGCTCTGGACCATTGTTTTGCTCATCTTCAAACCGAGAGGGTTGAAGTATCCGTGTGGAGTTTAGGTGAGCAGCTGCTCCTCAGGAAGTGTCCTCTGCACACTGAGCCACATCAGCCTGACCAGCACACACTGAGCATCCTCCTGCTCTGGTGCAGGTGGGCTCACCTCATCGAAACACAGCAGTTTCTGCAGACTCCCGTCACTCATGGGCGGATATATGCTACAAAGTCCCTCAAACACTGATGACTCAACCATTATCCCAGGCCCAATACAAGCAAGGTGAAGGTCTCAATGTTCCAGCTACCCATCAATATATGACTTTCTCTCATGGGCTTTTCTATTTAATGAGGCTTTGCACTGAACAGGATGGCTAGCACTGGGGTTCATTTCTGAGTGAGCTCCTCTGAGGCCCTCTCTCTGTGAGGGGCACTCTCATCTTCCACAAGCTCCTCTGAGACCTCTTTCTGTGAGGGGCATTCAGGTTTTTCTATACCCAGGAGAGAAGGCAGCTCTCTAGCACTCTCCATGGGGCCCATCATCATCAGTGAAATCAACAGAGCAGAAAGAAGGGAAAATATGTCACCTCACTGATTAACAAGGACCTCGTTCCTAGTAAGAGCCAAAATAAGAGGGCCAACAGCTGCCTTGACCCACCTCAGCTGGGGACCCAGGCTGCCAGATGAACCAGATTTCTTAGCACGTGTGTAAGAGCGTCCAGATGCTAGGCATGTCAGTGAGGGGGCTATAGGTGAATATGAGCAAGAAATGGAATGGACCTATGAGGTCCAACCACATCTCCCTTGAAACAAGGGAGACTGGGAGAACACGGGTTCTGGTGAAGTCCAGGCCTAAGTCCCCATGAGCTTCTCATCACAGGGTTCTTGGTAGACATCACCCCATCACGAATGCAGGTTTCCTGTCCCTCCCTTCCCAGTGTAACTTCATGATTCAGGGAACTTACCACATGCCACTGTCCAGTAGACCTGCGAGTCCTGGGTCTGGTGCAGGATTCGGTAAGGGGCCACACGGGCGCTGGAGTCCAGCACCACATCCAGGGTGCCCACAAGAAGACCTGTGGGTGGGCAGAGAGAGGTGGAAGGTGAGAGCCCAGGGGGCCAAGTCTCGCCTGAGTTGGCTCACACGGGACCATGTCAGGAAGGCCTGGCGCAGGTAAGGCCGCACAGCACTGCCTTCTTACTACTCACAGGCTTCCGGCCAGGGTCTCTCAAAACTCCTCCTGTTTCTTCTAGAGTCATCTATTTATTTTCTTGGTTCAGAAATACTCACAGTAAAGGACTTTTGACACAGGCCCTCACTATGTAGCCTCAGCTGGCCTGGGACTTAAATAGATCAGGCTGGCCTTGAACATATAAAGACCTGTCTGCCTCCGTTTCCTGAGTGCTGGGGTTAAAGGTTTTTGTCACCATGCCCGGCTGCAGTAGACGTTATGCTTCATGGGACTCAAAGCTCAAAGAATTTTGGGAGGCTCTTTTGCAGAAAAATCAAAATTAGGTTTGATTGATTGATTGATTGGTATGGTCTTAAGAATCCTCAAACTCAGTAGCCAAGGATGACTCTGAGCTGATCCTCCTGCTGTAACTCTCCCTGGTACTGGCATTATACAAATGTGCCACTACACCTGCTTTATTTGGTGCTGGGGATGGAACAGGAACTTGTGTGTGTGCTAGTCAGCCCCCAAATTGGGTGTTAGGACAAACATCTCTTTAACGTGTGTGTCTCGGACCCAGGGTTTATATAAGGCAGGCAGGCGGGCATCTTGGCGGACCTATATCCCCAGCTAAATATTTTTCTTAAAGTGAGAAAAATGTTATAAATTAAAATAATAAAATACCACAGTGCCCTTTCCTGTGTCACCCAGGCTAGTCTTGAACTCACGATCCTCTTGCCTGTTTACACGGTGGGATCACCAGTAGGTCAGTACACTTGGCTTACACACTTTCCTAACTATTTTGTTTATCATAGTGGCACACACAAGGAGGTCAGAGGACAATTCCCAGGAGCTGTTTTTCTCTTCCCATCATGGAATCTGGGAACTGAACTTACATCTTCAGGCCCGTGCAGCAAGCCCCTTTACCCTATGATCCATCTTGCTGGCCCCACACTATTTTTTAAGTGACTGCCAGATCATCTCTTAACAATGTCCCCTCCTCCTGGGACTGCTGCCTGAGAACTTTGGTTCCCCAGAGAGCGAGGACATTGTAACACCCTCGGTATCAAACCTAGGAAGGCAATGCAGACTTTCCCCCCTGCATATTGCAATTATGCACCCTGCAATTCTGGAAAGCTGGGGCAGCCTTCAAAGTCATGGCTGAACAGGACAAGGAAACATTTTCAGGATCATCAGATTTTGAAAAACAGTTTTGTTTTTTTTTTCCCTCAGAACCGAAAGCTTTTAGGGCATTTCAAGTTCTCCTGACCCACGCCACTTACCCTTTGGCCTGATGACAGTTTGAGGCAGTGCTCTTTGTCAATATCATCATTTCCTGGCAAATGGGCAGGAAACCCCTATCTTCTACCACCGTCTGCCTGATCCACTCTTCTTGATTACTTAAATAATGATGCAATCGAAAACCCCTGCCTGTTGTTCCTGTTTGAAACGTATTCCTTCCTTTTCAAGGAAGTGGCAGTGTCTAGTGAGATCTGAAAATATGCTGTGGCTGTCTTCTCGGTCCACAGAATCACTTCTCTTTTTTTTAGTTTTTTTTTTTTTTTTT
>NC_034603.1:18320034-18383385 GCF_900095145.1 Mus pahari | reverse complement strand
ACAGATGGTTATGAGCCACCATGTGGTTGCTGGGATTTGAACTCCGGACCTTCGGAAGAGCAGTCGGGTGCTCTTACCCACTGAGCCATCTCACCAGTCCCACTTCTATCTCTTATTCACTGTTAATACTTTTGTTAACCTACCACTTTTCATCTGATCCCCCCCCCATCTCTACTAAATGCAACGAACAGTTACAAAATAGATAAATCCAAACAAGGGATTTTTCATTTGTTTTACTAAAATGTTAAAAAAGAATAGTCACTTTAAGTTGCAGTTAGAGATCTAGAGAGTGGCTCAGCAACAAAATGCCTACCATGCAAGCAGGAGGATCTGAGTTCGAATCCCCAGCACCCACAGAATGATGGGCATGGCCACTCGTGTCTGTAACCTGAGTGCTGGGAGCAGAGCAGAGATGAACTCTGGAGTTCACTGGCCAACTAACCATCTCAAAGCACAAGGTGGGGGAGGGCTCTAGGAGACTCTCCTGACCAAGCCTGGCTTCCGCACACACAGGCATGGGCTCCTGCATGGACACCAGGAAGGTGGGTCTCTGTGAATTTAAGACTAACTTGGTCTATGTAATGAGTTCCAGGCCTGCCAAAGCTTAAAATCGTGAGACTACCTCAAAAACAAAAGAAAAAGGTGCCTTCAAGTCTTACTATGGTTCGGAGTCAACTTCTCAGTGTTCACGGTGAGGTTTTTCCTTTGGGTCTTGGGAACATTCTTTTAGAGTATCTGCATAAACTAATGGCAGAGCCATATTGCAGGACCTGAAACCTTCCTAACCTGATGACCCTCTCCTCACACCCACTCTTTAATGAGAAGTTCAGGCTAGCAAACTATTTATTATTAATTATTCCCTTTTTGTTTTTCAAGACAGAGGGTTTCTCTGTGTAGCCCTGGCTGTCCTGGACTCACTCTGTAGACCAGGTTGGCTTTGAACTCAGAGATCCACCTCCCTCTGCCTCCCAAGCACCACCACAGCTGACTTGTTTATTTATTTTTTTTTTTGTGTATGGGTGTTGTGTCTACATGTATATCTGTGTACATGTTTGTGCCTGGTGCCCATGGATGCCTGAAGAGGGTATTGGGTTTTCTATAACCAAAATTACAGATGGTTGTGAGCCACCATATGGGTGCTGGGGTTTGAACCTTGGTTTTGCAGCCCTTAAGCCCACTTCTCCAGGCCAGGCTGGTTTAAAAAGTTTTGAAAAGAGACTCGAAGGAACCTGCGTTCCTGATGAATCTCAGTGCTCAGGAGGCTGTGACGGCCCAACGGCCATGGCAGGCTGCGCAAACCTGGCTCAATGGAATTTGGAATTCACAGAATGGCTGGCACCGTAGTTTGGACGCTCAGCCTTGAGAGGCGGGAGGCAGTCGGACACAGATGAATGATAGAACAAAAGGGACTCGTCCCACGGTGCCCTGTGTTCCTCAGTGGCCTTATGGTAGCTTCCAAGATTGGTCACTGGGCTGTTCAGGGGGGCTGCTACCTAACTCAATAAACACTGGGTCCTGGAGCCAGGCCTAAAGTCATCTCTTGGCCCTTCGGGAAGGAGCCTGATTGTGGAAGAGAACATTGAGTTTTCTTGGAGAAGGTACAGTCCCTTCCTTCCACATTAAGAAGTGTAGCTCATGAGATGCTGGCAGCTGATGTCACCTAGGTGAGGCCACCAACTACATCTGCAGGACTGTCAGCTGCCACACTGCAAAAACAGGGCATTCACAGAAAATTCACTCTCCCTATTGAAAGATCTGGCACCCAGAAGGGTCCACGTACTGGGGTCTGCTGCAGGGCCAGACCTGGAGTACCTAACATGCCCTGGGACACACGGGGCTTCCCCAAATCCTGAATAGATTCCCACAATGTCACATGTCACACAAAGTCACAGGCACCCACTCCAGCTGCTTCTGTGTGAGTGGTAGTGGCCAGATACCTGAGAGGCACCTGGGGTAGCTCAGAGGGACACTTCATATATACAGATAAATATGCAAAAACAAGCTTGGAATTGGGAGCTCTGATGGCATCAAGTGAGGAGAGGCCGGAGGAAGGGGAGCGGAGGTCAGGGCATCTTTGGTCTTCGCCAAGAGGCAACTAACTCTTCAGTGAACTAGGAGTAAAGGGGGCAAAAGAAAACGTGTGCTTATGCCACTCGGTCCCTCATAGGCAGCTGGAGAAACTGAGGCAGAGGACGAGCTGGGGAACCCTGCTGGCTTCTGGTTGCTATGTGACTTTACAGGACTGTGCTTACATCCCGGCGGAGGCCACTGGTGTCCTTCCCCTGCTGCCCGCCCCCGGGATCGTCCTCCCCACCCGCCTTCCGACCCCCCCCCCCGTGCCGCTGCGCGTGCCCGCGGGTCGCGTCCTGCTGCCCCGCCAGGCCCGGTGCGCACAGGCCCGGCCTCCCGCGCCCCGCTCACCCGTGAGGCCTCCGCCCTTGCCGTGGCCTCGGCGCCGCTGCAGCACGAAGAAGGGGTTGGCCCGCTCCGTCACCCATAGCGCGTTAGCCACCAGCACCTCCTCGGGCCCGAGCCACATCCCGCGGCCGCTCGCACCGGGCCAGAGCCCGTGAGGCGGAAGCGCGCGCCGCCGCCGTCGCTGCGCCCGAGCCGAGCCGAGCGGAGCCGAGAGGCCGGGGCGGGGTCGAGACGTCCGCCCGAAGGGTGGCTCCCCCTAGCGGCCGCGCCGGCTCACAACGCCGCCCTTCTGGACCTCTGCTGGCCTGGCAGTCCGGTCCAACCCCGCCACCGCGGTCCAATGTGTAGGGGATCGCATGCTCTCTACCTACTGTGCAGCCCAGGCGAGTTAATGTGGCAAAAAGCGTCTGGACAAGGGTATAGCAGCGCCTGGTCAGCCTCGGACCTTTGACTCAAGTCTAAGGTTGGAATCCTCAAGAGCCCAGTTGTCCTTTGAAATAAGCGCACTCACCCCATCTGACAGATGGACTGGGGTGGCCTTGAGGCTGGGGTCACAGATGAGCGCTTTATTTTTTTTCATAAGCGGACAGCAGTATGATCTAGGGGTGCAGTGCCCTGCTCTTACCTCTCCTGGCCTGAAGGCGGCAGTCTCCGACAGAGCAAATTCACCTTCAGACCCCAGACCAACGCTTCTGCCACTGAACCATGAAGGAAAATTAGTGGCAGCGGGCTCTGTGAACTAGAGCCCGGTGAAACGATTAGGAACAGGATAGTTTCTGACGCAATTGACTCGGCCTGGACAAAAGGTGTGGACCTTATTTATTTTGGTAAAGGCTAGGGAGACGGCTGTATGAGCTGTCCCCATGTCACCTGGACATGGCAGGAGGGTGAAAGGAAGGAGAGGCTTGAGCTAGTTTGAGGGTTTTGTTTGAAACAGAGTCTCTAATATTTCTGTAGTTCAGGCTAGCCTCAAACTCTATGGATGATCTCAGACTCTTTGATGCCCCTGCCTCAGCCATCCCCATTGCTAGGATGTGGTGCTCAGGATGTAACTGAGAACTCCATACTTGCTAGGCAAGCACTCTGGGCTGCATCCACAGGCCTTGAGTTGGGTTCTGTCGCTGGCATTCAAGGGTGTGGCCGATGTAATGGGTGACGACAGCCCGAGTGAGCCACAACCTTCTGAAACGTGGCTTGTGACTCCGCTCTCAAGACATGGAGACTGACTTTCCTTACAACTTTGAAGTACAATATACTCTGGTTATCCTGACAGTACACAGCAGTCAGTCTGGTTGTCCATCATCTTACTCCATGGGGGAGTGAGTACGACATCTATGTATGAAACATAGCTAAACTCATCATCTCTCACATACTGGATTCGCAGCCCATTGTATTCATGTGTTCTAATAGTAAGTACTGAACGAGGACTTTGGAAGCACAGACGAATGCTACTGTGCTCTCTGGAGAATTCTACCCTCAAGAATTCAGAAGTAAGCCAGCCATGGTGGTAGACACTTTTACCCCAGGACTTGGGAAGCAGAGGCAGGCATATCTCTGTGAAGTTGAGAACAGCATGGTTTACCTAGCAAGTTCTAGACCAAAAATAATTCAGAAGTAGTGGGTTAGCTGGGCGTGGTGGTACACACCTTTAGTCCCAGCACTCAGGAGGCAGAGGCAGGTGGATTTCTGAGTTCGAGGCCAGCCTGGTCTACAGATTGAATTCCAGGACAGCCAGGGCTACACAGAGAAAGCCTGTCTCAAAAACAACAACAACAACAACAACAAAAAACCAAAAAAAAACCCACCAAAAACAAACAAAAAGAAGTAGTGGATTGAGGGATGGCTCAGCAAAAGATGAGGGTACAGCTCCAGGGAATATGATAAGCTCTTCTGGCTGCTGAAAGTAACAGCAATAGCATTCACTCATGTATACACACACACACACACACACACACACACACACACACAGAGATCTTCAAAAAATGTAATTTGGAAGAATCATAATTTTATAAAAAGCATTTGGAAGTTCCTAAGAACCAGTGGGATACCTGACTTTGATCTCAGAGCCCACACAGTAGGAGAAAAAAAAAATGGCTCCTGCAAGTTTTCTTTGACTTCTAAGTAAAATAAAATAATAACTAACTAAATAAATGTAATTTAAGAACTGCAAGTATTTGTTCCACCCTGGAGCGCAGTAAAGGATCATCTATCCTTATTTCAAAGGACTGACAAACTTGAGTATACTTTAGTGTACTCAAGAGTCAAGAGACAGCAGCCTGATGGTAACAGTAGTGGTATATCCCTCCACGCAACACTCAGTTATAAGATATTAGCCACTGACATGCTAAGACATGGCTGGGCCTCGGACATCTGACGCTGACGCATAGACTGTTGGCATTGCCTATGTCTCCGCATACCTAACACGTTCCTGGGTGCTGCAGCTGACCCAGAGACCAACCTGTAAGGACTAGTTCTTATAAGGAAAATAATATTTATTGAGCCTATATCTTTTTTCTTTTTATTTTCTGTGAATTTATTTTATAAAATTCACTTGATTGATAAAATTGCAAAATTCAGGCTCTGACACCGTCACAGGACTTAGCAGTCAACCACAATATTTAGTACTTCGGCTCCTTTTCATCATCTGGAATCGTAATCCTGCCCACATCACAGCTACTCTGCTTTTGCCTCTATGGTCTGCCTATTCTGGGTATTTAGTGTGAACAAAGTAATCTGTCCCATTCTGCTTGGCTTCTTCACTCACCATCAGGTGTCCAAGGTCCATCTATGCCATAGCATGACCATGGCTTATATTTTATGGCTGAATATTGCATGGAGGTCTATGCCACATCTTGTTATCCACCAGTGGATAGATATTTCAGCCTCTTGGCTCTTAATAATATTATCATAAGCACTGTGCACATTGTTAAAAAGATTTTTACCTGTGTGTCGGAATATGGGGCATATTTGTGCCCAGGTGTGCATGACCATACACACATATGTGTGTGGAAGTCAGGGACTGGGTCCTTTCTGCAATCACACTATACCTACTTCCTAAAGACAAGATTTTTTTCCTTGAATCCAGGGCTTCTGTTTTCTCAGCTAAGCTGGAAATCCGAGGCCCCATCAATCTTCTTCTTCTCTGATCCCTCCAGCTGGGGGGTACTGGTGTGCCCGATGTGCCTGGCTTGTTAAATGGGGTCTGGGGTTCCAAAGGTACCCGTGAGCAGCGGATGCTCTCATTGCTGAGCTCTCTCCAGTCCGCGTGTACAAATTTGAATGAAAGTTGTTTTTATATTTCTTTTGGATATGAGAACCAATAAAATAATGTCATTAAGAATTAAGAGGCCGGGCGTGGTGGCGCACGCCTTTAATCCCAGCACTCGGGAGGCAGAGGCAGGCGGATTTCTGAGTTCAAGGCCAGCCTGGTCTACAGAGTGAGTTCCAGGACAGCCAGGGCTACACAGAGAAACCCTGTCTTGAAAAACCAAAAAAGAAAGAAAAAAAAAAAAAAAAAAAAGAAAGAACGAAAGAAATTACGAGCCGCTCTCCGCTCTTCCTCTCTGTACCCTATTGAACTAGAGTGGGAAGAGGCAAGTCCGGTCTCAAAATGGAGGTAAAACTGCCGCCCAGTCACCCCCAGCCTGATTCTGGTGGCACAGCCATCACCCCCGCCTGGGGAGGGAGGTGAGTGTGGGTGGGGGAGTGGCTGAGGAAGCTGTTTATTGGTGGTCTGAGCTTTGAAACCACAGATGATAGCTGAAGAGAACAGTCTGAGAAATGGGGCACACTTACAGACTGCGTGGTCATATGAGATCCCCAAACAACACGTGCCAGAGGCGTTGGTTTTGTGACCTACTCTTGTGTTGAAGGGGTGGATGCTGCACTGCGTGCTCGGCCACACAAGGCTGATGGGCGTGTGGTGGCACCAAAGAGAGGACTAGAGAGGACTCTGTAAAGCCAGGTGCCCATTTAATGGTGAAGAAGATTTTTGTTGGTGGTATTAAAGAGGATATGGAAGAATATAACCAGAGAGAGTACTCGGGAGAGCATGGCAAGATTGAAACCATAGACGCTATGGAAGACAGGCAGAGTGGGAAAAGGAGAGGGTTTGCTTTTGTAACTTTTGATGATCACGACACAGCTGATAAAATTGTTGTTCAGAAATACCACCCTATTAACGGGCACAATTGTGAAGTGAAAAGGGCCCTTTCTAAACAAGAGATGCAGTCTGCTGGGTCCCAGAGAGGTCATGGAGGTGGATCTGGCAACTCTATGGGTCGTGGAGGACACTTTGGAGGTGGTGGAGGAAACTTTGGTGGAAGAGGAGGCTATGGTGGTGGAAATGGTTGCAGCAGAGGTAGTTATGGAGGTGGTGATGGTGGCAGCTATGGTGGTGTTCCTGGTTACAGTATCAGAGGAGGTTATGGAGGTGGTGGAACAGGATATGGGAACCAGGGTGGTGAATTTGGTGGAGGAGGAGGAGGATATGATGGTTACAATGAAGGAGGAAATTTTGGTGGAGGTAACATGGTAGTGGTGGGAACAATAATGACTTTGGAAATTATAGTGAACAGCAACAATCAAATTATGGACCCATGAAGGGGGGCAGTTTTGGTGGCAGAAGCTCAGGCAGTCCCTGTGGTGGCAGCTATGGATCTGGAGGTGGTAGATATGGCAGTGGAAGGTTTTAAAATAAAACAGAAGCCTTTAATCCCAGCACTTGGGAGGCAGAGGCAGGTGGATTTCTGAGTTCAAGGCCAGCCTGGTCTACAAAGTGAGTTCCAGGACAGCCAGGGTTATACAGAAAAACTGTCTCAAAAACAAAACAAAACAAAACAAAACAAAAAAAGGCTACAGTTCTTAGCAGGAGAGCAAGCGAGCGAGGAGTGTCAGGAAAGCTGCAGGTTACTTTGAGATAGTCGTCCCAGATGCATTATAGGAACTGTAAAAATCTGCCACAGAAGGAACCATGATCCATAGTCAGGAAAGTCACTGCAGCTTAAACAGGAAACCCCTCTCGTTCAAGACGATCATAGCCGGTTTGCAAACAGTGCAGCTATTGATTAATGCAATGTAGTGTCAAGTAAATGTACACTCCTGAGGGCTTTTATCTGTTGTAGCTTTGTCTTTCTTTTCCTTTTCATGACATCAGGCATATTGCCCTGTAAATTATGGTAGTGGTACCAGGAATAAAAATTTAAGGAGTTTTTAACTTAAAAAAAAAAAAAAAAGAATTAAGAGCCACACCCTTCTTTGTCTCTTTGTCTCTGTCTCTTTGTCTCTGTCTCTGCCTCTTTTCCCCCTTGAGCTAGTTTCTCTATATGAAGCCCTGGCTCTCCTGGCACTGTGTAGGCCAGGCTGGTCTTGAACTCACAGAAATCTACCTGCCTCTGCTTTCTAAGTAGAGGGATTAAAGGTGTGCACTACCATGCTTAGACTTGACTTTTTCTTTTAATTAAAAAAAATGTTTAGATTTTACTTATTTTTGTTTTATGTGTATGGGTATTTTGCCTGCACGTAAGTCTGTATACAGTCATATGAGTACCTAGTATCTTTGGAGGCCAAAAGAGATAGTTGGATCTCCTGAAACTGGAGTTACAGATGGTTGTGAACCACCATCTGGGTGCTGGGAATCGAACCCAGTTTTCTGGAAGAGCAGCCAGCGTTCTTAGCTACTGAGCTGTCTCCCTAACCCTGAAAGCCTGGCTTTTGAGCACACCAGACTCTTTCACAGCAGCTTTTCTTATCTGATATTCTTACAGTGTGTCAGAGTTCAAGCCAGGGTTCAGCCCTCGGCTAGCCGTTTCTAGAACGTGTGAAGCGGCATCACTGTGGTTTGGATTTGTGTTTTTCTACCATATCCCCTTTAAGGAGCACATGCTTTTTGTCACCTGCAACCGCAGAGAGCATTTCATGTGACACAAACAGCTTTCTCAACAGAGTTTTATTGAAACGGTTATATTAGCAAATTCCACACATACAGGTGTACACTATTGGCATAGAGGTACATGCCAGACAATTTCACTACTTAATTATACTTACATCAACCATGTGGACCTAGGAGTTGTGCTGCCCACTTCCAGGGGGTTGACACATCTGACTGTCAAGAAGTCGGCTCATACTGTACGTGCAGATGTCTGCATTCTTGACAGGGGAACCCCTACAGTGAAGTCGCACACTGCGTCAATGAGCAACCTTGCTATTTGAATACTTATATGTGAGCTCCTTCTGCCACAAGCCACCCACTGGTGCACAGCGTCCCTCTCATCCCTCCAGGTGCCCCACCTTGCTGTCTGCCTAAGGCGTGTTCTGAGCTTCCTCACCCCAAGTTACCTGTGCTTAGGTTAGAAAAATAGTTTTGTATGCCATCCACTGAAATGTTGTGCATAGTCAGCAGGAACCTGGAGTGAGTGGGGCTCTTTGAATGATCCAGATAGGAAAGGGGTGACTTCAGTGTTTTCTATGAGTGTTTGTAAAAGCTACTGAGGGTCAGAAACAACTGCACACATGGGGCCTAGAACTTAAACTGGTTTCTCTCTTACCGGAGTGACATGTCTAGGAGGCGATGGTTTTCCCCACCTCACGCCCAAGTCTCCTCTCAGCTTGGACTCTTCCCTGTTCCTGTAAACACCACTGTGCAGTTTTCTTGGGTGAGGTATGGCCACTCAAGAGTCCATCTTACTTCCCATGCGGGGCTGAAGATGCCAGATTCCATCCCAAGCACCAACCAAGAGAGCTGTATTCCAGCTGGGTCAGGAAGCCAGCCAGGGCTGTCAGGGAGGTGGCACGTGCTATGGCTGCCCCGAAAAGGTCTAGGTGTAGAACCAGGCCGAATCTACTGATCGAGGCATAAAGCATGGGTGGCAGTTGGCAGGTGCAGCTTGCTTACTTGAAGGGAAAAATATGAGTTGGGATGTCACATTTTACCAGGCCCTCCCACAAGGTTTTTTTGTTTTTCTTTTTTTTTAAGAACAAATATCTTGGTTTAGAACCTTCCAGTCATTAGAAAAGTCCTTTAATATCATAATGCAAATACATTTAGATTTATTTGTGGATGAAAGATAATTCCAAAAGCAGGTTAGAATCCACTTTCTGTTGGGTTAAATTTGTAAAAATGTAGCTCAGTACAATGTTGACTATTGCCAGTCTGGAGAGGAGGGTCTAAGATGGCAGCTGTGGGCTTGTGGGTGGCCACCATGTTCCTTCCAGGTGCATGAACCTGCTCAGCAAGTGGCGTTGAGATGGAGAGAAATGACAGATGTCAGCATCAAATGCTTTGGGGATGCTGGAAGGTGAGGAGATGGAGGGTCACCACAGGGGGAGATAAGGTGAGGAGATGGAGAGGGTCACCACAGGGGGAGATGCTGCCTGGCGCTCAGTCTTCCCCCGGGAGGGGAGTGAGGATGTGAGTGAAGGTGCTAATGGCTGGGTGAGGGCTCCACCAAGGCCTCTGAGAAAGACTCTACGTTTAGGCTGTGGAACGGGGTCCTGGCCACCTCAAGCCTGTCTTAAAGAGTCAATAGGAGGGGCCTGATGGATCCCAGGGTGGAGGCCTAAGTTACTCTGGAGGCCATAAGTCCTCCAGGAATCGCAATGCTTGGGTTGCACAGAGTTCAAAAGCTGTTCTGCCCTCCGCCGTGTGTTTCTTCTTCCTTCCCCAAGTCAGAGTGAAAAAAGCGGGGAGGAAAGTGTATTGAGCCTAGGAGGACTGCAGGATAATCACGGGAGGAGCAGCTTCCACGGGGCCGTTTTAGGGTCCTCAGAACCATGTCTGTAATGTAGAAATGTTACCCTTTTAGCAGCCGAGGCTGACAGCTCTCTGTGCCTCGGTGGTCACTACAGACTGGTGTGTGTGTGTGTGTGGGGTCACAGCTCTGGAAAACACAGGTGACTGTTTTTATCCCAGAGCCCACCTGTCCTGTCCCCATCAAAGGTCAGCTTTCTGGGAATACCCATAAAGAAGAGAGGAGCCCGCCGACCCTGTCAGAGCCCAGGAGGAGTTCCTTGGCTACAAGGGGGCTTCCTGACCACAAACTTCATCCCTCACGCTCAGGCTTCGGGAGGCTGTGACCTGTAAACACTGTACTCTGCAGAGAGCCAAGGGGACAGCCAGCCAGAGACGAGGAGTCTGCAGGAGCAGCTTTCCCATCGACTTTGCTGTCCCTGCTGTCTCCAGGAACACCAGGCATGCACAGGCGTCTCAGTCCCAGCATTCCTTCTGGTCCTTTTCTGACGCCACAACACTTACAGCTTGTAAGCCATCTTTCACAGTCTGGCCGTGATCTCAACCTCATCTAAGCATCTTAAACAGTTCTCTCTTTCCAGACCGGTTAACGATGACGCACCCACAGAAACCCCATGGCTGTCTGTAAACACTGTGTGGATCTGCACGCGAAGGTGCTTGTTTTAAGCTGTGGGTATCAAGGCAGTCGCCCCGTGTGAATGATTCCTTATTTTCACCTCCTCACACTGCCTTTGAGTTTAAGGGCACAGCCCTCCCATTCTGAACACTGGAGGATGAGAAGCTGCCAGGCCCACCTTTCTTGAGTGGGGAAACCTCGCGCAATCATTTCTCTACATCAGTGTCCCCAATAGCCTTTTCTGTGTGCGTACTGTACATCCCAGTCAATGGTGCCTAGCCCAGTTTCTTTCTGGCTGGCACCATCATTGGCACTGAGCATCTACCTCTGTCAGGGTGGGCATGTGCGCCCAGTGCACACACCTCTGCATAGGGCTGGGGAGGGGAAGATGCAGAGCCTCCCAGGATGTGGGATCCTGTAGACATCACTTCGGGGCTGAGTTTTATGGGTTCTCCTGGGTCCCGTTAATATTCACTCAATCACCGAGGTTAGAAATCTACCTTCCACTTCTACCTCACAGTTCCCTCACCCCCTTCCCCTGTGTTTAGTCAGCGCAGTCTGGAGCCCCTTGGTTCTAAGCCAACCAAGCGCTAGGGTACCAGCCCCCGGCAGGGCCCGTGTGCCCTCTGCCTCTCGCACAGCCTGCGGCTCAGTGTTCTTTTCCCAAGCAGACCCTATAGCTTCCTGGGGCCCAGACGCGCAGATGGGGACTTCGGCCCAAGGACCTTGCCTCCCTCCTGTGGCTCCTCACGACCCATCTCTACCCAGACGTGGTAGGCTGCACTCTACCCTTCCACCTATGCCCAGGGAACTGTCCCCTCGAGACTCACTCCGCAGAGTGCTGCCAACATGCCCGTTTCCAGGACGGTCAACTATGCCCAACCGCTGAAGGGCTTGAGTGCTGAGATCCACCCCCAGCCTCTCAAGTCTTCATGACTATTCCATCTTAACTCCAGTGCACAAGTCTGACACACAGTGAGAACTTCATAAAAAGTCTGTCAACAGGCTAGGCATGGTAGTACAGGCTTTTCAAACCAGCACTTGGGAGGCAGAGGCAGGTGGATCTCTGAGGTTGAGGCCAGCCTGGTCTACAGAGTGAGTCCTAGGGCAGCCAGGGCTACACAGAAAAATCCCTGTTTTGAAAACCAAAAAAGAAAAAGATAAAAAGGGCTGGTGACAAAACTCGCCCCACAGTCTTGCCTTTCCCTTCTAAATGCCAGTTGTAAATTCAGCAGTTTTCTTTCTTGACATTTATGAGCAGTGAGCCCTTGTTAGGAAGACCCCTGATATAAAATCAGTCTTGTTTTCTTGCAGCAGGGCGAGGGCCCCTAGAGCAAAGGTGAGCAGCAAAGGAACAATGGCTTTCCCCTCGAAGTCTGCTGTCATTTAGTGCATAGATGAGGGAGAACAAGGAGGTGAAGGGCAATGAGAGCAGGAAGGCTTACAAAGCCCATCAGACATGCCAGTTAGGAAGGTTCAGTAACCTTTGGTTCAATGCCTTTCTGACCACATATTTTGACATCCCAGGCTGTCATGTCTTGGAGCAAATGAGAAGCAGAGGCTCAGCTTGATGATGGATTGGCTTTCAGGGATGTGTCTTATGAGGGAACAACCAGAGGGTCCAGGAGATGGAGGCTGATTCAAAAGCAAGGCTTAGCCGGGCGTGGTGGCACACGCCTTTAATCCCAGCACTTGGGAGGCAGAGGCAGGCGGATTTCTGAGTTCGAGGCCAGCCTGGTCTACAGAGTGAGTTCCAGGACAGCCAGGGCTATACAGAGAAACCCTGTCTCGAAAAACCACCCCCCCCCAAAAAAAAAGCAAGGCTTAGCGGGCCTTGGGAGTTTTAAACTGTTGATGGTAGAGCCCATTTTCCCAAGACGGGAACAAAGGTGGGACCCTGGATGGATATACTCATTACTTCTGGAGATGCTTTGGGGACTTTATACCTGGATGTCCAGGTCAGTCAGCTGTCCTTTCTCCCTAAAGTAACAGGACCAGAGTGGCCCCTCCACAAGGAAGCTAAGTATCTCAAAAGCTTAAACCTCTGTATTCAAGCTGCTACAGCCCAGTCACAGCTAATGCTGCCTGTGTCTGTAGATTCTGATAGGCATGTGCTCTACGGCATATGCCAGTAATGGCTGTGCACCCAGCTCTACCTGGGTCTCCAGGGTGGCTCCGAAAGCACATGCCCTCAACAAAGATGCCAATGACCTGATGGACAAAGGCAGGACATCTGGATCTGAGCTGAGGGTGGCCCCAATTTTCAGAAGGGGGTCAACCTGGATATCTGGAGCACTATTCTGAGTGAGTCCCTTCACAGGAACTGTCTCCTTGGCTGTTCTACAATGACCATGTGTCCCAGTTTTTCCAGGGATTCAAACACTGTCTCAGTAGATTTTAGAGGACTCAATTTAATTTTTTTCCCCAAACAATTCTGTTTCTTTTTTTAGTAAAGTAACTGTCTAAAGTGTAACTTAATGTATATGCCTTTATAAGACAGATGAGACCTGAAGAAAATGATTAGCTGGGATCTGAATTTTGGTTATGGAGAAGACAAGGCTGGGCTTTGGACAACATGGCAATTACAGCATCCATCTGGTCTGCCACTCCAAACACTTCCACCTGAGCCTGTGGACCCTGGCAGTCTAGTCTCTTGTTGAAATGCTCTCGCTGAGAACCTGTCTTTCAGAACGATAATCTATTGAAACTTTATCAAAAATATTTTTATAGTACAAAGACTATAAAAAAGAAAGACAAAAGCCCTTGGTAAAAGTGAAAGCAGGAAAGACCTTAGACGTCGGTCCTGGTCCAGCCTCGAGTACTCAAGCCAAGTGCGGGGGCTCACCCTGCCACCGCATCCTCACAGGCTCTCAGCACTCAGGCTCTTCGACGGTCTGCTTCAGGCACAGGGGCACCTGAGGGATCTTAGGATCTTGAGGGATGTTACAAGATGCTGTGACAGAGAAACAGCCACACGTCGGAAGATGAAATGTATGCGCCTCAAACTTATGACCCATAGAGCCAATAAAAGTGTCAGGGTGGGAGCCTGTCTCTCTCCGCCTGTTGTGTTGTCACGCACACGGCTAGACACTGGTGTTGCATTCTCCTAACAGGGGTCTGGACATCTTCCCAGCTCTGATGAGAAGCAGGCTGACCGTGGCACAAACTTCTGCAGAAAGGAGGTGTTTATTGATCCTGGTCCCCCAAGTTCCTCATATATTAACTTGATGTCATTCTGGATGTGTGGGAAGAGCACACATGTCCCCAGTGTCTACCATGCATTTCCTTCTGTAAGTCTGGTTGCCAGTTCTCCAGTGTTTCTTCATGTTGGTGTTGAGGCGGGCATGATGGCACTGGATTGGACAATCAAGATGGAGGAGGAGGAGGCCTCATTTGGTATTTATTTGTAGGATGTTGGTTTGCACTTCCCAATAAAACATTCAAAACTATTTTGGTGTTGATGACTGTTAACCTTATTGATACCCTGCAGTCATCGTGCTAGACTCCTGGTGCCACCTCCCCATAGATACCACAGACAGCAGGGACAGATGCCTCCCATGTCCAGTGCCTATGTAAATACTTGTCATTTTATGTCATGCTCATCACAGATGCAGGAAAACGACAAAGCAGATGACTGTCTGATCCTGTGACGGCAGACTCTGGGCCCCATGGCCTGTGTCCTTCCAGCTCTGGAGGACAACAGGAGGTCGGAGTCTCACAGGGAGAAAGGAAGATGAAGCTTCTCTTGAAGGACTCTATGGGAAGAGGCCTCTTACCAGAAAATACAATAAGAGACAGAGGACAAAGGGAAGCAGGTCGAGGAGCCATGATTCATACTCTGCATTGGTGGGACGGTTCATCTGCAGGCTTTCCTGTGCATGTGAGGACCACAAAATGTATTTTACAAAACCCCCATGCCACCCTGACACAGAACAGCGTGCGACTATTTGGGGACACGGACACATTGGCAACAAATGCGTCATTAACCACTGGCCCCACCTCTTCTCTGGAGACAGAAAGGCTCCTGAGGTGCCCATACTCAGTGGTCAGCTTGGGGGTGGTACCACGTGGCTCTCTTGCGCAATAATGCTGCCATCAAACCTCACCTCGGGGGGAACACTGTAATTTAACCCTGAACCCCAACTTGCACCCAGAGGTACTGCCATTCTTCCCAGATGGACGATGACAGAGGATTACAAAGTAAGAAAGGTGACCATAAATCAAATCTCAAAAGGAGAGACCCCCAATAACCCGTTTTTTAAAAAAATCAGGTTTTGTTCTCATCATACATGTCCAAAGAAGGTTCGATTGTGGAAAATTCGCTTTCATACACCAGGCTACGAGGCGACAGGGAGTTCCGGTGAAAGACGTGCCCGCCTAAAAGAGGGACAAGAAAACAGACTTAGTATGGCCTTAGCCTTGGTCAGTAGGACCTTATCACTAGAAGGAAAATAACATAGGAACTGTGTTCCCAAGAGCTGGGGCTGGAACGCAGGGCCTCTAGCATGCTAGAGGAGTGCTGCAACTTTGAGCTGCCTCTGTGCCTTGTAAGCATGATGGATATGTTTTTTTTTTTTTGTTTTTGTTTTTGTTTTTTTTGAGATAGGGTTTCATGTAGACAAGACTAGCCTTGAACTCACTATAGCTGGCCTTGAACTTCTGATCCCCCTGTCTCTATTTCCTGAATCCTGGGATCACAAGCATGTGTTACCTCGTCCGGTTTATGAGATGCACAAACCTTGTGCATGCTAGGCAAGCACTCTGCCAACCGAGTCACACCCACAGCCCTTTGTAGGTTATTTCAAATACATGCATTCCCAGGGCTGGAGAAATGGCTCAACAGTTAAGAACACCCGCTGCTCCGGCAGGTCTGGAGTTCAGTTCCCATAACCCACATCAGGAGTCATAACTGTCCAAAACTCCAATTCCAGGGGATCCAATGTCATCTCCTGGCCTTCATGGGTGTGGCACACACGTGACATAAGCACACATACATAAAACAAAGATAAGTAAATCTTTTTAAAAACCTTCCAAAGTAGTGCCCGGTTAGGATCCCCGAAGGCATCACTGTCACTTCAAAGAACAGCTGCCTGAGGCTTCTGAAAAGGTGCCATTGATAAACCTGAAGACTTTTTTTTTTAATTGAATTTTTTATTAGATATTTTCTTCATTTACAGTTCAAATGCTATCCCCCAAACTCCCTATACCCTCCCCCTGCCCTGTTCCCCAACCTACTCACTCCTGCTTCCTGGCCATGGCATTCCCCTGTACTGGGGCATATAATCTTAGCAAGACCAAGGGCCTCTCTTCCCATTGATAGCCGACTAAGCCATCCTCTGCTACATATGCAACTAGAGACACAGCTCTGGGGGTACTGGTTAGTTCATATTGTTGTTCTTCCTATAGGGTTGCAGACCTCTTCAGCTCCTTGGGTACTTTCTCTAGCTCCTTCATTAGGGACTCTGTGTTCCAACCAATAGATGACTGTGAGCATCCACTTCTGTATTTACCAGGCATTGGCATAGCCTCACAAGAGAGAGCTATGTCAGGGTCCTGTCAGCAAAACCTTGCTGGCATATGCAATTGTGTCTGGGTTTGGTGGTTGTCAATGGGATGGATCCCTGGGTGGGGCAGTCTCTGGATGGTCCTTCCTTCCGTCTCAGCTCCGAACTTTGTCTCTGTAACTCCTTCCATGGGTATTTTGTTCCCCATTCTAAGAAGCAGCAAGTATCCACACTTTGGTCTTCCTTCAATCTGAAGACTTCTTATGGACATAATCATATGAAGAATTCCATATCCTTTCCTCTGAACATCTGTCCTGCAGGTGTGAGTACGCAGAAGCACTCCAGCAGCTGGGAAACCCTGGGGATTCTGGGTGGTCAGTTTTGAGAATCTGATAACACCCTGAAAATTTTGGACTGAAGAAGATGGTAGCAGTGCTTGCCATCGAGTCTGGTGACTTGAGTTTGACCCCTGGGACCAGAAAACTAACTCCTGCAAGTCGTCCTCAGAACTCTCGCTGTGTGTTACAGCAGGTATGTGCTTGAAAACGTAGACTAAGTTAAATTTAACAAAACAGTTTTTAAAATTAAAGTTTTAATTTAGGACTCAATAGGCAAAAGTGCTCCAGAGCCTAAGGACCATGATAATGTAAGAAGCTGAGTGTAATCCCGGGTCTGGGAAGGCACACTCAGACCAGCAGATCCACGGGCTCCCTGCCAGACAGTCTAGTCTAAGACTCGAGTTCCAGGTCAAAACAAGGGGGATGACTCCTAAGAAATGACTAAGGAACCCTGCCTTCACCGACCTGTGGTCTCCTCATACACTCTCCTACACATCTGCCCACACAAGCATGCGAACACCCCAACAAATGAAAAAGTTGGTTAATCAGTAGTGAAATCTGAGGTGTTTGTGTGTGTGTTTATGTGTGTGTGTGTGTAGGGGGGGCAGTATATCTTTATGTAGTGTAACCACGCTGGTCTTGAACTTGCAATCATTTTTAATTTTTTAACTAATTTTCTTGTTTTTTTTTTTTCCCCCCAAGACAGGGTTTCTCTGTGTAGCCCTGGCTGTCCTGGAACTCACTCTGTAGACCAGGCTGGCCTCAAACTCAGAGATCTGTTTGCCTCTGCCTCCCAAGTGCTGGGATTAAAGGCGTGTGCTACCACCAGCAGCTTTAAAATTAATGTTATTTTATCCATATGTGTTTGCCTGCACGAACCCGAGTCTGGAGGAGTTGCAGACAGCTGTGAGGGGGCATGTGAGGACTGCAGTGGGAGCCTCGGGAAGAGCAGTAAGTTCCCTTAACCACTGAGCCACCTTTCCTGTTCCCGAACCTACAGTCAGTCCTCTTGTCTCCTTCCCAAGTGCTGGGATTCCAGGCCTGAGGTCCAGGATTCCATGTGGGACCCCTCCCACTCCCTCTGCCTCAGCGGCTGAGCACAGACCTACACAACCAGCTGACACCAGGTGTTCTGAAGGGCAGTCTCCAACTTCACTTTTGCAGAGTGTGCGATTTTTAGTGATTTATGCTTTAAATAACATACTTAACTTTTTTCACCTTTAAAATTTATTTTGTGCCACGTGGTGGTGGTGGTGACATACACCTTTAGTCCCAGCATGCGTTAAGAAAAGATCCCAGGAAGATCTCTGAGTTCAGGGCCAGCCTGGTCTACAGAGCAAGTTCCAGGACAGTCAGGGATAGAGAGAGAGAGACTCTGTCTTAAAAACACACACACACACACACACATTATTTCCTTTCGTGTGGGTGCTGGGGTGGTGCTCACAGGCCATCCAGCTTGTATGGAGGTCAGGAGATAACTTTCAGGAGTAGATCCCACCTTGTGGGTTCCAGAAGTTGAAACCCAGGCTGTCACGCTTGGTGGCAGCTGCCTTTATCTTGCCAGCCTAAAGGTATTGATTTTGAGATGCAAATTTTCAATTGAATTCCCACTAAGGAACATTAGGATCCCCCCCTCCCCGCTCATCTTTGTCCCTTCCTTCTCCCATAAACAATGGTCCAAGCCATTATTATTTTTTTTTTTGCAAGTTTTATACATTTAGAGCTTATACTATTTGACCGTGCTGCTCAGAACGAAGTCAGGGTTCTGTTTTCTTTTCTGCATGGCTCCTGTTTTGTTGCTGTGGTTTTAATAAGGTAACAGAGAAATAAAGTAACATGAACATGATTAAACTTTGCAACTTCAAGGGCTTCTGTAGTGGGGGTTCAGTGGTTACAAGTGCACTGCACAGTCACAAGGACCAGCGTTCAGAGCCCAATACCCATGCAGCAAGCCAGGCTTCCCATAACAGCCATAACTCCAGTTCTGAGGGACTGCATGGGCTCTTCTGGCCTGTGCATCTGCACTAACAAGCACACAAGCACATACCTGTACATACTCTCTCTCGCAAACATGAATACGATAAATCTATAAAAACAGATTTTACACACATGCCTACCAACATAGCCAGACTATAGAAAATGAACATGTCTAACACCTGCCAAAATTTCCTGGACTCTTAGTTATCCCTTCTTCTCTTACCAGCCTATTCCTATCACCATGGAAACAGGTTATCTTGTATCTTTCTAGAATGTTGAATCGTTGAAAGTTGCTATGAACATCAATGTCCAAGCTCTGTGTGAGTACACTTGCCTCCTGGGTTAAGTGCTTGGAGTGGGATGTCTGGGGAGACCCCGGCCTGTTCTATGCCCTGTGTAATTGATGCTTTCCAGCCCTTTGAGCACTGTATGAGAACGCCAGTACCTCTTGTCAACCCCATGTCAGTCTTTTGAATCTTAGTCCTTCTAGTGTGAGTGGTTTCTTCTTGAAGTGTTTTCTTGCCCTTCTCTCTATTCCTCCTTCCTCCCCCTCCCCCCTCCCCTCCCTCTCTTCCTTTGAGTCAGAGTCTCAGTAGCCCAGGTTGGCCTGGAACTTGCTGTATAGCTGAGGATAACCTTAAACTCTGGAGTCTCCTGCCTACGCCTCCCAAATGCTGGGATCACAGGTGTGCACTGACCCCTCCCCCCAGCTCTCCTCTTAGTTTTTAAGATTCTATTTTCATCGCTTGTGTATGAGTGTCTGCCTGCATATGTGTGTATCGTACATCCATGTGTCTGGTACCCACGAAGAGCAGACCAAGGCCTTGGATCCCCTGGAATTGTCGTTACAGATGGTTTTGAGTCACCATGTGGGTACTGTGAACTGAACCTAGGTCCTCTGCAGGAGCAGCACGTGCTCTTCACTGCAGTGCCATCTTTCTAGCCACTCCTTTGCTGGTGATTACTGATACCAGGCATTCTACCATGCTTGTGCCAAGAATTCTCTTTTATGAGGGTGGGTGCCAGGGCTTGAACCCAGGGCACTGAGCACACTAGGCCAGAGCTCCACCACGGAGCCACTCCTCAGATCTCCTCCTTCTTGACAGGGAGATCTATGGTACCCTGGGTACATAGACTAGGCTAGCCCAGACTCCCAGAGAGCTGCCTTGAGAGCTGGCATGAGCCACCTGCTTTTGTTTTTTGAATTATATATATATAATTATAAACATATAATTATTATATATATAAGAGATAAAAGCCCTTCAGAATTGTTTTGAAAATACATTTCTAAAAGAAGCTTTTCATTTTAATAACATGAATTTTGAAGAGTAAGCTCCAAATTTCGGTGTGTGTGTGTGTGTTTAAAAAGATTTATTTATATGATGACACTGTAGCTGTTTTCAGACACACCAGAAGAGAGCACTGGATCCCATTACTGAAGGCTGTGGGAACTAAACTCAGGACCTCTGGAAGGGCAGTCAGTGCTCTTAACTGCTGAGCCATCTCTCCAGCCTGTGTATTTTTTTAAAGTCATGATTAATTCTTTTTTTTAAATATTTACCTTTAGTTTATTATTATATTTTTAGTAGTATTATATTATTCTTTTTGTTTGTTTGTTTCTTTTTTGTTTTTTCGAGACAGGGTTTCTCTGTATAGTCCT
Source organism: Mus pahari (assembly GCF_900095145.1). Classification (NCBI taxonomy): domain Eukaryota; kingdom Metazoa; phylum Chordata; class Mammalia; order Rodentia; family Muridae; genus Mus; species Mus pahari. Next base: position 18,363,125 of record NC_034603.1, on the reverse strand, counting down.
GGCTGTCCTTGAACTCAGAAATTCATGTGCCTCTGCCTCCCAAGTGCTGGGGTTAAAGGTGATGATTAATTCTTTGCTTCTTAGTCAAAATCCATAGTTTTGAAGATACTCAATTTTACCTTCTGGAAGTTTCGTTGTTCGTGTAGCCTTTCACATTTGGGTTTCACATTTTGGTTTCAAGTATGGCAGGAATTTGGATTCCCTTTTCACCTGTGCAGACACAGCAGACATGGTGCCATGCTGCACAGGCCCTCCTGGTCTCTTGCTGCAAAACGTCCCTAGATGCAGTGTTTGGGAAGTAACACTGTGATGCCCCGGTCTTCCTCCAGTCAGCATTGCATGGGCTTCTGCAAGTCCTCTGCTTATCGCCTAGACACTAGCAAGCTTGTCAAACCATGCCTCTTCACGCTTGCCTCCTAGAATCTTATGGAACCTTCAGGGGATCTGCAGATTAATATGAGACAATACTGAGATTGTCCTTCCTCCAACTTGTGACAATCCTTCTATTACACCACCTTGAATGTCCCGGCAGTGCACAGTAGCTCTCTATGTAGAAGCTCTGTGTCTCTTTCAGATTTATTCCTTTACAGGCTGTCCACTTGATATTCTTGTAAGCAGTATGTTTTTGAAAATTTCACTTTTAATTGCTTACTGTTGACATATTATTTTAAAAAAGACAGAATCTTGCTGAGTGGGTCCAGAGCTGCTGGGTCAGATGGCCCTTCTCCCTCAGCCTGGGTAGCTGGTTCATGCCATTGGGCCTGGCTTGGTACCTCAATGTGGGACTGATTCTGCCAAATTTGCTTATTCATTTTAAGAGCTGGTTTGTAGGCACCAAGGATTTTCTTCTTAGGTTGTCTGTGGACAGTAGTAGCTTTAGTTCTTCTTACTTTTTACTTACACCTTTCATTTCTTTTTCTTGCCTTACTACAGTAGCTAACACTGCTACTGACAGTGTAGTAGGAGCCTCACTGTAGGCGTGCTTCCTTACAGTAGGAAGGAGCATGTTTTCATGCTTGCGGTCATTTTTAAAATATATTACAGTCAAGATCTGGCATCTGTGATAGACATTTCCTTAGTAAACTGCCATGTGCTATGTAAGCTCGGGGAAACACTGGCTCTGGAGGGCGGGCTGCTACACACTTCCACCCCATTGTCCAGCGCAAAGTGTAAGACTGTTTATTCCTTGATGCAAGAGCACCACAGGTGGGAAGAAATGAAAAAGTCTCATGCAGGAGAGGACCCTCTGCCTGGGAACCTCTTCACTTGTTAGTCACCCCAGTGGACTGCCTGGTGCCAGGCTTTTCCAGTCAGGCCTACTGGACAGTCAAAGAGTTTAACACTCTACCATCTTTCTGATGTACACTGTTTGCCTCTTTCCCTCAATCCTGCTGTATACTCAACACATTCATTTGGAATAGAAGCCATGGTTTTGTGGGTCATTCTCTTTATGAAATATCTTGGAATTTTAGCATTTTTTCTCCTATAATTATTAAGGAAAAAAACCACAACTTTCCACTCCCCCTGCTCCCGTCAATTAATTCAAACGTACTCCTTTTTAAAGAGACAAAACCACAGGTGGCCAGGGTCAGCTATGTAGTACATGGTCAGCTATGTAGTACATGGTCAGCTATGTAGTAAATGGCCAGCTATGTAGTATGTGGCTGTAATCCCAGCACTTGGGAGGCTGAGACAGGGATGTACTAAATTCAAAGCAAGCCTGGGATAACAACAACAGAAACTGTTTCAGAAGAAACACAGACACACACTCAGACACACATACTGTCACACATAGTGACATACACACACCCAGACAGACATACACAGGCAGACACACACACACACATGTAGACACAGACAGAGATACACACACATGTAGACAGACAGACACACATGTAGACAGACACACGTAGACACAGACACACACACACATGTAGACAGATACACATGTAGACAGTCAGACACACATGTAGACACAGATGGACACACACATATGTAGATACAGACACAAACACACACACATGGACGCACCTGTGCAAATATAGACATACACACACACACACACACACACACACACACACACACACACACAAACTCTTAGGTTTCCCTAATTACATGCTATCAAGACTCTCTCCCCTAATATTTTGTTTAAAACCCTCGGATCTTTGGAGCTGGGATGGCTGCTCATCTAGAGGAACTGGATTTAATTTCCCACCCACAGGGCAGCGCATAACCACCTGAGCTTTAGTTTTAGGGAACCCAATGCCTCCTTCTGTCCTCTTGGGCATCAGGCATGCAGGCAAAACACCTAGATAGATAGATAGATAGATAGACAGATAGATAGATAGATAGATAGATAGATAAAAACAAAACCAAATATTCACATCTCTATTTGCAGAATAACCTATCTCCCTTCTTTCCCTTTCAGCTGTGGTTAACTGGTCCTGATGCTGTGTGGATCACAGAAATACTTGGGAAGCTTTTCCCTTCCCTACTTTACCTTACATGTTACAAAGAACTCTCCCGTAGAAGCCACTGGAAAACACAGACATTTACATTACAATTCTTAACAGTCGCACAATTACAGTTATGAAGGAGCAATTCTATGGCTGAGAGGAGTCACAGCATGAAGAACTGTAGTGAAGTGTTGCAGCATTAGGAAGGCCAAGATCCACTCTGGACCCTAGGAGTTTCTTTGAAGAATGATTTTAACTTAAGGGTCCAATGTATTACTTAGATGTTGGTGACCTTAATTTCCTATCTCTCATATCAATTTTAAATTGAAAGACATTTGTCAACATTTAATCTTCAGAATTTATTGACAAAATTGCAGTATTTTTATCATTACTTTAAAAATTTTATTTTTATTAATGCGTTTGGGTCTGTATGAGAGTATGCCACATTAAGTGCAGATGCCCAAAGAAGCCAGAGAGGGCACTGGATTTCCTGAAGATGGAGTTACAGGCAGTTGTGAGGCACCTAACATGGGTGCTGGGAACTGAACTCTGGTCCTCAGAATGAACAGCAAGTGCTGTAAGCTGCTGCTCCAGCCCCCATGGCTACTTTTAAAAAATCATGGCAAAAAGTACTAATAGAATTTGATGTCTTTATCATTTAGAAGCATGTTTGTACATTTTGAGCACTTTTATATATGTTTCATTGTGAAGGGAGTTTCCAGGCCCTTTTCAACCTGCAAGCCTGGAGCTCTAAACCCATCGAACAGCTCTCCGTCTCCCTCCCTAGAACTGCGGATCCCACCGTTCTCTCCTGTGTTTATTTGTAGTTTCTGGCGTGTGCATTCTGTAGTGACGTGTCTTTATTCTTAGTATTGAGTGTTGGTGTCTCCTTGACCAGGAAATGACATTAATTTCATTATCTTTTTAAGGAAATGCCTTTGTGCTTGATTTACTTCGGCTGTGAATCTGTCCTCCATTCATGACAGTTTATAGTTCCTTGAATTCAGTTTGATGCTCTTGAGAGAAATGTCTAAAGCACTGGCTTCTAGCCATTCTAGACTCATGGTCACAGATGTCTACCATAAAAAGGGGCACCATACAAATTTTAAGACATTTTTAGTATTCTAATCATCACTTAAAATTACACACTATTACCCTTTCTGTTGTCTATTTCCTCCTGAATTTCCATTTGTTATTATTTTCCTTATGTGTAAAGATTTGTTTTTGATGAGGTCTCACTTTGTAGCCAGGACCCTCCTACCGCAGCTTCCCAAATGCTGGTTGCCCACCCCACTATGCCTAACTCTGCCTAAGCCAAAACTGTTTCTACACTGTAAGTCTAGTGACCTAGTAACAATCATTTCTGAGACAATCAAAATCTAATTGCATTTCAACAGCTTTTCAGGGTCTTTAGATGAAGCAGATGCAAACACTGTTATTGTTTTCTGATGAAACTAAAACAAACAAACAAACAAAAAAACCAAAACCATTGCAAAGTGAAGGCAGACCGTCTTGTGCTCAGTGGTATCCAATAAGCCCACTAAATAACTCAGATTTGACAAAATTTAAGAATTAGTCTGGAAAGGCTGGGGAGTGTAACCTGTTGATAAGTGCTGAACTAGCATGCATAGAGCCCTGGGTTTGAGCACCATCACTGGGAGAAAGGGGACAAGAAGTTTAGGAGGTCAAGCTCACCCTCGTCTACATGTTAAAGTTGAGGCTAACTTGGACTATCGGAGGCCTTATCTCAAAACAACAAAAACAGCCCCAAACTCTTCACTATGGAAACCTGTGTTCTGAACTTAACAGTGGTTTACAAATCTATTAGCTTGAATCTTCTTTTAAAAGACAAAGTAATGTTTAAAATCTGCTCTGATTCTCACTTCAAAAAGGCTTGGATGCTGGCACAGGCCCTGCTTCCAGGTCAGGTGAAGGACGGTTCATGGTTATAAGTCAGAAGGCTGTTTGTCAGTGTGTCTTAGGCTTCGTGATTCCTACTGGGGTGGAAAGCAGCACGGATTTCCATAGAAAGCTTTCCTCATAGAAAGGAGTGAGCCTTTCTAAGATTCTAAGCATTGGCTGTGAGTTCTCACCAAAAGAGTGACCTTTTGTACTTTCATGGTCAATGCAGCTCGGCCTACCCAGTGTTCACTTTGTGAACAGGAAGGAAGTGAAGATGAGCTGTAAGACCTTAGTGGCCCAGAGCCTTTCCTAGGCTGAATATGCCCAACAAGGCTTTGCCCTTTTCAATACCAGGAAAGACTTTGCAGCATCAGCTTTTTTTTTTTTTTTTTTGTCTTCAATAAAAGGAAGGAAATGTAGAAACTACTGAGCCAGGCACCTTCACTAACAATTTTTCAAATCTCCCAAGCCCTATATGCTACTACAGTAACCTTTATACATTGGTGAGGAGACTGGGGCTGCAGGAAGCTGAGTCAGGCAGGGGTCTCATGCTTGCCTGCTGCACATTCTAATGCAGACCAAATCAACATAGACACTGGGTCACAGGCCAGCTTTAGCTGTGGCACAGGTGAAACACTCAGGAGAGACGGTGCAGACTCAGGTTACTTTGTCCAAAGCTTACACCTGCCTGGACAGGAGCCTAGTGCCATAGGCTTCTGCTGCTTGTCCCCGACCCAAGCTGGGCTGCAGCACATTTACACCCAACCTCAGCAGAGTGAGTGAGAAGACAGTCAAAGCTCAGCTTCTGAGCTGTCTGGTACTATTAAATCCAATTCTTAAACTCTGGATAAGGAATTTACTATAGTAATACCAAACAACTGGAAAGGAAAAAAGTGAAGGACAACTTAGGAATCTTTTCTCTGCTATTTAAAAAGTCTAAAGCCTGAACGTTGCTGGCCAAAGGGAAATGAGGCTTGCTTTCCACGCTTAGTGGCTGCAGCTGCCTTTGGCCTGACACAGGACCAAAGTTCCTCTTTAGACATACCTCCCAACTCTGACTCCATTGATGCCAGGGCTTCCCTGGCACAAAGTATTCTTAAAAACATTTATTTTTGGTAAAAAACCAAACCAAACCAAACCAAAACCCTAAAGTAAAAACAACTGTATGTTCTTCTCCAAGGATTTAGAGCTGAAATACCCACTTCAGCCTAAATATGTTCACATTCTAAGTTTTAAAATACTAGGCAAAAAAATTATTCAATTTTAAATATTAACTTTATACATATCATGTCTACTAAAAAATAAACAATTTCATTTTGATGCTAATTCTGTATTGGGCCCAAAGGAACAAAAAACACATTTCAATGCACAACACACACACACACACACACACACACACACACACACACACACACACACAACTTTCTTGGTGACTGAGATCACAATTAGAACAGGAAAACCTAACATCAGTTAAATATCAAAGATACAAAATACCACATTCTTATCTCAGTTACTGATGACCTACACTTCCAGTCGCAACCTGTAAATTTATTCCTTTTTATCTTTTAGTTCTTGCCAAAAATTACGCTTTATTTCTTGCAAAATTATTTAATAGTACTAATTTTTAGAGAAGCAGTATGTGATGCTAAAGCCTTAGACTCTGTGGAGAGAGGAGATACATTAAACAAGCAGAAACAGCAACCCTGCTGTTTGAGTTCCCCCATCTTCTGGTGACTTATTTTGAAAGCAACAGCAGATCATAAATGAGAAGGAATAGCGGAGGCAGAATTACTTTGATTCCTCTGGAATAAGATGAGGTGGCAGGGACTATTCTACTAATTCACCAAACTGTACTGAGGAAGCTATCAAAGGTCAGCTGACAGCTGTGCCACCAAGGGGTCCCTGACCAGTGAAGCTCAGTGTGTAGGAATGTAAAGGGGAAACTGTGGCTTAAACATTTCTCCAGTTCCATAAGCATGGCATGACCCAATATGCACGCGTAAAACCTAAACATAGGGAGAAGCAGAGGATTTAGCAACAGCAGGTGAAGAGTCAGTGCTCACAGTCTATGATGGGCAGAAGGGACAGAAGAGAAGCAAGGGAAAGAGAACTGAACACATTAACCAACTAGACACAGCAGACACGCACACAGCTTGGTGCCTAGCAACAGCAGCATCCTCCCAGATGCGCCCTGAGCACCCTCTGTGACAGATGGGGTCTGCTAGTAAAGAAGCTTTGGTACATTAAACAGGAGAAAAGGCATGAAAGTTCTCCACCTAGTCCAACCAACCAATGTATCTGGAAGAATTTAAAACAAAATTGGAAATTTGTAACACACTGGGGAAAAAAATCTATAAATATATAGGGTTTAAGGAATATAACTGCTAAATAATCAGTGTGTTGAAGAAATCACAGGGGAAAGAAGAAATCAGTAAATAGAAAGAACTATGGTTAGAAGAGATAGAACTCAGAGGGAGACTTTTGACTATAAGCACCTATACTTTAAAAAGAAGCCAAGCATGCATAACCCTGCCTACTCAGGACACTGAGTGTAAGGTTCACTGAGCTTATGAGTTCCAGTCCAGCCCGGCACATACAGACTGTTTCCAGACAAAACAACAACAAAATCCCAAAAACTCCCCAAAGACCTCACATCAATAACCTAATCCTTCACTTTAGAGAGGGAAACAAGCCAGCTGTGTGCGGCAGGTGATGCACATCTGTAGTGGAGCATTCGGAGGCTGCAGGTGTGGGTTCAGCCTGGCCGCGTTCACAATGCCAGGACCACCCGAACCAGGTGAGAGGATGAGAGGTTGAGGGGGTGAGCAAGTGAGCCCCAACAAGTGCAGGAACCCCAACAAGTGCAGGAACACACTAGAGAAACCAGAAACTTCCTAGGAAGAGAAGCCTGGACCATATGGGTTCTCAGCATCTGAAGGACCATCGGCTCTTGTGCTCTTCCTAACACAGAGGTCAGAACTGGTGAGATCAGCATCAACAAGGATGTCAAAGCGGAGCAAGGAGCCAAGCATCTCTTACAAACCAAAGAAGTCATCGAACAGTCCTAGCAAACTGGGTCCACCAAACGTGAAACGACACACTGTGAGTGAGGCTACCCTAGGAATGTGAGGCTGGTTCAGAACATGGAAAAAGTGTAATCATTGGGATTTGCCTTGGTTACAACAGCACTTGAGAGAATTGTAGGTCTGAGGTCATTCTGAACTGCACTGCCAAATCCTGTCTCAAAAAAAAAAAAAATCAGTATCATATGCTATGTTAATATGGGACAAAATGCCACAAGACCACTGCACCAGGCACAGGGAAATGTTGACACAATCTAAAAGTTTCGTGGTAAGAACATTCCATAACCTACAGACATGTTACTTTCTCAAGTTGACAGAGAGCAAGAAAATCCTATAGCTAACTTCCCACTCAATGCTGACCAACTGAAATCTCCCTTCTACCATGAAGGTTGTAACAAAACATGGAAGTCAGTTTATATCTTTTATATTCACTGTCTAACTAAGGATGAACAATCAAGAAAGTAAAACAGATTTTAAGGAGACATAAAAGACCCCTAGACTCAAATGACATGATCATGTACATAGAAAATCCTAAAGAATCCTAAAGATTAGTTAAATTCGGCAAACTTGCAAAAATAGCATACAAAAAATAAATCATACTACTACAGGAATAAAGTATTACTACATGACACAACATAGATGACCCTTGAACAAACTCAGGGCCAAGATGTAAAAGGCTACACACTGTAAGACTACATTCATTAGAAGTGCTCAGAATGGGTACAGAGAAACATGCGGTTTTACAGTTCCCAGGGCTGGCACGAGTGGGAAGTTCTGTTAGTAGGTGTGCGGTTTCCTTGAGGGGTGATGGACTGTTTTGGAATTAAGAGACCTGGGACAGTTACGTTGCCTGTGAAGACCCACAGAAACATGACAGTTCAGATACCTTAATGTAAAAGGCCAAGAATTAATTACAGTTTACAAATATTGACCATCGTTTAAGCATGCAATATGACAAAATAGCTCAGCAGTTTCTTCAATAATATTTCATTTACACATGTTAAAATGGCTCTTGCCTAATTCTTTTGAGCTTACATTTTTAAAAAAAATATGTAATATACACACTAAGAAAAAGGATTATCTTGGTTTGCAAGTCTTAACAACTCATTCCTTCATCCTACGATTAATTTATTGAGCACTTACTACATGCAAAGCACACTCCCAGGTATGGGAGATGCAGGGGGAGCAACACCTGCACTGTATGGGTGTGGAGCTAACATCCTAGTGGAGGCACAGGGAGAGGTTGCCAGGTGAACAGGCATCCTTAAAGTAAAACAGAGTCAATCAGCTGGGCACTGAGGGAGCAGTGCCTGCCACACAGGATGTCCCTGCTCTGCCATACCAATCAGCGCAGGAGTCCATGGTAAAGACCAGCAGCCATACTGCCCCTACCCTCTTACGGAGTCATGAGCGCATTCTACATGTGGTATCAAAATCAGCCTCTGAAACACACGCTGGCGAAGGATACTTAGCAACACGGTACTTTTATTTTATTATTTATTTATTTTAATACAAAGCTTTGGCATTAGCAATTTTATGAAAAAATAAAATGTACTAAAAATAAACGCTTGTGTGGCATGATTGGTAAATGATGCACAAAAATAGGTTCTTTTTTCCTTCAAGGCAATCAGTCAGAAAGCAGTGTTTTCCTTCTTCAAAACCATTCTACCCTAAGGAATAAAAGGGAAAACAGAGGTCATTAATCAGTTAAAGGGAGGTTGTCAGCATTCTAACACAACAGAGATGGATCCTAACTGCAGGACAGCCTGGGACTGGGCCGCCCGAGTACCTGTCTGAGACAGTGGCTTCTCTCTCACTGATGGTCAAGCCGCTCACCCTCTCACAGTGCTTTAATATTCCCAGAGTGAACACGGGGTAAGATGGCTAACAGTGCCTTGCTTATCGCACAGGGATAGCGTTATCCAAGCTGGTTTGTGGCTGCCTTTGTTGAGCATGCTCCTCTTATCACCCTGGACTACTATGGCTTATTTGGAAGAGCTAAAGAACACAGTTCAGGGATGTGCAGAGCTGTTTCAGACCTTGCTCAGATTCTGGGTGCATGGAGTATGACCTTAGTGCCTCTCTAACGGGAGCTGAAAAGTGCCTGCAGTCCGTTGGGAAGTTTTCTGGTGCCCCCAGATCCTGCTTGTCCTTTGCAGCCCCTGACACTATCTATCTTCCTGGACCTTTGGACTTGGCTTCTTCCCTAGGCACGGCCTCCCTCCCACCATGTGCGCTTCATTTCTACTGTCCCAAATCTGATCCTCCCCTCTGTGCTGAGGATCCATGCTTCAGGCCCCTGGACCTTTGGCTATCTGCATCATCAAAAAACAGCGGCCATGCAAAGCCTTGGGCACTCTCAGCACTGCCCCTCCAGTGGAGGCACCGGAGCACACACTCCTGAGCCTGCCTTCCGCTCACCCTGTGGCTCTCTCTCCAGTGAGGCCCCTCAGTGCAAAAGCAGCAAAGTGCACAGTGCTCCCTCCCTTGTTCCTTTCTGCTCCTTTCTTCACTTCTAACTCCCACAGAGAAGGCCAGGTCTCTAAGATCATCCCTGTTCCCATGGGGCTGGTGCCCAGTGAGCACTGGGACATGGCATAAAATGAGGAAGGGGGGGGGGGCTAACTAACGGTCTCTGGGAAAGGCTGATGTGAACAACAGTCACTTTTCTTAAGCGCTTCTGCTCATCTTTCTTAGGCCCAACTGAAGGTACCACATCTTCCTTGTAGCATCTCCTCAGAGAAACTGGGCATTGTGATCGAGAAGGGCTTTTTAGGAGCACCACGCGAGGCACTCTGGAAAAAGGAAAATGGTTACTGCCAAAGACCAATGGTAGCTATTGCTTTGCTTAGGGCTCCTCTTCCAAACCGTCTTCTCAGAAACTACTTTCTTCTCTGATCACAACTGAATACGTCAGTGTTCTCTTGAGCAGTCAGAGCCAAGCAGTATAAAGAAAGGAGCTGGAGTCAGAGGCAGAGGCCTGAATGCCACTATCAATCCCTCCCTCTGAGCCTCACTGTCCAAATCTGTGGCTAAAAGAATCAATATGACAAGAAGGGAATAGACTTATTCTCCGCATACACCTCAGAAAGTAACATTAAGTCTTTGTGTTCACAAGAAAGGTATTCATGGTAACATAAAAAACAAAGGTAGATATTGGTCAAATACCAAGAGTATTTGACTGAAAAAGTAGACATTCAAAATTCTTGACAAGAGTTTCTCAAACTGCACCTGAAGTCAGCTGCACTGACAGGGAAATAAAGTGCAAGACAGTTTACATCACAGGATGTGGAGGTGGTGAGAGCCACTCTTGTCAACTTTTGTTTTCGTCATGTATGAGAAAGCACTACTAGGTCATACAGGAAAACGGCTGTCACTCTGGGAGATGGCAAAAAAGATGCCTGGTAACTTTGTTTTTGAAATTCAGTCTTGCAAGAGGGAACTAGCAAGTAACTCCAATCCTTGTCACATAGGCTCTGATCCTGTCCAGCAGCACATGACTCAAAGGGTGACTAACAACCCTAGACTACAGGTTCTGGGTGAATAGCCAGGCAACAACTGGCAAACTCATTAGCTTACCAGTTGTCCATATGGACAACTCTGCCTGATACAAAGTTACTGTTTTCCATAAAACTCATTTCTCAAGACTTTAGTAAGCTTTGCCCTCTTTTGTACCAGCTGTGCAGTATGAGATCCCTGTACACACAGAGGACACTCAGTCCACAGCAACTCCTCTCTTCTCTGCCCGTCCTTGGGAGCCTGTGAGACACTCTCACCTCCTCTTTCCTCCTTTCTAAGCAAAGCATCCGCAAGACATCTAATGACTCTGTTTCAGAGCCTTTTATATATCAACATTCTGCTCATCTATCAATGTTCTTCTCAAAGAGAAGCCTAATGAGCTGGCTATGGTGATGCACTCCACATCTTGGCTGTAAATTTATTGGTAGATAAAGGCAAAATGAGTAGGTAGATTAAAAAGAAATCCACAAATGAAAAATTGTAAAATTGTTTTTAAAAAACCTTTTATCTGGAATAAAATCATTTAGGAATTTTAACCAACCTGTTAGAAAGAACTGATCTTTCTCTCATGATAAATGGTCTTTAAAAAAAAAAAAACCAACTAAGTAACTCATGCTTGCAAAACCAAAACCCCAAGTTACAGAAGCTCACAATGGAGAGATAGAACCTAAGATACCCACCACCAGTATTTTGGTGACTATCTTTTTATGTACCCTCAGGTGTGTACACACACATGTGCACATGCACACACACACTCACTCATTTTTTTCTCTAAATGGGATTATGAATACTGTCCTTTAGGATGGTTTTGAAGGCAAAGAAGTAACAGTCAAACGAACAATTACAAATCAACCATCTAAAGTCTAATGGGAGAAGGGTTGACTAAAGCATGCTTATGAAGACCCGTAACTTAGGTTTTGAGTAATGCATTTATGCATGCAACTGAAGCCTATGACCCAGGTGCTTGGGCTCCTGGTTAGCATCCTCTAAAGTGCCTGATGTATAGACTGAGCATCTGGGAAGATTCTGAGTAAGAGGGTCATTAAACTGTCTGGTAACTCTATACAAGTGCCCAGGGCATCACTATTGATTTGTACTGGTTGTTACATATAGTTGAATTCTTTAAAATATTTAATTAGATTTACTTATTTTATGTGCAGAAGTGTGTGTGTGTGTGTGTGTGTGTGTGTGTAATGGCATGTGTCTGGAGGTGAGAGGACAACTTGCAGGAACCTTTATTTTTTTCTTCCATGAGGTAGATTCTGTGACTGAACTCAAGTCAGGCTTGGCAGCAAGTGCCTTTACCAACCAAATCATCTCACCAGGCCCCTCACTGGGCTTCTATTATTATCCTGCTTGATTTGGAATGGGCAAGATAACTGGCTACAGACCAAAGAATGACTTCACTTTAAATGAAAGTGTTTTTGAAATCATGGGCACCTACAGTTCCTATGCTCTGTATCTAATTTCATGGATAAAATTAAATTGGCTTTATAAAGGTAGATGGTCATGTCTTAATTTTAAAATTATATTTATTTATTTTTTATCTGTGTGTCTGTTTGTGAGCATGTGTACATGTCCCATGGTGTGTGTGTGTGTGTGTGTGTGTGTGTGTTTGTGTCCCATGGTGTTTGTATGTATGTGTGAAGGTCAGAGGACAACTTGTGGATTTGGATAACTCAGGTCATTAGGCTTGGCAGCAAGTGGCTTCCCTGCTGAGCCACCCCACTAGTCCCAGATGGCCATCTTTTTCACAGAACTGTAGCAGAATCTCAGCAGAATTTGGCTAACATTTATTGAGCACTTACTACAAACTAGGCACTGTGCTAAGTCAAGAGCCCTATGACACAGACTATTCATTATCTGTTTATTTTGATGATTAAAATGATATTCAGAAAATTTAAATGCCCAAATCCCACAACTGGAAAAGAGGAGCCGAGTGAGAACCAAATCCATGTGTCTGACTATAGACTAAGACACTAAGTACTGATGAAAAATTGCATCTAGTAGCATCAACAGAGGTAGAGAGCTGTTGACCAACCTAATATATAGTGAAGAGTATTCATCTACAGGGTGAAGAATGATAGTGTACCACAATAGCCTCTCAGTATGTATGGGGTCATGGATGCCAGAAGGTATTCCCTGTAAGTATTTGTCAACAGGTAAGATTAGAGTTAACAGTCAGAAGTCAAAAGTTTTTTGTTTCCTCAGCTGAACTATATTAATTATTCCAGGAGACTGGTTATTGTTGGCAACTTAAAATGCTAGGTCATACTCCAAGACAGAGAGCACACAATGTGCACCAGTGGCAATGTGGGCTTGAGTGTGGGTCCTGGCCCAGGCTTGCATCCATCTCAGAGGGGTATGACTACTCCAGTAAAGAGAGGACTGAAGAGTAAAGGGCAATACTTGGAACAAAAGCACACAAGGCCCTTCCAGTATCACATCACTGCGGAATGCTACTTCTGGAAAATCACTGCATCAAAATGATCAAAAGGTTTCCCCTATGACAGCCCTCATGGCTACATGCAGCATCTGCCGACATTCCCAACTCTGTACCTTCCTTGAGGGCAGGGCCATCTATCTCACCATTAAGAAGACTGACTGGTGATTCATGGAGGTCAAATCTGACTTTCTGTATCCAGTCCTGGCCTCTGTCTGCCCCCTGAGAGACTGTCAATTCTGCTATCTCTACTCCCAACTGTGTTCGGAAGCAGTGATTTCCTTCCCATGTCTTTCCTGACCTTGATCATAGGCAAAGATTTCAGTGTTCTCCTGGTAGAGTCCTATGAGCACACACGGAGTGGAGTTATCCTGCCAGTGCTGAGGCCACTGACATTCTTCACATATGAAGACCACTCTGGCGCCCTAGCATCTGCATGGTGCTATGGATCCAGCTTGTACTAAAGCGAGCCTCCAGAGCTTTGCTCATATGTGCTGGTCTTACTGAACTCCCATTCTGTGTGACTAAAAATAGATGCTCAGGAAATCAATTATTTTGCTAACTATGATCCCACAGGGATCAGCATGGAACAGGTGGGAAGCTAAGTCTCACCACCTTCATGAAAACTACATGTTTTCTTGGGTTCGTCTGGCACATGCAATCCAAAAAACAATTTGTTACTTACTCATTAGCATTCAAGCTAGCTGTGGCTCTGATGATCATGTAGCAGAGTGTGAGAGCACTGAGGAGGCCAAAACTGGCAATAATAAACCATTCTTCTGTTGACAAAGGAAAGGGAGGAAATCACTCTGGGGAGAAGATTTAAGTCAAATCGATGTCAACACTTCCCTCAAATACGAAGCAGACGTCAACGGAGGTGTAAGCCAAGGCTGGCTCAAGGAAGTCAAGCAGGAGGAAGTTTGCCAGAAAGCTACTAACTAGAGAAGGTTAGTGGAGTACTGGGAAAAGCTGCAAGGAGAAAGGAAAGCATGGCTCAACCATCTCTGTAAGTGTAGATCCAGAAGCACACGAGGGGTGGGGCCACCAACAGGCATGGGGAAGTAATGGAGAAGGGCTCTATGTGGACACATGTGTCACTGTGAATTTAGAGGATAGAACAACCATACTTATAACCATTTTTCACATTTCCTTTTGCTATTTCTGCATGATTCTAACACTCAGTCTTAGATAAGAGTTAGGAACATAGAGTGGAGTTCTTAAAAGTCTTGTGGGTACGCTAAGCAGAAAGCTACTCCTCCAAGCCACTCATGTCTGCCTTGGTTTCTCTTACCTATCAGTATATTTAGAATATTCATATTAAAAGGACACATCACAGTTGTGTCAAGAAAATAGGTCCACAACTCCTGCTGGGAAACAAAGCTGGTCCTCTGTCTTTGTAGAAAAGTAGGAGGGCTGGTGACAGAGAAGGCACTCGACTCATCAAAGAATTGGAACTCTGGTGTGTACAAGTCAAAATCAAAGTCATATATGCATGGGGAGGAGGGGAGACAAACCTGGGGCCTTAGAACAGATCCACAGTCTTAACTATAAAATAGTCCCATGATAAACTAAATAGGGATGGCTTACCAAGCTAACTCTATAAAGTTCCTCTACATTTGTATCAAGGCATGATAAATGTTCATATGCAAAACTGTGCCTAAAAGGAGAATTTCCTCATTTAAACATTTAAAATTAGTATACAAAATAATGGCTTCCATATGACTTCATATATGTAACATGAGTATTTTTTCAGGAAATATTTTAAATTATATGTACGTGTATCTATATGTATGTATGTACCTGCATATAAATGTATGTGAGCATAGGTGCCCATGGGGGCCAGAAGTTGTGGGACCCCACTTGGAGCTGGAGTTGCACATGGTTGTGAGGCGCCCCATGTGGGTGCTGGGAACCGAACTTGGGTCCTCTGCAAGAGCATCAAATGCTCCTGACAACCCCACCTTGGGTATTTCTTAGTCTGGGTTTCCTGAATCCTAAAGCTGCATAAACCGTGTGCACATGCTTTTTTTTTTTTTTTTGCTCCCTAGAAAAGGCTCAGAGAACGTGTTCTCTAGGCTCTCGAGATGCTGATTTTGATCCATGAGCTAATCTTTGCAGGCCTGATTGGTTTATACAATTAAAATTCCTAGCAAACTCTTTTCATATGACACTGCAACAACTGCTTCTTGGATTACAGATTTCTATAGCATTAGATTTAAGCTTTTTATTGAAGTCAAGACGAACACACAAGAGTCTATGTAAAATCACTGTTTTAACCTATGTATTTTTTTTTAAGTTGGGTATAACATATACTGGTATTTTTTGAAACTTCAAGAGATGAATGGCTATCAACACCAAGGAGCTTAACACAATATTCATTTGCTTTCCTCTTCCTTTTAGCTATAGCTGAGGTTGGTCTTGATCCTTTTGCCTTTCCTCCTAAGTGCTAGGAGTGCTGTGATTACAAGCATAAGTCCACTGTGCCTGTCTCTTCCTTGTCTTCCTCCACACTGGGAGGGAGTGAACCAAGATCCTTATAGAGTGTATCCGAGCACTAAGCTGACACCCAACCCACGTTCTAATAAACCTTCGTTCATGATACGCAGACCGATATTTAGAAACTTTAATTACACCTGTATTTCGGAAATCTGAACACATAAACCTGTTTGTGTGTCTTTGCACGTGGGAAATACCACCAGAGCCCCACCTGTGCTCCAGGAGTACTTCAGCACCATCTGCTGCTGCTGGGCCACCCGCTGACCTCCCACTGCTAACTTAGCACAGTGCCTTCCTTGTACACAGTGGGTGCTGGCTGGATAGACTGCACTTGCTTAAGGCAATACAGGGGTTTGGAAGGAAAAGTACTCTGAGTCTAGAAAAAAAAAATCACATGAATTTTCTTTACCAGCATTATGTGTAAATTCTGATAAAAGTGTTTTATTTGGTATAGGAATTATTTTTATCATCAACAGATTTTATTATCAAGATTTTGAAGATATTTCCACATAAAAATGATAAGATGTGTGCTTAATGTAGTAGGTGCTCAATAAATGCCCAATTAATGAAGGACTTATAAAAGCACAATTTTAAATCACCTTTATCTCCTTTCATACTACTAGACCAGTAAACTCTAGACCATAAAACCTGAATGCCAAAGAAGGAAAAACATGAAATGTTGCTAAAACAGGCATTGGGAAATGGTAAGAAACAAGCCAAACTATATCAAAGAATAGTTTTACTCCTAAAGGAATGAAGGCTCTTGGCATTCAGACAAATGGCAATCTTTGGATGGTTTAAAACCATGCATTTCACCAAAACAGAGCACAGAAGTCTTAACATGTGAAGAGCATGCTAGTCCACAGACATTCCCCAGGTTTGTTACTGACTCCAGAGTAAGTGGAACTCCATCAACTCCAGGCCTCAAGTCCTGGCAAGCGGCAGCATAATTAGAAAAGGCAGCACCAGAGTGGCGACGAGAGATGGTGAAAGGTTGTTAGATGGAAACTGCATGGAAAGGATGAAAACGGAGAAAAGACTTGGCTTGTTAAAAGATGAATGCCTACAACAGCCACACACACGCCACCGACCCACTCACACTGTACACAGTTGGGCACTGCCCTCGATAGATTTTTGCTTATTAACAGTTCAACAATTAAAACATTGATAACCATCTCAGAATGCTTTTTAGAAATCGAATTCTACATTAGTTTTTCCCTAAGCTGCTGATAGCCCAGGAGCCCTTGGGCAGCAGTGCTCAGCATGTAGCACAGCAACACTGCTGCCAGCCAGCCCACACTGCTCAGTGCCTCCCTTTACCATGACTATATGCAATGTAACCATCTCAAAACACCGAACAGCCATTACAGCAAAGCTTTAAACAACTAACACATCATCACCAGCATACACATTCCCTATTATAAAGAAAGTTTGTTTTTCCAAACGTGTTTAAATGTACACATTATCCTTTACAAAACTGCTGGACCGCATGGCTGCAACTTTCTCCTTGACAGTCATCAGGTACTCAATACAAGCAGCAAGGCTCTCTGGTGCCTGGAAAAGGGTCCCCACTTACTTGTTACTGCAATGTTGATTTCACCCGTACGAGGAGTGAGCTCCCCATCTTGAGGAAGAGGCGATATCCCCGAAGTTCTCAGTGGCTCAAGGCCAAGGGAACTGTCACCGGCAAGGTCACCAAGGGCTGCTCTCCGGTTAACCGCTTGGGTTCTGGTCAGCCTTTCCATATCAAAGGCTACATTATCAGTACATGGCAGATTTGGCTGCAAAAGCATCATAAGAACAAGTTCATAAGAACATGTTCACCCCTCTGCAGACTCCATCATGCTTCCCACCTACCTTCCCAGCCACCTTTCCTACTGTCACTTAAGAAACAACCCTCAAATAATCAGCTGGCCCCTCAACCCCGTAATGGTACAAAGGAAAACAAAAATTCATAGCTCCAAACTGGCCACTGTAGCTTGGCAAAAGAAACTATTGTGACCACTCACAAGGCAGAGGGAGGCTAATATCGTGTACAAAGCTAGAAAACTTGCAGTTTGAAAATTTAGTTCATTATCTTAGTTTAACATTGAATGCTATTGTTGAGGGGTAGCAGTTAACAGAATACCTCGTTTATTCTGTAACTTCTCTAAAATGTTCCATTTATTTGGTACCTAGTTAAGAAAAACAAAACAAAACAAAACAAAACTTCTACCTTTAAAAACAAAGCACAGACCAAGCAAGAGCAGATCAAAGCTCAGGTTGTAAACGGCCCAAGTACGCCAGCCAGCCAACCGTCTACCTGTGTGCAGTGGGTGTGACACTAACACAAGAGTAAGAGGCTGCTCCTGCCTGCAGTAGACAGCACAGGAAAGGCAGACTTCAGAAAGATGGCTCACAGCAGGGACAGCCACGACCCAGGACCTATGGCTTCTAGGGCAAAAGAATTCTGTTTTAGAGCCTCCCAAAGCTCTATTTAAAACAAAATAAAAAACACAATCTAAGAGGTGATCCTTAGAGTAGTGTCATATCCAAAGAACCATAACAGCTACCATTTATTCCAGAAGGCTCCAATAAAAATGGACACAGGAGGGCTGGAGAGACGGCTCAGTGGTTAAGAGCACTGGCAGCCCTTCAAGAATTTCCAGCAACCATATGGTGGCTCATGGTGGATCTGTAATGGGATACAGTGCCCTCTTCTGGTGTGTCTGCAGACAGCTACAGTGTATTCATATACATAAAGATAAATAAAACTTGAAAAATGGACAGAGGACGAGTTAATACTTCCATGTGTTGGCCATGTGAGAGAGTTTCTGTTAAACTAGTCTCACAGGAGGATGGCTTGACTTTTAGAGAACAGTTAGCCATGTTGAAAGACTTAGGTTTTTTTTTTTTATTATTATTAAAAGTATACCAGCCAGGCGTGGTGGTGCATGCCTTTAATCCCAGTACTCGGGAGGCAGAGGCAGAGGCAGACGGATTTTTGAGTTCGAGGCCAGCCTGGTCTACAAAGTGAGTTCCAGGACAGCCAGGGCTACACAGANAAACCCTGTCTCGAAAAACCAAAAAAAATAAAAAATTAAAAAAAAAGTATACCATAGATTTATACTTCTGTCGACATTTTTGTTGTAAGCCTCAACCTTTAATGGCTGAGCTATCTCTCCACCCCTAAATACCTTCTTCTCCTTTCCTTTCTTTTCCTTTTCTTTTTCCTAAGACAGGGTTTCTCTGTGCAGCCCTGTCTGTCCTGAACTCTCTCTGTAAACTAGGCTGACCTTGAACTCACAAAGACCCACCTGCCTTTGCTTATTCAGTGCTGAGCTTAGAGGAGTGCACCACCACCACCTGGCTCCTGTATGCCTTTCTTAAGGAGTGCAAGAAAGTCATCAACACTCTCACCACACTGCTCGGGCACCTGTCACACTGACCTCACTGCAGCACACTTGGCTGACACACCTGTCAAGGTGTCAAGGTTCTCTAGGGGCTTTTTGGTCACCATCTGCTTTCACTGCCTGCTAGTTACTGACACCCAAAGACATGAAAGGCAAGCTTAAGAGGGCAGAATGTGACATCGTTTCATATTATGCCAAATGTGAGAAAAATGACCACTGAGCCACAGGTTTCTATTCCTTTTGTGCACCCTCAGCCAGAAGCACACTTTTCAAAGTAGACAGTTACTTATCTTCTCTTGGAGCATTCCCAAAGGTAGCTTAGAGCTTGGAAGTCATCTGGAACAGGGGCACTGTTGCACCAATAGGGTCTAAGTGGTGAAGAGAGCTCGTGTATTCTAATGAAATCTGGTCATGGCTTCTGTTAGTTATATTATATTATACATGGATATGATATTGCACAAAATTAGTGACAATCAGAGAACATACCACAATTCCTAGGGCTTTCAAAATATTAAGTTTGCACATAGGACAGGTACAGTGTTCACTAAGCCAGGGATCCACACAGGATTTGTGGAAAACATGCCTAGAAAGGAACAGAGAATTACGTCATAAACTACACAGGGAGGAACTCCTATATCAACATGGGAAAATTTAGAATGTTTAGTTTTTTTTCTGCTTTAAGGGATTTTCAACACTGAAGAGATAAATAGTGGGGGTAAATAAAACACAATTTACAGAAACTCTCCTGTACCCAATCTCATGTGGTAAGAGCACAGTGTAATGAGAGTGAGTGGGCTGTGTTTTGTGTTGTAATGGTCTTGCTGTGTTGCCCAGGGTGGTCCCAAGCTCAAGCGACCCCAGAGTAGCTGGGACTACAGGCATAAACTACGCTGCCCCGGCTTGCCTTTTCATGCCACTAAAGAAGACTTGAGGAAATCTAAAAAAAAAAAATCTATTAAGAATAAAGATAACCAGACTTTATAAAGAAGCTATATTTCAGGAAAATAGCTCACGTTGAATTCCACAAAGATATTAAGTCACAGCTGAATCAAGAGTACTCTATTAAATGTCAGTTTTATGGAACTCAACCTATACTTAATATTGGTAAAAGTCCCAGGGCAGTTAGAACTGTTTCAAGGTGGTAAACTGTATTTAAGAATAAGATCACAGTTGCAATTCTCAGTTGAAATGTTAAAGGGCTAAAGACTGGGGAAGTGGGGGGTGGATGACATCTTCTACTCAGGAGAGCAGAAAGTCACATCCTCCCGATTTCTGTCACCCACCCAGGGAGGGTCTGTATTCTTTGCCTAAGACCTTTTTCACGTGGGAAGTCTGGAGAAAAGGAGGGCAGGCAGAGATGAAGCTCCAGCACCCTGGCACAAGAACTTAAAGAAGCTGCCGCCCATCATAGGGAGGGAAGCTGAAGTGCTGTGCTGACAGGAAGGGGTCATCAACAGATACAGTTGTAGAACATGTCGTAATCCGAGACTGGAATACAAGACAACTTGAGAGATAGCAAATTGGGCCAACATATCTTTAAAGCCTTAATTGTTAACTTATAATTTAATGTTTAGTTACTGTTAAAAATGCAGTTTTGATTTAAAAAGATGGTCTAGAAAATTTTACTAGGATAAATATGACAATTTCAGCCGATAGGATATGCTGATCCAGTTTCCACTCAATGGTCTTATACCCATTTCTTTGAAGCCCAGAATAAAGATCTTGAGGTCTACAGACTCATCAGTCTATTCCAAACCTTTCAGACAGGGCACTCTCAGCCTTGAATGTCTCTTTTGAGAGGTTTTAGGCCAGAAAAACATCAATTGTAGGGAGAGCTAAATTTATAGAATACAAGGTATTGTGTCTGCTTGTTATTACTTGTGTGGACAAAAGAGCATGTTCCAGAGAAGGACAAGGGTTTCTGAGGTCTAAGCCCTTATGAGGGCCATCCACAGCTACTGTTCAGCAGGTCTCAGCTGTGCCAAGATGGGCTATAATGGAGCACAAAACAGAACAGAACAGAACAAAGCTGCTGCTGTTGTTGTTTCTCTTAAAAATTGTTGTTGTTGTTGTACTGTTGTTGTTATTATTATTATAATATCCCCCCCTCTGGTTTCTCAAGACAAAGTTTCTCTGGGCAAAGCTTAGCTACTAAGTTTCTGGAGCCTTGGCCCACCCACCACTGTTCTTGCCTCTTAGCTGTCTCTCCTAAAGACCGTGGGGTGGGAGAATAGGGAAGGCAGGTTTGATCACCTTACAAGGCTGTCTGAAGCACAGGAGAAACTGTCCCTGAAATATTCTGAGAAGCTCTAAGGGTGGAGAGATAAAAGCTTTAGTAAACTGGCAAAGTGACCTCAATGATCACATAGCATCCCAGTAATTGGCAAAGAACACTCTTATAATGAGCCTCAGGCCCCAGCACATCCATCCTGGTGCCCTCCAACTAGCCAGAGGTGCACCACAGGGGCCACAACTTGAAAAGCAGCCCTTCCTCACTATCTTGAAAAACTCTTGTAATAAAAATACACTCAGTAGCAGAGAGGGGTGAAGTAGTGGATTGAGATGTGTAGAGAACAGTGAACTGATGTATCAGAGCTTCCACCATGCCCTTTATTTCTACAAGAAATGCTGTGAGATACAAAATGAGAAATGAGAATATGGAAGGAACAAAGCCTGCAACACTGAAATGCAGGGCCTCTTCCCCTACTCCTCAGGGACCAGAATAGAGAGGCCAAAAAGCAGCAGGGCTGGGGTGAGGGGCGGCGTGCACATTGGAGGTGAGTTGTTTTCACAGCTCTGCAGGCTCTGGGTGCCCTGGTAAGGACCTGGCAAACATAAAAGGATCTAGGATTATTAAAGGTCAGAGTCAAGAAGTCCTTCCCCAGCCAGGACTGGCTGACACTGTTTAAGCCAACCTCCCTCTGTGGTGGGGGTGGCTGCAGCAACTCCCTAGCCAGCAACCAGCCAGCATCCTGCCTGTTTTAGCTCCAGCAGACCTCTTCAGCTGCAGCACTCTCTTTCTTGGTATTTTTACCTCCTCAAATCTTGTGGCTAACCTTTAAATAAGGTGACTTTTTCAGTTTTGAAGCCATGATGGCTAACATCCAAAAGATGATCAACTGTAATCAACTGACAGAAGCAGGAGGTCCCCAAAGAAATGCCGACTGCCATCTGTCTACAATGAATTAGTGCAGCAGAGGAGAAAAAGAAAAGGTCATGTGACAAAGCAATTCACAAGAGGTTTGGTATCTATAGAGAAAAGTCTGGTTCAGAATAGGCTTGTTAAAAATGAAGGACAGACAGACATAAGCATCTTGCTGTCTTCCTCCAACTGAGGAGAGACAGTGAACATCGATTCTACCAAAAGTTGGCTGCAGGGCAGTATGGGTAAGAGATGGATTTAAAACAAACTAGAGTCTCAAAGGCTTGAGTATGATTAGATGCTGATGAGCAGAGACAGAACAAAGCTGAGGGAACAGTCAGTCAATACAGCAAGGTCCCCTCGGAAGGGAAAGAGGTGGTAGACAAAGACCCAGGTAGAAATAGCAGCACTGGACCAGAACTGAGCTGCCTCTTCCGTCCTAGGAGGTGCCAAAGGGGGGGGGGGCACAGAGGCAGACATGCTGGAGGCCTGGTGATAGGAAGTTGAGGAATTCCATCAACTCTTCTCTCTATGAAGCTCACTAGGCCAAGAATGAGAACAAAGGAGTTAGGGAGGTGTTTAAGGAGACCCTGCTGTGATAAATAGGAAAGGCCAATTAGGATAGGAGAATGGCTCTGGTTAGCACTTGGCATCTAGCCAGGGGTGGGACTGCTATCTGTCCAGTCTGTTCAAAGACCAGGTGGAAGACAGTGAGGGGCAAAAGTGCTTAGCCACATGAGATGAAGAGATCCATGGAAGGCTCAGGGCCGAAGGACAGAAAGATAAAACAGGCAGGGGATTCCAAGTGGGAAGACACTGAGCAGGGACACCAGGTGAAATTACCACAGGTACCAGAGACACTGACAGCAAACAAGAAGCTGGGGGGAAGATCTGGGGTAAGAAGAACTTCCTGGGTGGCCATATCCTAGGTTAGTGACTTTCATCAGGAGACATTCAGGGAGTAGTAGATGGGTTAAGGACAATGCTAAATGCCCTGTGGTGTACACAACAGCTCTCCCTGCCTTCTCCTTCAGACAAAGACTTATCTGATCTAAATGTCAGCAGTGCCAAGGCTGAGAAACCACACACGGGTCAAAGGCTGTCACAGAAGGTTGCTCAATGGGAAAAGTTAATTTTTACTGTGCCTGGGGGTGGGCTGTTGTTACGGGGATGTAAGAGAGCAGCTGGCTGGGAAGTAACGTGGAGAATGGACACAGGCAGTGGTTGCACATCTGGCATAAAGTAAGGACAGACAGTGAAAGAGATGGTGCTACAAGTGGACTGTAAAGAAATTCCCTCAAGTTTGCCAAAATTATACTCTTTTAAAAAGCTCACAAACAAAGGCTAAGCCGCTGTCTCCTTTTGCAGTAACAGTTAAGGGCCCACAAGACGTAGTCCTCAGCAGGGAGTGTGACCCTGTGGTATCAGGATCACTCAGGGACTTACTAAAATAAAGATATATGGTGGGGCTCCACTTTGGATCTTTATAAAAATCTCACATGGATCTGATAGGGAGTCAGGCTGAAAAAGCTCTGTGTTAGAGATGGGGAAGGAGGAGGGAGGGTGGGGGAGGGGAGAGAACAAGCACTCAGAAGGAATCTGGAAAAACCAAGGCTTTATAGGGATGGCAAGAATGAGAGCAAGCAGCCCAGAGTCATCTATTTTAGGATCAGACTCCCTTGAGGAAGACACTTTCATTTTAGTAATAACCACGAATGACTTTTTTTTTCCTACTTCAGGTACCAGCTAGGTTCAGGGGTTCCTGGGTAGGGATAGAAGACAAGCAATGTCTTATTGCTCAATTTCCTGATCAAAAGCAGACAATTGCCGACTGACTTCTAATGCAACCCACAGATTCTTTTCCTGACTTTCTTTGTAAATGTATTTTCTTCAGCCTTACACACTTAGATTTTAGATAACTGAATGAAGAAAACTGGTCAGTACACAATTTTCCACAGGTTTGCTTGCACTGAGCTTGGTAAGATTTTCCTTTATATAACTTAGAATTAAAATGCTTACTATTTCTTTTTCTATTTCTGTATACAGGAATCTTCTAGAGATCCAGGATTTAAAAAACAAAATAAAACAAAAACAAAGTAATCTATTTTGTATGTTTCCTAAGGCACAAAAATGTTATTTTCTGGGTAAGGAGAAGAGGACAGTTAGCCTCATGGAGACACAACTGCGTACAAGTAGTTTATCCAGTCACAAGTTCACGAGGCAGAACCATGTGAGGATCTTTTTGTGAGATAAGAAAAGAAAGTAAATCTATGGGTTAGGCTTCTTAGTAGGGGATTTTACATTTTACACCCAGACAGTGCATCTTGGGATTTCACATTCCCCAGCTTTGTACAGAACCATGGTAGAAATCACCACGCTTATGAAGGAAATTCACATAGCCCATGAAGGAAATTCACATAGCCCAGTCTGATGGTGAGTCTGTAACCATAGCTACATGGGAAGCTGAAGTATGAGTTTGGCAAGTTCAAGCAGCCTGGGCAATGTAATGAGATCCTGTCTTACAGTGAAAAGAATGCCGGGGATATATCTCAAACAAAGGGAGGAAGAGAGAGAAAAGGAGAAGGGAGGGAGAGAAGGAGCGAGCTAGCTAGCTAGAGATTATGTAAGGAATGATCCTAAAGAGAGTCCAGTCCCTTTTACTGGCTCTGCCATATTTGATTTTATAAAGCTGAAATCTACTGCTGGCTTCACTATCCTTCACTGGGCAATTCTGCTATGGTTTGAGTATAGTCTGAGTGTTGCTTCCAGGTCTACTGTGGTGAAACTCTGGTCATCAGGGTGGTACTGTCGTAGGTTGCAGAACTCCTGGGGAATGGGACCTAGAAGGTCCTAAGGACATTGTAGCGTATGGGTATTTCCTATGGGACTCCTAGGTGGTTCTCATGAGGCTGATATAAAAGCAGCATGTACGCTGCTGCCTACCATCCTCACCAGAGGTTAAACCAACAGGAGGTCCCACGGAGAACAAACCTTTTCTTCAGTAGCCACGTCAGATACTTTGCCGCAGTATAAAAAACTAGCCAATATCAATAAGAGGGAACAACCACTCTGGATTGTTGTGGGAATTAGAAAAGAGTAAATGCTATCGGCACAGAGTAGTGTACTGGCTCTGAGCAGCTACAAGACAAATGGCAGTTCTTTCATCCTGCATAACTCAGGTCCCTACCACTGTGGAACCCACAGCAAGTGGAGGATGACTCATGAAAGGGCTTTGTAAGGAACTCTGTCTTGAGATGGAAAGAAACATGGTGTTTGTTTTGTTTTGGGTCTTTCTTGGCTGTACTAGGGATTACACTCACAACTGGGACATGCTAGGTAGGCAACTGCTCTGTCTCCAAGCTACAGCCTAGCCCGGGAGGGTTACTGAATACAGACTCTTAGGTTATGATATGCCTGAATGTTGTCATGTTTTCTTATACAAGCAATTCCTTCTTAGGCAAACAATTCTTAGAGGAACTCTGGTCAGAGTTGACCAAGACCTCCCATTATCAGCATTTGGTCCTTAGCCTGGTCAGGCAGTTTTTCAGGAGCAAGCAGATACTCACTCTGGAAGGGAAACATTAACACCATTCCTTTCAAACAAAGAAAGCTGACATACTTGCAGGGGAGAACCCGAACAACATCATTCTGCTTATAGCTTTCTATGCAGACTGCACAGTGATCGAAGTCTGGGTCTGTTTCCTGAAACAAAAGCACAAGAGCTGAGGAACATGGACACACAGAGCTACAGACAACCCAACTGAGAACACACTACCATGAGGGGGTGGCTATAAAGGGAAAGGAACTGAAAATAGAAGTTTTTACTTGCTTAAGGATGTTGATCCAAATTTCATATGAGTCAATCATATAATTCATACTAACTCTATTTATGATATGTCTTACAATAAGCAGGAGCTCTAATTTTTCCACAGAGTTCATAAAGGGTCGTTTTGGATTATCATGTGTGTACCCCATTTCTTCTATAACTACCTACTGTCAATAGATTCCACTGTTACAATCTAAAAAAAAATCTAGGTCCTCATCAAGATGCTCATGTAGCTGATCAATTCCTAAGGCTGTTACAAATGATGTGGAGTGTTCAGTAGACTCCTATGTTACAGTCCTAACTCAGGTATAAGAATTGTGCTCTGGTCACAGATTTGGGGCAGTTAGTAGTTTAACTCAATCATGGGTATTTATCAAGAATCAGGAAAGGCCAGCCAGTTGTTTGGTCACCAGGTTAATTAACTTCCTTCAT
Organism: Mus pahari; assembly: GCF_900095145.1. NCBI lineage: Eukaryota > Metazoa > Chordata > Mammalia > Rodentia > Muridae > Mus > Mus pahari. Next base: position 18,336,434 of record NC_034603.1, on the reverse strand, counting down.
TCTCTGGCCTGAGCAGGGTTCCACTAGGCCTTAAAACAAAGTATGCCAATAACCTAAGCCATGGCCATATGGTCAACCTTTGGCAGATGGAGGGGCACAAAAAATGTATTAGTTTTAATAATCACAGGAAAGATTATTTGATACTGGGGACAGGTAGAAAATGATACAGTAGGCTGTACCAAATTCAGGAAATTTCTAATTAATAGCAGCTGGCCAAGCCATAAGTGTTTTTACCAGGGACTGGTCTAGGTTAAATGCAGCTGTCTTGAGGCAGCCTCTATTTTCTGCAAGTGTCTTTTCCTTCCCTAGTGTGCAATGACACCCAGTGAGAATATTTCTACCTCTGGAGCTGTTTGAAGACAACAGGCTCCAGTATTCAAAGGCATGGGAATAAAAATAGTAAAAGAAAGAATGTGTCAAAACAAAGAAAACAGAGAATCACACAAAATCCTCCTACCAGAGCTCTCTGCTAAAATATCAGCACAGGGCGTGGGATGGCACAGTCTTGGTTTTTTACCTTTAGAGCTTTCTTTCTTTTCTTTTCTTTTCTTTTCTTTTTTTTTTAATTCATGGCAAGTTTGAATATACTGAACGTAGAAACTAACACTAAGATGCAATTTGGGATTTGAATTCTGACAGAAACGTGATGAAAGGCTTCAGCTGTTATTTGTTATCATCTCTTTGACTTGGTCCCCTTAAGCTTTAGGTCCAACACGGACAAAATGTTCTTTCTAATCCTCGTTAACTGAGACACCCTAGAAATGAAGGTTTTAAAGTCTTCACATAGCTGGGAAGAAACAAAACCCAAAACAGATGTGGCAGTCTTAGGAAACAGAAGAGACTGTATCTCTGTTGGCTATTTATGTGCAGTTTGTCTCATTAGGAGTCTTGGAAGATGTGCGCTAGGCTTTACTAGCAGAAAACTTCAGAGGAGCAGCCGGCACTAACTGCAAGAAGCCACTGATGCTAGCAGGGAGCTCCACAAGTGCAGGAAAGCCGAGAGACTACCCGAAGGCTTTCCAGACGGGCAAAGCGTGAGTGGGACTTCCAAGAGGAAAGTAATTTCATTACTGTACCTTATCGCCCTTTTTCACCGTTCTAGTTGTCAATTTACTGATGGCTTTCTTGGCTGCGTCTCCAAGACGACGCTAAGAAAATGAAAAATAAAAAGACATTAAATGGAAGATCTCTGAATAATAGCCCTCATTTTAGTATGTGATGCTAAAGGAGTACATGATCTTTAAATAATTAAAGGTATGATGTCTATTATTCTAGACCACTTCTGCCATATTATGTAAGTGCCTTCTGAAAAAGTTGTAAAAATTCAGAAAACTGGCAGCTATACCATCGATTTTACATTCTAGTTGAATAAAAAGTGCATTTGGTGAGACGAATCCGTGTATAGCTCCTTCTGTTTCTGTCTACTGTGGGAGGCCATGTTATCAGGGTACTTTAGGGCTCTCATTCTTGCCTGAGGCTTTCCCAGAGGGCTCTAACAGCAAAAGAAACCTCCAAATCCCACTAAGTTATCACTACTGCACTGAAAACAGACACAGCATCAAGTCTACTCCTGGTTCAGTTCACAATATACTCTTGTGATCTTAGCAAAGGGTGAATGCTAGGCTTACTTCAGATAATATCGAAAATTGTACTTATCCAACATTGACAGACACAAATAGCAATGCTGGACATCAACAACCCAAGGACAACATGACAGTGAATCTGCAGCATTAAGAAGCCACCTGAACTTAGGAAATGACCAAAGACTACTCCTCATGTGGTGGTGGGAGACGGGTCAGGACTAGGAAAGCATGCCCGGGAAGGCTTTGAGGGAGGGGTGCCAGAGCTAAGGCTTGGAAAAGTTAGTAAGTTAAACAGGAGAATCAGAATGTTTTGGGAGTCTGAATTCACATGGGATGACAGATAGAAACGGAGACTGTCTTAGACAGCCACTCTAAATACAACTGTATTTTAAACTGAGCAGAGGCACATTAAACAAAACAAAACGAAACGAAACAAAAAAAACCCAAAAAAACAAAAACAGGGCTGGAGAGATGGTTCAACGGTTAAGAGCACTGACTGTTCTACCAAAGGTCCTGAGTTCAAATCCCAGCAACCACATGGTGATGGCTCACAACCATCCGTAATGAGATCTGACGCCCTTTTCTGGAGTGTCTGAAGACAGCTACAGTATACTTACATATAATAAATAAATAAATCTTTAAAAACAATAACAACAACAACAATGAAACCTGAACGAATGGGGAGGGGAAAGAAAACCAATGGAGACCTCATACTGTTTTGTAAGGATTGAAAAAGAAAACAAAAACAGAAGAGCATCAGAGTAAAATACAAAATAACATAATTTAATGAACATTTTCGTATCTATCAGAATGGTTTTTTTTTTTTAAAGCTTTATTTATTTATTATATGTAATTACACTGTAGCTGTCTTCAGACACTCCAGAAGGGGGCGTCAGATCTTGTTACAGGTGGTTATGAGCCACCATGTGGTTGCTGGGATTTGAACTCAGGACCTTTGGAAGAGCAGTCTGGTGCTCTTACCCACTGAGCCATTTCACCAGCCCCAGAATGGTTTAACTATCAATATTTTGCTTGTAAGTTCATATAACAATCCCCCCGTATTTTAAGGATTTCAAAGTGTCTTATATCAACTTGTCATTTCATCTGGGTTTCATTATGCATCTCTGACAGGGGCTTTTGTTTGATGGTACTGTCCTACTTTATAATTAACAACCCTTCATCAATGTTGTCTCCTACTGAAACTATATGCTTCAAATCTTTACAGAATATCTTCTCTTTAAAATGTTTTTAAGATTTACTTTTATTTTTTATTTATATATGTGTCTGTGTGAATGTATGCTAGGTGTCTATGCTTTCTGAGCCCAGAACCAAGTTCAACAGAGTTGCAGGAGGTTGTGAGCCTCCCCATATGGGTGTTCAGAACCAAACTTTGGTCCTTTGGAAGAGCAGCAGCAAGTACTCTTAATTGGCAAACCATCTCTTAAGTCCCCAGAATGTCTTTTGATAGTTGGCTTGTATGAATCAGGATATAAAGTCTAAATAGTATTTAGCTGCTATGTTTTTCAAGTTTCTTTTGGCCCAAGTCTTATCTATCATACTTGAAAAATAAAAGCAGCCCTTTTAGAAATATAATGGGCTTAAACTGTATACATATAAGGGTCACATCTGATATTCATTTAAAAACACATGGAAAACCCATGGACAGAACAGTTTGTTTTCACGTCCTGCTTTAATTTTCATGGGCTGTCTCTCATTTTCTTTTTTGACTTCCCACGACCCTGGGTTAATTCTGACATATTTGAGGGCGCCTGAGGTTCCTGCTATCGATTTAATTCCAAGCACTCAGTGAACACATTCTATTCTGTGGAAATTAGACTCTTATTCTATGGCCTAGAATGTTTATTCTGCTTTTGTTGAATGGAGTTCTCTACGAATGTCAACCATGCTAAATTCGCTAGCATGTAAGTACTTGGCATGTAATTGGCTGCTCTTTCGCTGTGTGTCCTTCAGTCACTGAGAAGCCTCTGGGGTCTTCCCTCAGTGCAGGTCAGCACTTCTCACCTCCCATTTGTAAATCTCGGTTACCAAGCATTTAAGATTGTTACATCTTCTTGTTTAAATGATTGCTTTATTAAGAGTAACTTTGATCTCCAGTGTGATAGCTGTTCCTGGTTGTCAACTTGACTACATCTGGAATGAACTACAATCCAGAAATGGAAGACACACCTGTGATCCAGATCTTAAGGTTGGAAGACACAGGCTTCTGACCTGGATCTTGACATGGAGATCTTGAGGCATAGTGGCCATGAAACGCTTAGGCCCAGGCCAGGGCCTTAGCACACCTTTAATCCCAAGAGTCTGAAGCAAGCAGATCTCTGAGTTCAAGGTCAACTTGGGACAAACCAAGTCCCAGGAAGGCATGGTGCAAGAGGAGCTGAGAGTTCTACATCTTCATCTGATGGCCTCTAGAAGACTGGTTTCCAGGCAGTTAGTTACAACCAGGGTCTTAAAGCCTACACCCACAGTGACACACTTCCTCCAACAAGGCCATACCTATTCCAACAAGGCTACACCTCCAAATAGTGCCACTTACTAGGCCAAGCATATACAAACCATCACACCCAGTGACAGCTCTGCTTTGAATTTTACACTGGCATTAATGTAACCACTTAAGGTTTATTTTCATTTGTGTTCTAAGGTATGGCTCATTCAAGTCTTTTTATATATTTGCATTTTCTCACTTATTTATACAAGCCATGCTTCTGAAATACCTCCTTAGCCCATGCATTTTTATATTTAAATTTTTTAGTAGGCAGCACATAGATAGTTGCTTTAAAAAAAAAAATCCATTATTTTAATCCCTGCTTTCAACCGACGTGTTTATACCGAGTATTTCAGATCCCAGGGTTACTGGATCTTCTTTTTTTTATCTGTAAGTCTATCCACCTAAAACTTGCTTCGTACTCCATGTCCTTTTCTTCTTCTCTGCTGGGCACAATTATAACACTTACAGTTCTTTCTTTGATTAATTTTGTTTATGTATACATGGGACTGAACTCCAGGCATAAGGCTTGTACAGCAAATGCCTTTAAGGACTGAGCCTCCTCAATGACCTCAGTTATGTAATTCTTTATCCTATTATTCTAGTAGTTGCTTTAGGGTTAATGCATATTTTTAACCAGTTACATCACTGTGCTTTTTAAAAAATATATATAGTTCCTCTGCCTCACCCAATCACATGTGAGAGAAGGTCTCACTCTATATTCAAGGCTGACATGAAATTTACAAGTAGCCAGCCTGGCCTTAATTTCGTGCAATCACTTGGCCTCAGCGCCCCAGCTGCTAAGATCCTGGCATGAACCACCATGCTGCCAGTGCACTGTCATTCTTCCTCTTTTGTGCTATCAACACCACTCCTTCTGCTTCTTCAAATTCTATAAAAAATCAACAAAATACTGTAACCCCATTTCACATTTTTTAAAAATTAAAAATTGTAGCCGGGCCTGGTGGCGCAGGCCTTTAATCTCAGCACTCGGGAGGCAGAGGCAGGCGGATTTCTGAGTTCGAGGCCAGCCTGGTCTACCAAGTGAGTACCAGGACAGCCAGAGCTATACAGAAACCCTGTCTCGAAAAANCAAAAAAAAAAAAAAAAAAAAAAAAATTAAAAATTGTGATCAACATGTACGTAGCATGAAATTTACCATCTTAAACATTTGTGGCTCAGTGAACTAAGTATATCTGTGGCTACATCCAATCTTACTCCCAAAGCTCTTGGTAATCAGTATTATGACTTTCTGTATTCTAGGGAGCTTACGGAAGAACCGCATAGGATTTGTGACCAGCATACTTCATTCTGCACAGTGCTTACCAAGGCTCACTGCTGTGGCAGCATGCCTCAGAACTTCTTTCCTTTCTGAAGTGGAATGACATTCCACTTGTGTGTATATACATTTTCTTGACAAAGGCTCTTGCTACATAGTCTATGCGGATATCACATTTGACAATCTCTGCCTAAGCTTTGCAAGTACTAGAGTTACAGACATGTGCTCATATCACATTTTATTCATCTTTTCATGTGCAGATAAACTCTGGAGCTGCCTCAACTTTCTGACTAATGTTTATTATGCTGCTACCAAAAATATATCTGAATTCCTGCTAATGTCTACCATTTGTAGAAACATTACACATATTTCCATAGTACATCCACTACTTATTTATCAATTTACTTATTTACTGGCAATGTACCAGTTTCATTCCTTGTACCCATGCCAGCAGTTGTTATTTTCTGCTGTTCTTCTCTCTCCTCCTCCCTCCCCAACTCTCTCCCTCTCCCTGTCTTAAGCATCCTGATAGGTATGAAGTGATTCTTCAACACGACTTTTTCATTTATACTTTCCTAATTAATGATGGCTGAGCATCTTTCATCTGTCTATTGACCATTTTCATACTCTCTTTGGAGAAATTTCTTTTCATCTTTTGCCTTTTTTAAAATCATTTTTTTGTTAATGAAATGTAGGAGTTCTTCATTTATAGTGCTTTAATGCTTTATAAAATCTACAAGTTACAATTTCATTACATTTCAAGGATGCATTTCTAGTTTGTTCGTTGTATCCTTTGTTGTAGAGGAATCTTTGATTTTAACATAATCTAACACTATCACTTTTACTTTTATTATCTGTGCTTCTGGTTATATTATCCAAGAATCAACGTCAAATCAAAAATCCTGCTGTCCTGGTATTAAAGACTTTATGGATCTTATGTGTAAGGCTTGGTTCATTTTAATTTTCATGTACAGTTCAAGAATCTCATGCTTTTGTTTGTGGACCTCAGATTTCTCCAGCACCACGATTGAGGATCAAGCAATCTCAGTGCTCATGCTGAAAGTCATCTGGCCAAACTTCCACAAGTTCTTATATTATACACATTACAACAGCACTATATTAATATACTTTTTATATTTTATACCAGCATCACACAGATCTAGCTCTGCAATAAGTTTCAAATCACAAAGTTGGAGACCTTTGATCCTTTTTTAAAATTATTGTTTTGGATATCTGGGCTCTCTTGATATTTTGTATGAATATTATGGTGGCTTTCTCTGGCCATTTCAGTAAGGACTGACATTTGGGAGTTTAATGGGGATTCCTTTAAATCTGAAGATCATTTTATCAATTCCAAGGACTGAACTCTGATCAACGGGCCTTTATGCTGAGCTATCTTGTTAGCACCTGGAATAGTTTTTTCAATTCCTTCTTAGAATGTACAGTTAGGATTCATTTTTCTGAGAAAACTCCTGGGTTAGGCATGAGGCAGGTTGGGTGATCCTGTGACTTAGGGCCTGGGCAGCGTAGAGAAGAAAACCTAATCACCATGTAATGTCATGAAGATGTAGGGAGAGCAGGCTTTGGAGAGACAAAGTGATAATTTAGTTCTGGATATGGACCATTTCCAGAAGTCTACGTTAAGTGACCCCCATATCCCTGTCCTGTTCAGCCTATCAGAACCCTTTCATGTATGCAGCATGCTGGGACCAGGTCAGCTCTCTGGGCTTTTCTCCCTAGGCTTACCCATTCCATTGCTGTCTTGCATGAATGCTGGCCATCCTGTTCTCCCTGGCCTTTTAGCTCAGCCTTCTCAAATGAAGAAGCCTACCTCACTCCACTGAGGCCCTCTCAGGAGTGTGTCCTGGGAACCACGATTTCTCAGTTTCCATAATTTTTATTTTCCTTTTATTCCAAAATTCTCACAGGTTTTGCTCTCTTTGTGTCTGTGTATGCCTGTGTAGGCCAGAGGTTGATGCTGGAAGTCTTCTTTCACTCTTTGTTTTGGGAAGAGAGTCTCATAGAACATGGAGCTCACTAACTGCCTAGACTGGCTAGCCAGTGAGCTAGGGGATCTACCTGTCTTTCTTCTCAGTGCTGAGGTTACAGGCATTTTATGTAGGTGCTCTGGATCCCAAGACAGTCCTCATGCATGCATAGCATGTACTTTTCCACTGAGTCATTTCCTGAGCCCTGAAAACCCTGAATTCCTATCATCATCATCATCATCATCATCATCATCATCGTCATCATCATCATCATCATCATCATTATTTCTGTGTAGCCCTGGCTGTCCTGGAACTTGCTCTGTAGACCAGACTGGCCTCGAACTCAGAAATCTGCCTCCCAAGAATGGGGATTAAAGGTGTGTGCTACCACCACCTAGCTTACAAGTCTGATTTTTATTTTCATTAATTGTGTTTTTTTCCTACTACTGCTAACAATTAAGACTACAGATTGAAGCCGGGCATGGTGGCGCACGCCTTTAATTCCAGCACTTGGGAGGCAGAGGAAGGCAGATTTCTAAGTTCAAGGCCAGCCTGGTCTACAAAGTGAGTTTCAGGACAGCCAGGGCTATACAGAGAAACCCTGTTTCAAAAAAAACATTAAAAACAAAAAAACTACAGATTGAAACTTAAGACTTTAAAATAAATCTTTAGACTATACTCCAAAAGAAACGTACTACTAAAAAAAAGTTCCATTGGATCAGCAGAGACAGCCCATCAGTTAAGAATACTTGCTGCTCTTGCAGAAGACCCAAGTTAATTCACACAGTGGTTTATAGTCATCAGTAACCCTGGTTACATACACACACACACACACACACACACACAGAGAGAGAGAGAGAGAGAGAGAGAGAGAGAGAGAGAGAGAGAGAGAGAGAGAGAAACACCCCCATACATAAAATAAAAAGAAATAAATCTTTTTTAAAAAGTGTCTTCTGGGCATAACAGGACTCATATTCATGAATTCACAGCAGCTATGGTTGTTTGTACAAGATCAAGGAAGCCGATGTTCGAGCATGGAGAGGATGGAGAGGGTGGAGAGGGTGGAGAGGGTAGAGAGGGTGGAGAAGATGGAGAGGGTGGAGAGGGAAAGGGTTCGTGGTCCCTCGCTCCTGGCTGAGGAGATTTTGACAAGCTGCTGGCTCTGGGTGAAGGAGAGTCAGTTTTTGTAAGGATGTGGTCCCTGGTAAGTCAACCATGCTCTGCTGGATGGCTCTAACAGGCACAAACTGGACACAGGTTATTTAGAAGATATGAAGTTGGAAGTGGAAGGGTGGATCTAGACAGGACTATGGGGTCAATATGATCAGAATAAATTGTATACAATTCCCAGAGAATGAATTATTATATGATACAGATTCTCTGAATAACTTCTCTCTGCAATTGTGCCACCATTTCAAATAGAGTTATTTGTTTACATTTATTTTTAATTTTTACTTATACATTTATGTTTCCCAAGCTGACCTGGGCTCAAACTTCTGGGCTCAAAGCAATCCTCCTGCTTCAGTCTCCTGAGTAGCTGGACTACAAATATATGGCATCACACTACCTTCCCTTCACTCTGGCAATCAATGCATTATCAAAACATGTGATTCCAAATTCAGAGCCATGAAATGAAGTACAGGAAGTTTAAATTACAGTGTCTTCCATACTGTTTCCTTTCATCCCCAAATAATATTTACTGTTTTATCCTTAAATAATTTCATTTTGAAATTAAACATACATGTTAAGTATACACAGATGTAGTATATATGCTGTGTATGTCCATACATATGAATGCATTTTCATAGCCTCTCTCTATCTACAACTACACAGGTCAAGTCTCTGTAGCTTGCTTTTACCTTAACAATACACCCAAGAGATCACTCTATAGACGCACACAGTGACCACCAGTGCTCTTTTCACATTTCCAGTAATGGATGAGTCCAAATCACTCAATATTGACTATGCAGAGCACTACTTTAGCAACCAGATCTCTACTGCTGGAGAGTTGATCAATTAAAGTTTTGTTATCATAAGCAACACTAGAATGGTCAGACTAGTACAGCTACATTTTTTGTTTGTTTGTTTTGTTTTTTCCTGAGACAGGGTTTCTCTGTGTAGCCCTGGATGTCCTGGAACTGAGAGATCTGTATGTCTCTGCCTCCTGAGGGCCACCACCACCTGGCACAGCTACCATTTTTCTCTTCTGTAAATGTACGATCCTGTTAGACTACTAGTCTGGTGTGAGGTTAGGACAAAGGATAATCACTTATGTAATTAGACTAGGCATTATAAATTGCCTCCTTGAAAGAACCATTATCAACCTACAAGAATTTTCTCTATAACATCACCACAAAAGTATGTCATCAAATTTTAGATTTCTTTGGCAAATGGCACAATAGGAAGTGCTATTTCAATATCTTATCATACATCTAAGCCATGAAGGAGGCTGAGTATCATTTTAAATATATGCATTTCATTTTAAGATGCTCTCTATTTGTTTTACTTATTTATCATGTATGTAATTTGTGTATGTTATATACATGTGTGCAGATGTGCTTGTGTATGTATGTATATTCATGCCAAAGGTGACATTAGGCAGCTTCTGTCTTACTCTCCATCTTGAGACAAGGTCTCTCATCGAACCTGGGCCTTACCATTCTGGTTTAGTATTACTGTACCTTTAGAAAAGCTTGACTGACCCCTTACTCCTTAGAGGATAAAACCCAAACTCCTAAGCCTGTGCTTGAACCCCACCATTATCTATTTACCCATCTAACACTGGTTTGCAGGCCTCGCTTCCCTTTCCTTCACTCTTAATATCCTGCTATTCACCTCTTCTGTTCTCTGTGGAAAATGATCACTTCCCTTAATCTGTCTGATGGGATTCTTAAGCCTTATTCTCTCTCTGAAATGAAATTCAGCTCAGACATCATTCCATCCTCTGTGAGGTGTCTATGACTCACCAAGAACAACTGCCTACAAACCTGGTTTCTATCATGCAGGCCCTGGATTACACCTGTCTGCCTTCTCGAAAGGACAGAAGCTCACTCTATTTGCACTGACTCAGTGTGACACTCCAAGCAAGCTCTTTGCTATAAGGATTTACAATGAATGTCTTCAAAACACCTTGATCTTAAAGGCAGGAAAAAAAAAATGAAATCTTAAACTGTTGTATAACAACTGAAAAGGTATGCGGTCTCTCTATGGACAGTGCTATTTATTTACATATACTGATCATTAATAAAAGAAGGAATCTGAGTATTTGCAGAATCTAAAACAAATGACATATAACACTGTTTAGCTCAAAATATGTACTTTCCCAGTTTTTCAGAAATTGTGTATCCCTGAAAAACATAATAAACAAATTCATTTACCATGTGAAAATCCACTTTAGGAAGCAGTAACCCTGTCATTTTAAAGACTAACTGTGTAAGTGTAAAGCATTAGCTTTCTTGATGCAGGGAAATTCAATATATATAAAATTTTTAGGTTTTTTTTTGTGTTTTGTTTTTGAAGACATGATTTCCCTGTGTAGTCCTAGCTGTCCTGGAACTTACTTTGTAGACCAGGCTGACTTTGGATTCAAAGATCCAACTGCCTCTATTTTTTGAGTGCTGGAATTAAAGATGTGCACCACCACGCCCAGCTTAATTCTGTATGTTTCTATATCAGGCATGCAAATACATTCTTAACTTGATACTAAGGTAAAACTGGGCAATAAAAAATTATTTCAGTAACTGTAAGGCACTGACAAAACCAGAAATACTGTACATACAGATTAAAGAAGCTTTACAAGTTTAAATATTTTATAATTTATATGCATGTTATAGAAAACATTTTCCTAAGAAGATATTTTAAACTTTAGGAGACTATTAACTTGTAAAAAATCAGTTATATCTGGCTTATTACATCTTATTTCTGCTTTAGGAATCAAATGTACCTGCTTTAGGATGAAAGACTGCTGTTTAACCTTGACGACTTGAGTGGACTGAGAGAAGCCTAGAAAATTAGTTCTGCACAGCTCTGGTGCCTATGGTGGGCTCTCTGCCGAGGATGAGGTTATCAAGGCTCTGACCCAGTCAGTGCACTGATGAACAGACTCTGACAGACTACTGAGAGACAGTGAGTGTAGAAGGCAGGGCTTAACTGGAGAAAGGGGGCACTAGGAGGTGAAGGGTATCTTTTTCTCTCTTCTTCTGAGATAAAGTCTCACACAGCTCAGGCTGGTCTCAAACTCATTACATAGACAAGGATAACCTTGAATAACCACTTCTGTCTCCAAGTGTATACGACCACACCTGGCTTGAAGGGCAGCATGTCCATGCCCTGCCTGTCTCTCCTCTCTGCTTGCCATGATGAAAGTGGCTCTCCCTGTCATGTTCTTCCTCCAAGTCTCTTCTTTACCACAGGCCTAAAGGCAATGGAACCTGGTGACCATGGGACTTAAATCTCTGGAGCTGTGAGACAAAAATCTTTCTCTGTTTTTATCAGTTATTTTGTTACAGTGACTAAATACAAAGGGTACAATATTAATCATATTTTAAAAAATTTACATCTCTCAAAAAATATCCATTAAACTTTCAATATAAAAGCACCAAACATCTACAACTAGGTATAAAAATAACTCTCCCCGAAGGAGTCAAAGGTTTAAGTCAGGCCTGCAAGTTAGTGGGTAAAGGTGTTCTTGTGCAAGCCTGATATGAGATTAATGCCTAGAACTGAGAGCTGTGCAATGACCTCCACATGCATGTAGGAGGGTGTGTGTATACAGATAGATACACACAAAAAGTAAGTAGGTGGAAATTTGCATATCATCATGTTATTAACACAATTCTTAAGTTTGTGATGGTTTATCAGGAGGACACTATATAGACTCAGCAGTAAACTCAAAGGAAAACCACTTGATTTTCATGCCACATGTGAAACGATCTTCAGTGTAACTACTACCCAATGCTGGGAAGTTACTCAGCATATGTGGTCCTTCTGAGCAGCCAGCATCAAGATGGCATTCTGTGAGGTTTTTCTTTCAACCCAGGTTTTTCTTTGCTAATACCTCAGGCTTCTTTTTTAAAATAGCCTAAGATTCCAACCAGTTGAGCTACTGCCACCTTCACATTAAACTTTAATAAGCTAAGCTTTTTAAGCCACATAAAAATTTCATCAAGCATTTCTCAACCTTAGGGAAAACGGAAAGAGGAAAAAAGGTCGGAACATCATTTTCTACTGAAGGATCGTCTGGAGAGGGATGCTTTGAAAGGAGCTGCAACAAATGCTAGGACAAGTGCCCGCTGTGGCCCGTGTGGATGCTGAGCTTTTACTCCTTCACCACAGACAGGACCTACCAAGGGCGCTAATTAAAGCACAATCATCAAGTACCAGGCTCCTATCACTACCCTGAGTTTTTCAAAGGCCTTTGGATGTGCCTCATTCAGGTCTAACATTAATTATCATTGGACTTCTGATTAAAATGTTTTCAGAAGAACTCCTGATTATCCTACTTTTGGTGTCCCATATGACATATTATAATAAAATTATTTATTATTCATATGGTATTTAATAATAATAAATCCAAATCTAAAATTTCTTTTTAAGCTAGCACATACTACCATTCCTGCTAAGGAGGAAGGCCCGTCTAGGGCTTTGGCCTTGAATAGATGCCGGTGTTGAGGTCTCTAGTTTCCTTTCTGCTCCATCTGCAGAAGTCTTCAGCTGGGAACTGCCTACAGGAACAGCCACAGCCAAGAGAAGCCCGGTACCCGGAAGAGTGGACTCATGTCAGGAAAACTCCAGAGCAGTGTCTGCTTCATTCCAGTCAGGTGCCAAAGAGGAAATTCTACTCCTCCTCCCTCCCTGGCACTGCTCTCAGTCAGTGGGAAGGACGGTGATCTTCCAAGCCTTGCTGCTCACACGAGCAAGCTGAGTGCACTGGTCGGACATCTCTAGTACGTGCCCGCATTGGCACAACACACATATTCTTCTGTATACATAAAACACCAAGATAACTACACCTTTGGTCATAAGCAAGTCTAAAAATTAGAAAGAACTAAAACCAGAATTTCTCTGATCATAACACAAGCAAATTAAGCACCATTAGTTCTACCTCACAGCAGACTCTAAACTGGAAACAAGGCAGTTCTTAATACACAGGTCGAAGAAGTGTTAAATGAAAAAATATACCAGGCTGACTGAGCATGCTGGTGCATGCTATCTTCCCGGCACTTGGGGGCCTGAGGCAGGAGAACACACAACTGAATGAAAGCATGTGACAAGACCTGTTAGGGAGAGCTAAAAAGTGCTGAGAGAAATGTGTAGCACAAAATATGTGCATTAGAAGAGAAAAAATTCACATATTAAACTTTATCAAAATTAGAAAATCCTTAACAATTTGTTTTTCAAGACTATTAAAGTGACTGAATAGACAAACGTATTTGAAAGCACATTATCGGACATAGCAAATATCATATCTAAATACATAAAGCGTCTAAAAACTCAATGGTAAGGAGTGGTTAAGAGCACTGGCTGCTCTTCCAGAGAACCTTGGTTTGATTCCTAGCATCCATATGGTAGTTCGCACCTGCCTGTACCTCCAGCCCCAGGGTATCTGACACTCTCCCTGTTTTCCGAGGTCACTGTGTGCATGTGGTGCACAGAGACATGGATTTAAAAACCCTCAACAGTAAAAGACAAAGAATCCAGGAAGAAAGCAGAGAAGAGACTTACGACCTTTCACTGAAGCACTTGAAAATATGCTCAGGGTAGGGAGATGGCTGTCAGCACGGTGCCTGCTATACAAGTATGAAGACATGAAACTACATTTCTGTACCCACAAACTTGCGTTCAGTGGACATAACACACACACACACACACACACACACACACACACACACATGTTCATATAGGTGACAATGGGAGAAATGCACATTATAATCACAAAAGAAATGTTATTCTATCAAATCATGTCAATAATAATAAATCCAAATCTTCAACTTCTTTTTAAGCTAGCACATACTACCATTCCTGCCAAGGAGGAAGGCCCGACTAGGGCTTTGGCCTAGAAATGTGGAGAAACTAGAGCAGCCACACACTGGAAAAGGGCACACTTTAAAAACAACAACAACAACAACAACAAAACTGAATTAAACATTTATTTATTCAGTATTATACTTTTATTCAAGGGAAATGAAAACTCATGGTCAGACAAAAACCAGTACATGAACATCATAGCTGAGTTATTAGACTCCCAAGCTGAAAATTATTCAGCTATCCTTCAATGAGTGAATAGCTAACTAAGTAAATTATAGTACATCTATACCATGGAATACTACTCAGCAATAAAAAGAAAATTACTGATGTGTACAGCTTGGAAGAACTTCAAGGGAACTCTGCTGAACAAAGAAGAAACACAGCTCTCCAGCTGAAGTACACTCTGTCTACTCAACACTCTTGAAATGGCACCAGATGAGGATTAAGTTAGTGGTGCTGAAGGATTAGGGGAAGGGAGAGTCTCTGGCTATGAGAGAATATTGGACCCTTTCCTTACAAAAAAACCTGGCCTACAGCTTTTGTGGTGAGTACATGAATCTGCATGTAATGGAGTTGAACAGAAGCACACATGTCCATGAGCACAAATTAAACAGGACCCATTACAGCCGTGGATCTGTGCTGTGATATTCACTACAGTTGGGCGAGATACAATCACTAGGGAAATGGATTTCTATTGCTTCAATAAATCAGAGCAAGGTTACCACTACCCTAATGCTTAAAGGAGCTGGTGATGCTGACAAAATGCAGACAACCTTGACCAAAACCACAAGATACAGGACACGGACCTGTGCTCTTCTGAGATGCCAGTATCAGCACAACTGAATGTAACACACATTCTGGCCTAACTAATCTGGGGTTTCATTGCCTTTAAGGATACGTCTGAGCAGTTCTGGAGAACCTGATAGAGCCTATAGGTCAGGAAATGTATTGAAGAACATTCATTTACTAACTGTGATAGTTACAGTGGGATTATGTAAAACAACATTTTCTTTCATTTCTTTTTAAAGCTGAGATAGAATCTGGCTATAATCTGGTCTGTAAAGCTCTGGGACTCCTGCATAGTCCATCTGGCCTCAAAGCCCCAAGTGCAGGTATTACAGGGTACAGCACCATACTTGGCATGTATCTTGTTGTTGTTGATCTTGTTTTTAAATACATGACGTAAAGAAGTATTATCACAAGATCCTCATGGATTATGGCTGGTCAGAGTACTGGTTAGCTCACCTGGTTCCTGTCACGAGCATTTGTGTACCTGATCTTCTGAATGAAGTAGAATATGAGCCACGCTGAAGAAATAATCATCAAAACAATAAAGGAGATTGACACGAAGAGTAGAGAGCCACGGCTGAAGTTCTTTGGCGGCATTCGAGTTCCAACAGCTATTGTCATTTGTACAGAGATGTTTTTCTCCAGATAACTCAAAATATCCTTACCCCTCAATTCTGTTATCATGACAGCAATAATATCTCCCGTGCCTGTAATGTAAAACAAATACACAGACTCAAGTGACATCTGAAATTCACAGACACATCAAATAAATATACACATATGCTCCATAGAGAAATTACCATAATTTTCGCTGTTTACAGATTCCAGTTCAACTGATATGAGGCTGCAGCTGTGCAAACTGACAAGCGTGAGAACATGTACAGTATTCCAAACAGGTAATGCATAAAGCAACTGTGGTGTTAACAATGCACAAACTGCTTTACAGGTGAATTAGAAGCATTGTGAAAGCAGCCACCTGTGAGTAAACCAGGTTAAGTCTACGGGAGAAAACATTTCTATAGCAAACTGTCTTGAAAGTTCTAACAGGGTGAGATGGCTCAGTGGGTAAGAGCACCCGACTGCTCTTCCAAAGGTCCAGAGTTCAAATCCCAGCAACCACATGGTGGCTCACGACCATCCATAATAAGATCTGGTGCCCTCTTCTGGAGTGTCTGAAGACAGCTACAGTGTACTTACATATAATAAATAAATAAATCTTTAAAAAAAAAAAA
>NC_034603.1:18305001-18319854 GCF_900095145.1 Mus pahari | reverse complement strand
CTCTGTAGACCAGGCTAGCCTTGAACTCAGAAATCCGCCTGCCTCTGCCTCCCAAGTGCTGGGATTAAAGGCGTGCGCCACCAGGCCCGGCTAACAGGTGGTTCTTGCACTAATCATCCTCACATGCACTGCTGAGCAAGGACTGATCTAAGGAACAGAAAGAAGGGTACCTCTTAGGGCACACACGTGGCTATGGAGTGACAACAAGTGCCAAACGGCTCCATCTTTTACTGACACAGTTGAAGCTGACTTTGGTCTTCTGTAGAGTAAGGCTCCTTCCAGAGCGCTTCTGGGTCTCAAACTCAACAATTTCCCTACCCAATTTGGAGACAGCACCTCACGTTGCCTAGGCTGGCCTCAAACTTGAGTTTTATGTTACAGTTTTCCACCTTGTTTAACCATGCCCAGCACACTCAAAATCCTCTAGGCAGGCCCAAGTCTCAACTTTCTGGACTACTACCCATAATGGTACCGAAAGCCTTCAGTTTCTAAAAGCTGTTCACAGTTCTGCCCACAGGCACAAACTATATAAGTTAATTACAAGGATGGTTCAGTTGTTTTTTCAAGTCCTTTTCTCACATGGTTTCAAGGGGCCATTTTAAGTCAAAGTAAGCAGCTACTCCCCCAAGGTCAGCACGGACCACTATCCCATCTGTCCTCTAATAGGGAACAGCTTTTCAGTTTATTTTACGGTGACGGGAGCTTTTCTACCACATTCAGCTGTCGGCAGCTGTCCTTTCTTAAGGCAAAGTGTGACAACATGCAACTTTTACAATCCATCTTTTCCAAAGTCCTGGAGAGAGGCAGGAGGCTAGGCTTCCCATATGATCTTGAAGAAGAGAAAATTATAACCACTTTTGTGAGTATGAAGGAGGATTGTGCATCCAAACACAAAATACCCTCTCAAAACAGCAAGCAGAGGTCCAGACCTGACCTTTTGAAGGCTCTGTCAACAATAATTAAAAACACTTGTTTTGATGTCTTGTTTGTTACCTTTAGCAGCCAAGATAAGTTGCAACAGAAACTCAGTAACAGAAGTTTTGAGAAAAATATAGCTTAATGGAATATATATTTACATAGTACTGTATTCAAAACCGTTTATTCACTTTATTAGAGTAGTAGTTTATCAGTTTATTTTTGCTTAGAAAATCTATAAACAAAAAGGAGACAACAAAATTAAAACTAGCATTATTAAATTAACATCTGCCTTTGGTGAGTGAGTTAAAAAGAATCATAAAAGAATGCTAAACCAGTTTAAATTTCCATTTAGAAACCTTAAGTTTGTGCTTTTACAATGTTGATCAACAGGCATGATCTGTGGTGTTAAGATACCAGGTATGGCTATAAAGTAACTGAGACGGATCCCACAAACGACATATGACAATCAGTCTCATTGCTTTATAATCACACCAAGTACAATTGGTTTTAGAAATCAGTTCTGAGGCTCCCTCTTGAAGACTCAAGCTGGTAGTGGGGAGAGCTGCACAGGTAGCCAAGGGAACCAATCCAGTAATTTCCTTAACCGAACACTAAATGAGCGCGTCAACTAATCTCAACAGGAAAGCTGTTTGGGAAAGAAAAATTTAATTAGTTCAACACTTGTCAATATTCATTGTTAGGAGGACAAGAGTGAATAAATCTCACTGTAGCTTTATCATCCCAGCAAAAAGAGGAGACTGGGCAATGTTGCCAAAGGAAGACTGAAAATGATCAAGTAAAGAAGTACAGCAGCACATCTGATATTAGTGAAGGCAGTGATCGCTTACAGAAAGTGATGAAGCATACTACAAACCCTCCTAGAAAAAAAGGCCCTTTCTCCCCAACATCTAGAGCTGGGCTGGGTTCAAAGAACCTAACAAGATGGCTCAGACCCTTACAAATGGGGATGGGACTAAAGAGATGGCTGAGAGCACTGGTTGATCTTGCAGAGGACGAGGTTTGGTTCCCAGCATCAATATGACAGCTCATAACTACTGTAAATCCAATTCTAGAAGGAACTGACACTCTCTTCTGGCCTTCGTGGGCTCTTGTACACATGATGCATATAGACTCATGCAGGCACACACACACACAAAATAAAAAAGTAAATAAACTTTAAAAACAAAACAAAAAATTCTTCAGAGAGTTGGTGCAGATTCAGGAGGGACGATGACAACAGAGGAAACTGAACCCTTAGGATAAAACTAGGATTAGAGTAGCAGTAACTGTCGGAGAGAAGGGTTAATTAGCCTGAAGTAATGGAAACATTAAACAGATACCAAGTATGTAACAAGACCACCCCTCTGCCTGTATTCTGAAACACCAAGACATGGCTTTGGAGTTCCATACCTTTCAACAATCATGCAGCTATGTGTTCCTTTTCTACTGCTGTGGTTAAACATCATAGCCGAGGTAACTTATATAAGGAGGGGCTTGTTTGGCTTACAGGTCCATCATGGTGGGGAAGCATGGCAGCAAACTGTAGGTATGGTAGTAGGAACTGGATGCCAAGAGCTCACATCTTTTTAAAAACACTGTTAATTTTAATTTCAATTATGTGTTTATGTGTGTAGCTTTGTGCATGCAAGTTATAGTTGCCTATGGAGACCAAGAGTCACAGACCCCCTGGAAGGGGGGTTACAGGCAGTTGTGAGAGGCCTGTTGTGGGTGCTGGGAATTGAACTCAGGTCCTCTCCATGAGCAGAATGCACAGGAAACCAATGACTCATCTCTCCAGTCTCTCATCATGAACCATAAGCACTAAACTGAGAGAGCAGCAGTAAATTCTGGGAATCTTTAAACTTTCAAAGCTGAACTCTACTAATATATACCTCTTCCAACAAGGCCACACCTTCAAAACATCCCCAAATGGTACCATGCACTAGAGACCAAGTGTTCAAATACCTATGGAGGACTTTCTCACTCACACTACCATAGCTAGTATTAACTTCTTAGAGATGACAGTGAAATAAAGACTATTATGAGTCTTTAATCCCAGCACTCTGGAGGCAGAGGCAGGGGGATCTCTGTGAGGTGGAGGCTAACATGTCCAACAAAACTTATCACTACATCCTTGCCCACTGTAACACAGGACCCCCCCTTTTTTCTCTTCTCAAAAATTACACCTTCAAGGTCACTTGCTGCTGTTTTTCTGCCTAAGTTAGAGAGCAACCATTTTTACCTTTATTCTCAGCTTAATAAAGGAGTTCTCTGTGAAAATGGTGTTTGTGTGTGGTTTGTGCCTAATCTGGGCTCTGGGAGGGAGCCCAGCAATGTGAGGGAGTTCCCTTCATTTCCTTTGATCTAAAATAGTTTCTTAGTCATTTTTAGTCCACTGTTCATGATACTGACTTTTAAAAAAACCCACAGAATTTATTTATTTATTTGTTTGTTTGTTTGTTTATTTATTTTGTGTGCACATGCTCATGTACCATGATGCACTTGGGGTCAAAGGAAAACTTGCAGGAGTTAGTTCCCTCCTTCCACCAAGCGGGCTTCAGGAACTGAATGTGGGTTGTCCAGGTTGGCAGGAAGTGCCTTGATTTGCCTAGTCATCTTGCCAGTCCTGTTTTTGTTTTTCAAGACTTGGTATTACACAGTCCAGGCTGGCCTCAAAACTTGCTATAGCTGAAGACAACCCTATGCTCCGGATATTCTTGTCCTCACCTCAAGTACGGGGGCAACAGCTGTGAACCACCAAGTTGCAAGATGCTGCCCTTTTTGAAGAGTCTAAGACAGACATCTTGAAAATGCCTTTCTATCTGGATTCACTGAATCGCTCCTGATGGATGTTTTCTTGTTGTTGTCAGGAGAGCTGAGGTAATCCCTTCCTTCCTCTCCAGGGGATCACCTCAGGAAGCAAAGGGCGTTTACTTTCATTATTGATGGCAAACTTTATGACTTGAATAACTATTACCTGCCAGATTTCATTATAAATAATGTATTTCTATTAATTAATAAGCAATTTGTACAGTAATACTTGCTCATCCTGTGAATAGTTAGAGCCTCAAAAAGCTTCTACTCAATGCTCTCAGTATCCACTGATGAAATAGTTACTATAGTGGCATCTACAAAACTGTTATTTTCTGATCTCCAGAAGTGATTCTGTCATCAGAGCCATTAACAATATTTTCTATTCATCTTTATCCCCATGAAAACAGAATGAAACTGGGCCTGGTGCTATGCTGTTGTAATCACAGCTCTCAGGAGGCAGAGGCAAGAGGATAGCAAGTTCATGGGATGCCTAGTTAAGTCAACGAAACAGTCTCTAAATGAATAAAAATAAAAAAGGAGGGTTAAGGTGTGGCTCAGTGGGTAAAGTTCCTGCCCAGCATTCACAAAGCCCAAGGTTTGATCCCCAGCACCACACAAATTCAAAATGATGGCACAAGTAACCCCGGTACTTAGGAGGTGGAAGGGTCAGAAATTCAAGGTCATCCTCAGTTATATAGCAATTTTGAGGCCAGACTGAATACACAAGACTCGGTCTCTAAAAGCAGTAATAAAATGATTTAAAAGAGGCTGGATAAGGTGGCTCATGCTTATAATCGCAGCATTGGGGAAGCTGAGGCAGAAGGATTTCACTGAATTCCAGGACAATCTGAGCTACAGAGTAAGACACTGTCTGAAAAACAACAAACACACAGTAAGAAAATTAAAAGGAATTGGGGGCCACAGCTCAGTGGCTGTGGGCTAGTGCAGCAAGTGTAAGGCTCTAAGTGTCAGGTCAATCCCCAGTACCAAGCTACTACCACCACAGGTCACAGAGCTGCTGGGGTCGTCTGTCTTTCTGAAAACAAACAAACAAACAACAACCCAACACAGCACTGACTACCAGATATTCTATATTTCAATGAAAAAGGCTGAGTGGAAAATATAATGCCACTGTAATCATGCTTACAATAAAATCAACTTTGAGGTGCCAAATTAGGACTCAGAAGGTCTGAGATTCAAATCGATGCAAACTGAATCCCTCTGAATGTCAGCTTCTCTTCTCAAATAGGTACTGACTCCAAATTTCATGGCAGATGTTAATGCTATAGTTAATGTTATTCACTGGCAATAGTAAAAGGGACTAAAAAAGCTTACTACAGAACGGAGAGCTCCATTCCCTCTCAGCTGTTCCTACTAACTCAGGAGATACTCAGCTTCCTGCAGACCACAGGCCCTCCCTCCTTGATGCCAGCGTGATTCAGGCCTCAGCTCAAGAGCGTCTTCCCAACTGGGAAGTAGCAGTGATTCCTTCCTTTACCTCATCTTGGAATAAATCTTGTGCCTAGCACAGTGCAGCTAGGATGCTGGCAAAAGAAGACTCAGAAAGGTGATGGGGGTGAGAGATGAGCTACCTGAGGTCCCACCTGTATCAGCCTCATCTGCTCTCTGGTGGCTCCATTGACTGAAGTCCTTAATTGTGTATCTACAGCTTTCCCTTTTTTTCGGGTTTGGCAGATGTTTCAGTTACTTTTTTATTGCTATAGCAAAACACTATGACCAAGGTGACTTATAAAAGAAAGCTTTTAATTGGGCTTATGGTTTCAGAGGGTTAGAGTCCATGATGGCAGAGCACAGGCACACTGAGAGCTTACAATAGATCCACAAGTAGGAGGCAGACAGCACACCGGGAATATGCAAGTCTTTTGAAACTTCAACGCACAATGACACACCTTCTCCAAGAAGGCCATACCTCCTAACCCTTCCTGAACAGTAGAGACCCATTGGTGGGAGGCTTCTCATTCAAACCATGAAGGCAGGGTGTGGACCAGTGGCAGAGCACTTGCCCAGCAATCTTGAGGCCATAGGTTTTCTCCAGCATTAGAGAGGAGCAGAGCAGCAACTCTGATAGATACAAGGTATGATGTTCCAATTATACATTTCTTGCTGAGATTTACTACTAGGTTGGTTTTTTTTGTTTGTTTGTTTTGGTTTGGTTTGTTTTGGTTTGGTTTTTCTAGACAGGGTTTCTCTGTATAGCCCTGGCTATCCTGGAACTCACTCTGTAGACCAGGCTGGCCTGGAACTCATAAATCTGCCTGCCTCTGCCTCCCGAGTGCTGGGATTAAAGGCATGCGCCACCACGCCCGGCTAGTACTAGTTTCTTAAAACACAGATTTGTCCTGTCACTTTTCTGTTCAAATGCCTTTGCTGTTTCTTTCCTGTAAAACTAAAGCCCAAATTCCTCAGCCCAATGTTCAAGTTGGGGACCCAAATGGTTCTGAGGCTATCTGGTGAGCCATATTTTAGACAATCTTTCCTCCAATGAAACGGCTACTCAAAGAAATTGATTGTTGGGATGGAGAAATGGCTCAGCCGTTAAGAGCAGTAGCTGCTCTTAACAGGACCCAGTTTGGTTTCCAGCACCCATATAGTGGCTCAAAACACCCAATTTCCAGTTTCAGGGGATCTAACACCTTTTCCTAGACTCTGAAGGCACCAAGAACACATGTGCGTGTACATACATGAAGATAAAACACATGTATATTGTTTTTAGAAGGCTTACAAGTGACTGGTAATGGCTGAAGAAAATAGTGGAGTTAGAAGGAAAACTAGGAAAAGATGGAAAATGTGTCTAAGAAAAGCAAAATGAAAGGAGAGGGGACAATAGGCAGAGACAGTGATCAGAAAACAGAATACTGAATTTGAGACTTGAGAGCAACAGTTCAAGGAGGTGTGAAGACCCTGGGGAACATCGATGGGATCAAAGTAAACTGGCATGAAAGCAGCTGAAGTGGAATCACAGCAATGTCAGCATTATAACATCCACCCAACCCACAAAAATCTCATGGCACCAACCCAAGACTGGACTCTCCTGCCGTGAGACCAGAGGGGAGCCAAATGTGGCTGCTATCAAGTGAGGCCTTAGTCATTGATGATCATTAGAATATTGGACTAGGTTATCTTCAAAAAGAGCAAGGATCTTCTAAATCCATGTTCTGTTACTCTTTTTTTTTTTTTTTTTGGGTTTTTCGAGACAGGGTTTCTCTGTGTAGCCCTGGCTGTCCTGGAACTCACTCTGTAGAGCAGGCTGGCCTGGAACTCAGGAACCCGCCTGCCTCTGCCTCCCGGGCGCTGTCACTCTTTTGCAGAGAAACCCTTCAGCCCCACACAAGTGAAGCTAAGGACAGTATACAGTGCTGGGTAGCTTTATGTCAACGTGATACAAGCTGTGGTCATCTGAAAGGAGGGGTCTCAATTGAGAAAATGTTTCCAGAAGACAGGTCTGCAAGCAAGCCTGTAAGGTATTTTCTTAAAGATTGATGTGGGAGGGCCCAGGCCATTGTGGATGGGTCTACCCCTAGGCTGATGGTCCTGGGTTCTATAAGAAAGCAGGCTGAGCAAGCCAAGAGTGCAAGCCAGTAAGCAACACTCTTGTATGGCCTCTTCATCAGTCAGCTCCTGCCTCTACGTTTCTGCCGTGGTGAAGTTCTTGCCCCAACTTTCTTCAGTGGTGAACAGTAACATGGAAGTGGAAGACAAGTAAGGCTTCTCCCCCCTGTTGCTTCCTGGTTGCGGTGCTCATCACAGCAATAGTCACCCTGTAAGGTGAGTACTTAGTGCAACTTCCCTTCTCACACTACCTCTTAGCTGGGAGCTCACTTGGTAATCTTGTTCTAGACCTTTCTTTGTCATAAAAAAAAAAAAAAAAAAAAAAAAAAAGAGACGCTAGGAATAAAGAGCTATATAAATCTCAGTTTCTGGCTGAAAGAGTTTGGAGTAGTCACCCACCTCCAACAGATTTTAAGTACCCTACAGATCATATCAGTCCTTTCAAAGTAACCAGCTTTAACCATAAATCGTTAGTATAAAGGAAGTCTTCTTTACCCAAATAAGGACTTCCAAATGCCCATCCATGGCTAAATGTCATCCATGACTCTTGGCTCTGTACTTATAAAAAGCAGCACCAAGTAAATTATATTTCATCTACTGATTGTACAAATACCATTAGCTGTTAAGGTGCAACATTGCATATCATGATTTATGGACATATAAATCACGAAGTGGCACTGACTACAAGGAACATTCCAAAATCAATGAAAACTCCTTTTCCACATGATTGTCTTTCAACTACTCAAAACCATCTTCCCTGGAGTCCTTTTTCTGACATTTTCTCCCCATAGGCACTGTTCCTACAACTCCCAAATCATCCCCTCTGAGTTCCAGACTGGCAGGGCTACATAAGTGAGATGCTGTCTCAAAACAAAGCGAGATGACAAAACCCTCAGAAAAGCTCCACTGTGGGAATACAGCACCCTTTCCACGCACTCAGCTCCAGTGGACATCTGGACTGACTCTGTAGTGGGCCACTGTGACCGCTGTGAAGTAACATGCTGACTTAGATCCCCTCAGACACACTCACAGGAGTGGTACAACTGGATCATATGGTACTTCTAGTTTTAGTTTCTGAGGAACCACTCTGCTCACTTCCATAGTGGCTGGACATATCTGCATCTCCACTGGTGTTCCATAAAGGTTCCTTGCCATCCTACCTACCACAGGAAACTCAACAGCACTTGTTTATTCAGTTTCTGAGAGGGTGAGATGGACTCTCAATGTAGTTTTCATATATATTTTCCAATTCACTAATTAAAACAAACAAACTTTCAGAAAAGTTCTATCTATTTATTTAGAACCTAAAATCTTTGAGGGTGAGTTGGTGGCCTGATGCCTCGCCTCACTATTCCATATATATATATAATTTTCCTATTATCTCAATCTCTGTTTTTCTCTCTCTCTGTCTCTCTCTCTCTCACACACACTTACACACACACACACACACACACACACACACACACACACACACACACACACACACACACACACACACACACACACACACACACACACACACACACACACACACACACACACACACAAAATGGAGGAGAGGGAAACAACAATCCCTTCAAATTAAGCATGATTCTGAATGGATAAATTATATCATGTCATTTCAGAATCCTTTTCGTATCTCCCCAGTTTTCCCAGAAAGGCTCTTTGTAGTCACGTAGACCAAAGTTGTCTAAAATCAGGTTTGTTTTTTTTTTTAAATAGTCTGTCAGTTTCAAACAGTCCCTCTGTCTTTCCTTGATGGTGATGACCTTGAGAGCTTGCAGCTCAGCTGCTCTATAGAAGATGTTTCCACACAGCGAGGCCCAGGTCACGCACCTCTGGCAGGACCAACACATTAGCTGTGCTGTGCTTCCCACTACCAGATGGTGCAGGCCTGATCCATCCATTACTGCTGTTTACTTTGATCATCTGTGCAAGTGACGGCCCCCAGGCATCCAAACCATGAAGCTACTCTTTTCTCCTCTGTCATCAGTAAATATTCTGTGAGGAAGCACTTTGAGACCAGGCAAATACTCCACTTATCATGAAATTTCCATTTTCTTTTACCTTTTATGAGTATGGAATCATAGGTTAAAATAGTTATTATTAATGTTCATTCTGACATTCAAATTTCAAGTATGTTCATTAAGAGAAACAGTTTACAGTTTTTTCCATCTTGTTCTTTTCTGGACAGCTGTATTTTAAGTGTCTTGCTAAAAGAAAATGCTAAAAATGAAGATAATAATATCTTTAATGTCAAGAGTATCGTAAGGTTACTACTTCCTCATACTAGATTATGCCCACAAGGGCACAGCTAGGTGTTTTCCTAGTAACCTGGCATACATTAGCCAATAATGAGCTCCCAAAATTAAGAGTCTAAGGATTTCTCCACTTGAACTCGTCCTTAAACCAGATACCTTCACAAACCTTTGTAACTGATTTTAAAAAATCCAATTTGCATGTCATCTTAATACCTTCTTATTTATTATTTGTGTTGCAAGATTCTGTCTCCCTAGTGTTGTGTCCTTTTCAAGTAAAACTCTTACATTTATGCTTTGTTATAACTGTCTTATAAAATACCTTTAAGTAGGTGGAGGAGAGTGGCTTACACGCTAGCTTTCACACCAAGCATCAGAACACTATACATTTATCTTCTAACCTGTGACCTATAAAATGGATTTCTATTTTGTGTGTAAATGTAGGGGTGTGCATGCATATATGTATGGTTGTCCTCCTCTTCCACGCTCTACTTTTTAAAAGATTATTTAATTTCTATTTATTAACGTTTGGGGACATCCCTATGTCACTGAATACATATAGAGCTGAATTTAGGTTATGTCAGGACTGCTTTTTATGGCAAGCACTTTACCTGCTGAGCTATCTCACTGGCCTCTACGCTGACTTCTTAAGACAGAGCCTTTGGCTGACTCTGGGGCTCACTGCCTTTGTTAGGCTGACAAGCCAATAAGCTCCAGGGATCTGCCTGTCACCACAGCCTTAGTGCATAGACCACAGTGCTGGCTTCTCTACAAGTGCTGCAGATCTGAACTCAGTATCCGCTGCTTCTAACAGCAGCCACGGCACCTCCTTAGCCATCTCCTCAACCCCGTGAAATCTATTTCTAAACAGCATTCCAAATCTACGTGGATTCCTAATACAGTTTTATCTTCTTCCTCTTCTGTGGTCAGTGGGAAAAAGATAAAGCACAAGACAAACAAAAAGTACATCAAGTGATGGATTCAAACAAGAAGGGAAATAGACCAGGTTGTACTCAAATACCCAGAAATTTAGAAGGAATTCTCAATCTACTACTTAAGATATGTAAATTAAGGAAAAGTTAAGAGCCCATTGGGAAGTTTTAAAACAGATTTACTTCATTTATTTTATAAAGTCATTATTTTTTTAACTATTGCTTTAGGGGAAAGATGGCTTAGCAGATAAAGGCTGCTCCCTTCCAACTCTTAGCACTTTGTGTGGTTCTCAAACACCTGGAACTCCAGCAGCAGGGAATCTGGCTCTCTTCTGGCCTCCACCAGCATCAGTACAGATGTGGCATACACTTACAGACACAGGCGCACAAATAAAAATAGATCTTAGGGACAAAAAGACTATTTGTTTCGGTGTTTCAGGTTTACATTTTTTAATTTTATTTTTGGAGGCAGGGATACTATGTAGCTCTGATGTCCTGGAATTCACTATGCAGACCAGGCTAGCTTTGAATTCAGACATCTGCCTGCCTCTGCCTCTTCAGTGCTGAGATTAAAAGTGTGTGCTACCACACATAGCTTTTTTTTTTTTTTTTTTTTTTTTTTTTAGTGTTTTAAGAAATATATGTGCACTTCATAGAAAATACAGGAGCAATATTAGAAATATAGACAAAAGTGAACATTCAATTTAAACTTTTTTATAGCAGTGCAGTTAAAACTACAGGCTCAATAGTTTCTGAGGTAATTAAACCCATATTCGGGGAGAAGTTAAAAAAACAGACAAATTAAAAAAAAATCAAACTCCTTAAGTGCATGACTATATTCTTCATTCCCATTCATGGTAAGTGACCCAAATTACTGCTCTGTAATGGTATTTTTACAGTATATTTGTGGCTGTTTTAAATTATTTTTTGTATGTTTTTATATTCAAAGTCAGTTTTCTGTATTTTATAAGTATGTTTTCTACTGTTAGTATTATTCCCCAAGAACTTGACAGAAAGAGGAGAAGAGCTAGCCAACTGCTTCTGTTCTAGAGATGTAAAACTGCTACTGATGACCGACATGGGGATTAGAAAAACCACTGTTTGGTTAGGAATGTCTGCACATTCCTAATGACATTAAGACCTACATGGAGATTCCAATTAGACAATGATCTGTTAAGATTTCATTCAGACCACTACAGAGGGGCAGTAAAATCTACATAAAAATAAACTCTAGTCTTAGTTTTCAGGCAAATGTGTTTTATTTCTACTACCCAAGCCTAAACCTCCCTTACACCACCACACATATCCGAAAGCCACACAACACAGAGCTCATCCTGCTAACTGGAGTTAACAAGTAAAACCACATATTGAACAGTCTTTCCTGTTACTGATATCACAGTGACACATCTTCCCTGCATTGGGAAGATGTCCTTCAACCACCAGATGAAGGGCATTCCCAAGGAGAAGACCATCAGCAAGCTCTAGAAACATGGCCAAGGCAAGAAAAACAGTGCTTCACTTAAAATGTGGCATTTTAAGATCTGTTTTAAGCAATATGAGTAGAAAAATCAAATATCAAAACTAAACAGCTCAGTGGAATCAAAGCTACATGGTTACTCTGTTCAAAGCACACTGAAGAGGAAGGAAAGAAAAAAATCTCAGAGATTCAGGGTCCTTTCCATATTGCCAGTGGATTAAGAATGGTGCAGCATATCTCTTGTGAGGCTATGCCAGTGCCTGGCAAATATAGAAGTGGATGCCCACAGTCATCTATAGGATAGAACACAGAGACCCCCCAATGGAGAAGCTAGAGAAATTACCCAAGGAGCTGAAGGGGTCTGCAACCCTATAGGTGGAACAACAATATGAACTAATCAGTACCAACAGAGCTCGAGTCTCTAGCTGCATAGATGCAGCTGATGCATAGATGCAGCTGATGCATAGATGCAGAAGATGGCCTAGTCAGCCATTGTTGGGAAGAGAGGCCCCTTGGTCTTGCAAACTTTATATGCCCCATAAAGGGGAACGCCAGGGCCAAGAAGTGGGAGTGAGTGGCAGGGGAACAGGGNGGGGGGAGGGTATAGGGGACATTCGGGATAGCATCTGAAATGTAAATGAAGAAAATATCTAATAAAATAATTAAAAAAAAAAGAATGGGGCAGCATGACAGAAAAGGGACAGTGCTGTCAGGAACAAAGACAGTCTCTGAAGATGGCAAGGACTGAACTGTAAAATTGCCAAGAAAAGGCATCTGTTTCTCTGTTCTTGGCCATCAGTTCATGTTAGTTTATCTTCAAATGTGTGGCAACGAGAAGCATCGATGTAATGTTGAAGGGTTGAAGACAGATGACATAAAAACAAGAGTGGGCTCCACATGGATCTTTGTGTCCATCCCTTAAGAATCTGAGCTACAGGTCTAGGGGGAAGAAGGAGTCCTGGCATTAATAGCTTTATGATTTTATAGTTGCACAAGTAATTCTGACACAAGATCCTTGAACAAGAAGTGCTGCCCTACAGCGTGAGAATGGCATCTGGGAAGGGCTAGAGCCGACTGCCTCGTCTGGGAGATGGAGAGCAAGGAATCGCTAGAGGAGGACCACAGTTTGAAGACTCATCATCACGAAATGCCTCCTTGAAAGAATGGGAGCCAGAGGGCTTCAGATGATCCCTACATACATTTGTTCTACTTAACCGTATTACTCAGAGGTTAATAGGCTTCTGGTTTAGATCACCAGGCTGAAATACACAACCTTTTTATAACCAAATTTCAACTGGCATTAGTCAGGTCTCTTCCCTGGGCTCTAACACTCTTCCTCATAGCATTTCATTTACCTTGGGGAACTGTGTTTTGTGGGTCTTGATTTTGCCACGCAAGGCCTACCCAATACTTCTTTTAGAATTTTCCAAGTACTCAAGTATTAGATGTTAGGGAAAAGGCCAGGCACTCTATGTGGGCTACTCAGCTCCCTTGTTGCTACAGAAGGGAGGCTTTACACCTATGGAGAACACCTCATACCAACTGGGACAGCACAGTATACAATAAATGGTACCAACCTCACTGACTTAAGAGAACATTACCTCCCTTTTTTCAAAATCCCCACACACTGTTACTGAATAATAGTTGTTGCTTTTGGCATACTCTGCCTGTAAATTCAGTCTGCTATTACCTTGCCCATCCCTCCATAGCAGCCACTCTGGTTACTTCCCACCCTGTTCCCATCCATACCCACCCTTACCCAGACTTGAAGTCACCTTGGCTTTGCTCTTTTCCATACAGATCCTTTGCTTATGAGGCACCTTCTGCCTAGGGTGGTTTTCCTCAAACATGTGGGCTTCTGTACAAGTCATTTTATCAAGGGAACCCCTCAGATCCCTTCAACTTAAAGCCTTCTTGAAATTATAATTCAATGTTTATTTTCTATGCATGACTGAAGTCTATAAAAAGATGTGCCATGTGTGCCAAGTTTATGTGTACAGGTCTGATAAAAGCACACAAAAAAGATCTAATTAACAAGGCTTCTTTTAGCTGGCTCAGTCTAGTTTTCTCCCATTTACTCTCAGACTCCCTCCACAACAGTCACTGTCTGGATTGATATAGTTCCTCTAAGGAGAGTATCTTTTTCTCTGATCACATCTTAAATCATCTTAACTATATAGAGCCCGGCACAATGAAGCTTTCTCAGTCAAGCCTTCTGATAAGTCCCTCACATTTCATGGTCAGAAGCCTTTATGCCTAAAGGTCCCCCTCATCATTTTACGCATATTCGTTTCTCCAATGGTGGACATGTGCCTCAGGAAAATACTCAAAATTCTACAGTGTATTTCACAGAATACTCAACATACAGTGTACAACTTCATATCATGAATATCGTTAAAAAATAATTAGCTGTATAGAAAATCGTGTCAGAAAGATGGAAAAATATGCTTAGGAATAAAATAAGTACCAACCTCAAACTTAAAGAAATACATTAATTTCATAATTTTGTAAGAGATGCTGTCAAATACATTAATTTCATAATTTTGTAAGAGATGCTGTCATTGGAAGCACGAAAGTTGTATAACTTTAAAAAACCCATTACATCAATAAATTTCACATTCGCTCTGATGGGTAGATAAAGCAGGCAGACACTTTTCAGGTGTTTTACAAACAAAGACATAAAGAGTTACTTGTCCAAACTCACAAGCCTTGTAATAAGATTCAAACTCTAATATTCAAACTCCATGTCAAATTTTTTCACAACTTTAAAGATGTTCCATCATTTGATAGAAACCTAATTTTGTTTCTATAACCAATGTGACAAAGTTTAAGTCTGTGACAAACTTTTAGAAGTGTGTGTGTGAGTGAGAGAGAGAGAGAGAGA
>NC_034603.1:18259581-18304938 GCF_900095145.1 Mus pahari | reverse complement strand
AGAGAGAGAGAGAGAGAGAGAGAGAGAGAGAGAGAGAGAGAGAGAGAGAGAGAGAGAGAAAATGAACAAGAGTGCAAGGACAGGGCAGATGTGGAGGTTAGAGCACTAGAAAGACAAGCCCTCTCCTGTCCACTGCTGCCTACATCAGGCTATCTGGCCCATGAGCTTCTGATTCAGGGTGCCCTGCTTTTATGTGGGTTCTGAAGATCTGAACTCAAGTTATCAGGCTTGCTACATGAGCACTTTACCCAATGAGCAATGACAAACTCTTAGCCCTCAGACCATGATAAACTCTGGGATATGATTCTGAGACTAAAACAAAACAGAAGAGGCTGCAACAGCTATAAAAATGGAGATCTGTAAGCTAGACAAAGACCACTGTCTTGTTTTTTTGACAGCGAATATGTAACAAATGGCATACCTACTAAGAACCGGCTGGGACAAAGAATTTATTCTATTTGGGAAAACAGGAAACAATGAGCAACAGCCTAGGAGTTCAAAGAAAGCAGGGCAAAAGCCCTTCTGGAGAAAGAACCTAGAGGCCTCCCACATGCAGGGATGAGCCTTCTTGCAGATAATTCCAAAATAAAATGGCATATTTTTGTCAAATATTTAAAAACGTAAAATTATGCTGCAGAAATCTTTTCAATGGATAGATTTAGTCTACTGCTTTTTATTAAGACAATACTGATGCCTTTTATCTAACATAACTTTTGTTTAAATATCACACTAATAGTCTTATATTTTTTATTTTTTGGCTTATATCTGACCAAAAAGCAGATTCAGGATCAATGGCTGATCTTTCAATTTAACCCTCAAAGGCACCCGGTGCATCCCCACTAGTCTGGAGGCAACGCACTTTTCTCTTTACATCTGTTCACTTAAGTACTGGTTCTATCCTTACAGACTTTTAATTTCTAATCTGAACATTTAAAATGGAAATAGAAGTAATAAGAGACTATCTCATAAACACTCAATGGTGTATCAAAGTAAAAGTAATTGAGGAAACAGAATTGTTTCAGTTAAAGAATCTTATTTTGTCAACTGTCCCTAGTTACGTCCTATATAGCAAAAGGAAGCCGACTAAGTACTCCTGTGACTGCATTCTCTTTAATGAGTTTGCTTTGCTTTGTCTCGTGTCCCCCAGTAGAATAAGATGACAAGTTCTTAGCTGAAGTTTATATTGTTTATCTTTAGTCTGCATTTAAAAATATTTTAATCAAATATAATTTACATTGTATA
Source organism: Mus pahari (assembly GCF_900095145.1). Classification (NCBI taxonomy): domain Eukaryota; kingdom Metazoa; phylum Chordata; class Mammalia; order Rodentia; family Muridae; genus Mus; species Mus pahari. The sequence goes on along the minus strand of NC_034603.1, from coordinate 18,303,696 downwards.
CATACAATTATATATATTTATTTTATATAATACATTTTAATTTTAATTATATATTAAACACTATTATAGTATTTATTTTAACTTTATATATTATTTTTCTTGTTTATTTTTTTNAGATAGTTTCTCTGGGAAGCCTTGGCTGCCCTGGAACTCACTTTGTAGACCAGGCTGGCCTCGAACTCAGAGATCCTCTTGCTTTTGCCTGTGCTGGGATTAAAGTCATGTGCCACTATGACACCAAGCTTATCTTCCTTCCTTCCTTCCTTCCTTCCTTCCTTCCTTCCTTCCTTCCTTCCTTCCTTCCTTCCTTCCTTTTTAGGTTAAAAAAAAGTATGTGCTTGTATATGGGTATGCTCACATGAGTACAGGTATATACAGAGGCTAGGGGGCTGGGCTAGAGAGATGGTTCAGTGGTTAAGAGCACTGACTGCTCTACTATAGGTCCTGAATTTAATTCCCAGCAACCACATGGTGGCTCACAGCCATCTATAATGGGATCCAGTGCCCTCTTCTGGTATGTCTCAAGACAGAAATAGTACACTCACATAATAAATAAATCTTAAAAAGAGGCTAGGGGCTGGATGTCCTCTGGATCTACAGGCACAGCCGTTAAATGAAGTCAGCCACTGAGCCATCTCTCCAGTCCAGATTTGCCTTTTATAAGTGCACAATTCAGTAAGTCTATAGAGATGTACAATCATCACCACAATCCAACTTGAAAAAATTTCTATCATGCCCAGAAAGCTCTCCCACACTCAATTAATTGTGATCTCCTGCTTTCCTTGTCTCTAAATCTGATTTCTTAGATATTTTATATAAATTGGAACTAGGCAATAGTTGGCTTTTATGTCTGGCTTCTGAGGTTTATCCATGTATCTGTAGTGTTTTGAGACAAGGTCTCACTTGTAGCCCAGGGTGGTCTGAAACTCAATATCTAGCATAGTCTGATCCCTAACTCATAGCAATCTTTCTGCAGCCCAGTTAATCCCATTTAGTTGATAACTGAATTTTACTCTATGGACATATATTGTTTTTTTTTTCTACTCATGAGTTGTTAGGTATTCAGGTTGTTTCAAGTTTGGTTATTGGAAATATTCTACTAAGACATTTAAATGTACATTTCTGTGGACATTTTCCCCTCTTGTTCACTTATATTTTTCCTGCTTCTCTTGTAATGGCTCTCTTGTAAAGGGAGAAGACAGCTTGCTCATATGGTAAATCTGCACTTAACTTTGGAGAAACTGGTTTCCAAACCTGTGCTACATTCCCAACAACAGCTACATTTACCCCAGTGGGTGTGAAACTATCTTATTATTTAGATTGCATTTTTCTAATGATTAATAAAATTAGGTTTACCTTAGTACTGATTTATAAGGTTTCTCTAAGTGGGACAGACATATTTCTAGACACAGTGTGGTGCATTTTGCTTCCTCTGCCCTTATGTATACCTCCATTCTGTGTGCTTTAGAGAAGTTCTAATTCCTTTGGAATTCACCAAACTCTATTATCAGAACCTCTTTATTTCTGCTGTTACTACAATTGATGATAAAGAATTGTATGGTCAACAAGCTCAGCAAATGGTTTTATCAAAGAGTTATTCCCTCTAATACTTCTCAAAACCTCTGTGTGTCAATGAGCACGACGAGGCGCCTCTGCAAGCACACTCTTCCAAGCATTTCCCAAAGACTTTCCTTCGTGGTGTCTGTCTTTGCTGGTCCTCTATAGCATATCAGAATAAATGAATGTTGTGAGGAATGCAGATGAGAAATCTGCACCATCTGACAAACCTCCAACCTCCAGCTCTTCACGTGTGTGTGTGTGTGTGTGTGTGTGTGTGTGTGTGTGTGTTGTGCATGCCTGTGATTATGCAGGCACATGGGTGCAGGAGATCAGGAATCTTTCTCTACTGCTTTCCACCTTACTGCCTTCAGTCTCACTGAACCAGAAGTTTGTTGTTTCAGCTGGGTAGGCTGGCCGCCTAGCTCTTGGAATCTACCTGTTGGACACCCATCATGTGGAAGGTGAGAATCTGCTTCCTCTAGCTGTTCTCTAATCTCCACACACACATACAAATAAGTGTAAAAAAAAGCAAGGGTGTCTCTCTTAAAAAAAAAAAAAGGCAATCTCTTAAGTAAGACATTGTACTATAAATTCTTCAGGGATGTAAAACTAAACCCCAGTACCTCAGAGCCAGGTTCATGAAACTAAATAGACATTAGTCAATTTTGATCTACCCCTCTTTAGCAGACTCTTAGCAGTTTCAGTCCTCCGTTCTGTAAAACTAGGACTTCCCTAAATGTGTGTATGTGTGTGTGTGTGTGTATACAAGGAATCTCTCGGACTCTTGGAGTTAGAGTTACAGGTAGTTGTGAGTCACCTGACACAGGTGCTTATAAACAAATTTAGGTCTTCTGCAAGAATACCAAATGTTCCTAAGAACCTACAGCAAAGTGGTGGAACCATACATACATACATAATGTAAATGTTCAATAAATTTAATCTATTGTTATACAAACAATTATCCTAAATGCTTCTCACAGGAAATGAAGACATGGTATCTCACTGCTGTGTGTATTCATTACTGTGGCAGCTTCAACATTTATGCTAATGTCATGGAAAGAACCCTTCCTCGACAGGTAATCCTTGAGAACCCAAAGCAGTCTGGGAAAAGGACCCCGTATCAAGTACATGATAACTAAAGTCATCATAGAAAAAGTAGAAGAGCAAAACTACTGTGAGCTCAATTCTGACCAGCCAATAGGAAGCTTTACAGACTGTTTTGGTCACTATTAAAGAAAAACCACAGGGAAAAAAAAAAAGACATGGATCTCCACAAGTGACAATACCAAAGTTAACTCGATCATAGAATTACATCGAAGATTATGACTTTGTTCCAAATATACGGTAGAAGAATGCTCCAAGTAGTAATTTCAAGAAAGAAAGAGAACTCTAAAGCCCCTTTTCCTGTTTACCTGGATGAGTCATGGTGACCGGCTCCTCTTTGGATTTATTATTGTAGATGACTACAGCAACCGCATTGTGAAAAGCAGCCCGTGATATTTTCTCTTTAAAGGTGCAATTTCCTCTTTGTAGCAAGGCGATCCACTGTTTGATATTAGGAGGGACAAAGAACCGTGTTTGAGGATCACAGCCCAGATGATCAGCAACTAGACAACAGAAAGAAAAGCACATTAAAGATAAGTCAATAAATCTTTATTGAGGTGTCCTTCTGTTCCCTGAATACTACGCATATCTGCAGCACACTACAGCATGGTTGTATGGATTTCCACAAAGGGCAACACAATGCATCCGATTAATGTTTGGAGAAAGAAGAAACTCCACAAAGATTTTACTTGTACTGCAAATAAAACAATGGGGATTTATTTTTTACTTTACAGATTGATAAAACAAAAAAGGGCAGTAAAAACCAGGACAGATACAAAGAGAAGACAAGACAAACAGAGACACGGAGGTGACAGTTCGTCCCGCCTTCTAGTTTATTCATCTGCACTTCCAACTTTAAACACACGGATGCTATCACTACCACCAGGATGAAACAGATAATTTTGTTCTGAGTAAGTGAAGAGGCCAAAGTAACTTAGCTACCAACCAAGTGATCACACTGAAACACAAACATGGCAAACAAACTTCATAACAGATGCCAAAGGAAATCACAAAATTTAAATTTGAGCCTATATTTAATAATGAAAACAATGTGAATAGTAAACACCATTCTAATTTACATTTACTGGAAAAACAACTCTACAAATCTACATTAAGAAATATAACATAGGTTACATGTAAACACCAAGACTATCCCCTGGTCCTACAAACTGCATAGCCACAGTTCTAACTTTTGGGAAGACTTTGTTCCAAAGATAAATACATTTGTGTCGGTCAAACTAAGTTCCTTGATCTTTGATCCTACATATTTGGTACTTTCTGCATCTCAGAAAACTTAAATTGAAAAAAAAAAGCCTGCCACACAATGTTCCTCAACTAGTGACAGAGACAGTCATCACATTACGAAACTTTAAAATCCAGGGCAGATTATCTTCTTTCCAGCATTATCTGTTACACAGATAATTATACAATTATGCTGTTTTAAAACACAAGCACTGAAAAGGTGTGTTAATAAATCTTAGAAAATTATCCAACACTATATTAAATGGAGCAACCAAAAAGAGAGAGAGGGAGAGGAAGAGAGGGAGAGAGAGAGAGAGAGAGAGAGAGAGAGAGAGAGAGAGAGAGAGAGAGAGAGAGAGAGAGAGAGAGAGAGAGACCAAAACGGAGTTTTAAGTGTTTCATTTGATAGTTTTCAAAATGAATTGGCAGAAAATGCAGATTAAGGAATGCCCAAAGGATGCCAAGAGGCGGTGGCACACACCTTTAATCCCAGCACTCAGGAGGCAGGCAGAGAAACCCTGTCTCAAAAACAATCAATCAAACAAAACAAACAAAACAACAGCAAGAGAGTATCCAAAAGGATATGCACATTTGTCCAATACACAACTTAAATTTTCTGTGATGTCCTTTCTCTCTGTGGCTTCACAGTTTTACAATGCAGTCAAGAGGAAACTGTGATTACTGAATCAGCAATACCAGGGGTACAAAGTCTAAACCAACTATTTACTAGCTGAGCAGCTCTGACACGTTTCTTAATCTCTGATTTTTAATTTTTACAAAACTGGACTTACTTGCTGGTGGTGAGAGAACATCCCTGGTGTTCTCAGGCTACAAAGGTATGCCCAACAAAATCCAGCAAACCTACTTAAGACAACTGTGAAATTCTACAGGAGTCCCCATCCACTAAGAACAGATTCTAGAACAACTGCTGGATCCAAATGAATTCTAACAATAGACTGTGTATGTTTACTCCTACTTCATAGAATTCACCCATATGCAAATGGTTCCAAAAGCATTTACATCAGTAAGAATGCAATGTATAACTACAAGAATGAGACATGTGGGCTCCTGTTTCAGGAAGCAGTATTTATTATTCAGGAGAAGAAAATGAGGTTTCACAACCACTTAATACTGTAGTGTATGTATCCTACCTCATTATTCCTTCTAATTATAAAAATAAATGAACAATGAAATGGTATTAATAGCTCTGAACAGCTGCCCATTGTGATTAAGTGGTTCTACTGCAAATTTAATGCCATTTGTTTGTATTTAAACAATTTATTTTGTGAAAACATATTGAAGCATGGCTTATCTATGTAATTATGAACTATTAAAATATGTCATTAGCAATTTTGTTCAAATTCGGAACCACTTTACTTTCATGTTCTTCAAATTTCTTCAGCGAGAACTGCCTAATTTCTTTGCATTCATTAGTTGTAGAGCTGAGCAAACAAATCATAATAAAAATCTGAAATTACAGACATTACAAAACATTACACTATATAAGAACTTAAGGCCTGGGGACAGCACAGCAGTAGTGTTTGCCTAGCATGTGTTGAAGACCTGCTGTAAAGCCTCAGCACTATAAAAAATAGTAAGAAAAACCCAAAGTCTTAAATTTTGTTTCCTATATACATTTTCCTGTTGAATGCAGAAACAATAATGGGGCTTTCATTTCCTTCTTGATAAGCACCAAACAAGCATGGGATCCTCACCTTGATGAACTGTGTATGCATGTGTATGCATGTCCATGTGCATGTGCATGTGCATGTGCGAAGTGTGTGCATGTGCATGTGGAGGCCAGAGGACACACCCTCAGGTGTGAACACTCAGGAACATTTTTCATCTTCTTTGAGACAAGATCTCTGGTCTGGGCTCACCAATTAGGCTAGACTGGCTGGTCAGTAAGTTCCAAGGATCTTCCTGACTTCACCTCTAATTCTGGGATTACAAACACATCCTATTGTGCCTGGCATTTTTACAGTGGACCTGGGGATCCAACTCAGGTCCTCTTGCCTGCAAGGCAAGCACTTTACCAACTAAGCCACCTTCCCAGCTTCACAAGCACGCTTCATAACTATGTACTCAGAAGCAAAACAAACATCAAAGAAAAATAAAATGTGATAACCACTATTCTTAAAATGTATAGTCCTTGGCAGGAGAAACGGCTCAGTGGTTAAGAGCACTTGACTGTTGTGCAGAGGACTTAGGTTCAATTCCCAGCACACAGATATTGGCTCACAACCTTGGAACTCCAGTTCCAAGGGTTCTGAACTTCTCTTCTATAATGTTTGTGTACAAGCCATGCATGTGGTGCATAGACATACATGCAGGAAGAACTCCTGCATAGATAAAATCTGAAAACTAAAATATTAATAATAACTAAAAAAGAAAGAATTTTGAAACCTCTAAGCTCACTGAGGTGGTATGATTGACACAATATCAGCACAATGAGAGAACACTAGGAAGCAGAGTGTTTAGAAAGGCAGGACAGGAAAAGAACATATGGTACAGGGTCAGTGAAAGGTAAACAGAACCCTTGAAAAGTTGTCCAAGCAGAAAGGATGGGGCATGGAAATATCTAAACTACAGGCTGGGGCGGGGGCTTCGGCTGAAGAATCCTTGCTAGTATGCATGAGGCCTTAGGAGCGATTCCTAGTACTAAAACAACAAACACAGTGAACCTTAGATCTACCAGAAAGTGGAGTTCAAATTTAAGATGACAGAATTCTAGAAAGATTTTATTTGGAATGGGAGAAGAAAAATACTCCAGTATGAAGAAAAATGTAAGTATTTAAGGATTTTACTTTATTCGTATTATTTGTGGTGCTGGAGATCTAACCTGGGCATGTCAGGCCAAGTGTTTTACCACTGACCAGTACTTCTGCCCTAGAGATATAAATATTTTACAGGCTGTAGAGCAGCAAGCTAGCTCAGCTGGTAAAGGCACTTGCTGTCAAGCCTGATAACCTTAGCTCGATCCCCAGGATATACACAGTTCAAGTAGAGGATCCGTTTCCACAGCTGTCCCCAATCCCACATGTATACCATGTCACACACTAGTCAACACAGACACAAACATAAGATAAATAAAGTATTAAATAAGTAATGCAAAATTTTAAGGTTACTCATTTGTACTAACGGATAAAATCCATTCTCATATTCTACTAGTCTGAAACTTTGGCACATGATTAATTTAACAGGATTTCACCTAATAAAAGTCAAATTTCTCACACATGGAGCAGTTACCCTGTTCTGTGTGGGTTAATGGTTCCCTCCCAAGCCCCAAAAACCTTCAATTTGCTGTAAACCTCTTGGGGTAAGGGTGGTATAGAAGCAAGAGCCCAGCCGAGTGCTTTTCTGCTGGTGTGGTTAAAACAGGTTACAGGCTGCTCTAGGCTCACAGGGCCTCTTACTTTCAGCCTGGGTGTCTTATTTCCTCTTCCTAAATGCTAATCATACCACACCCTTGGCCAACCACTTTCTGAGCTTTTGAATTCTGCTTAAAATGTCTTCTCCAGCAGGCTTTCCTTCTTCCAGAGGCTGATTTGGGTAGATTTTCAGGTTGCCATGGTACCCTAGAATTGCATCCCTTTTGGCATTCATTGTACTGTATCAGTAACGGCTGTTTATTTTTGGCTCTTTTCTTTTAGAAGGTGAGATCCAGCATCTCCTCCAATATGTCTGGCACATGGAAAACACTTGACTTAGCTGATATAAGGAGGGGCTAGGGATGTAGTTTTGTGGTAGAGCATCTCCTGGCCAAGTGTGAAGCCCTAGCTTCATTTCTTAGTTAAAAAATAAAAGTAAAAAACATACTTGATGAAAGAAGAGTGATCAAGTGAAATTAAAAAAAAAAGACACTAAAAAGTTTGTGTCAAGTATCTTTTTTTGGCGTATGTGTTGTATGATATGCAACTGTATTCACATGTGATTAGGCAGACACAAACGTGTACATGTGAAGGCCTGGGGCTGATGTCCAGCATCTCCTTGGATTGCTCTCTGTCTTCCATACCGAGACAGTATCCCGCTCCTGCCCAGCCATCCAGCTTTCACTGGGCAGTAGGGATCCCAACCGTGGTCCTCGTGTTTGTGTAGCACGCATTCCACCTGGGGAGCTACGCCCTAGTCTCTGTGTCAGTGGTCTTTGATGGTTCATGTTTTATGAGTTGATTCCTATAAACAGGTGAGATTAAACTCACCAGAGCTGAAGGCTTCCAGTAGCAGATGTGTTCTGATTAGTTTCCCTTTTCTAGTCTGGAAGATTAGACTAAAGAGATTATAGTCTACAAATTTCCTCTAACTTTTCTCTTTCCTTGTATTGATTGAAAAGTTCTAGCCTTTATGACTTAAAAACAGAAAGAAAAAAAAACTCCAGCCTTATGAAGAAAAAAAAACCAATATTCTTTATTTTTGTTCCTCATTTTAAAAATCTTACTTTTAGTGGTGAGCTACGAGACTTACATGTAGCTTTTGTCCTTTGGCCACCTGTACAGTCAGGACCTGTGCTTGTGCTTCTATACTTTCACTGAGCCAGTGGCTCGCAACCTTCCCAAGTAGGAGGCCTATAGGAGCAGAACCGCTGCTCTTCTTACTTTTACTGAATTAAGTGTTGCTAAAAATGTTTTACATTTCCTTTTCTCTTTTCTGTTCATTTCTGTTCTCTCTTAACCTTGTACATATGATCACACATTACTTAAAGACAGGGACCTGTGCTGAGAACTGTGTGGTTAGGAGATAATCCTTGCAGTATGGATATTATAAGGTATGCTCAGACAAGTTAATAAGGTGATGACATCACTAAGTGATATAATCTTATGGGACCACCTGGGTACACACACCCACTGCTGACAAAAATGTCCTATATGGTACATAAGTGTTTTATTCCTCTGATCCCTTTTTTGCTGGTTCGGTTTAGTATTATAATAGAGTAACAAAGAGCCACTCTAGCCATTTCAAGGGAACTTTCTATCAGTGATTATTCCTGCTTTTGTCTGCCCTCTGCTTAAACCTGCTGGTCTTGTCTATTTCAAAGAAGTTAACACTAGGATCTTAAAATTACTCTTTACCGCTGCGATTTCAGGAGTGGTCTATACCTACCACCATGCTGATGTCCATTTGTCCCATCAACATTTCACTTTTAACTTTTCTGTCTTCAACCACTCCAGTGAAACCACTGACTTCCGGTCACCTCAAGACACTCTCTTCCAAATTGACCTCTAAGCAAGTAGTTCTCAACCTGTAGTCATGACCCTTTTGGGCATGGCTGTGGGTGTGTGTTTAATGATCATTTCACAGGGGTCACCTAAGACAACCCTTCGTATCAGATATTTCCATTACAATTCATAACAGTAGCAAAATTACAGTTATAAAGTAGCAATGAAAATAATTTTACGGTTTACCATGACATGAGTAACTGTATTAAAGGGTCACAGCTCTTCATAGGGTCCTGAGTATTGCTATCTTTATTTCTTCTTCTTCTACCTGACCCCTAGGTGGTAACTTCTGAGACTCTGCCCCCTAGACATAGTCTAGGGTTTTTCATAGTTTATGCTTTTTCTTAGCAGAATGATATACAAAGCAGCCATATTTTTAAAATGTGCTTCTCATTCTTTCATTTTGATGAATCTGAGTACCCATCATACACAGCAGATCAAGTCAACAGCAAGCCAAGAATCACGAGAGGACCATGGGAAACGTTTATACAGGAAAAGGGATTCATTTCTTCTCATTCCAAGAAAACTCTCTCTAGTCTTGATTTTGATGAGCTAACAGGACTTCTTGAGTATTTCTACCCAGCTCCAGGAAAGGAGGCCTGGAAGATGTCTTTGTAGGTCCATCTATGTCAAATCATTCTGGTTTTTATTTATTCACTTGAAAGCTGCTTTCCCTCACTTCCTAGGCAAGACCATAGGACCACACATAGCCTTTCAGCCACGAGGAGGCCACTTCTAGAAGAATATGGGAGACAAGGGGAAAAGGTTTGTTTATCCTTTTGATGACAACTAGAGAGAGGAGAGTTCTTAGCTTCTCTCTTCCTGCAGCAGAGTTGTAGTTTTACAGAAAAGATTAAACAAAAGCCTGAGAATGTACAGATGCAGCCTTCCTTGTGAGAGGGTTATCGGAATGGTGGGAATCCCTTATTAAGAGGTGAGTTCCTTTTGGATCAGCCAAAGCTTTCCTGATTCTAATTTTCTTATGTTTTTCGCTCTGCTTAGGCTCTCCTCAGAAAACTAATTCATCATAGTCTATTCCCTCACTAGTACATTAGTGTACTAGTAACTAGTGTACTAGTTAACACTTGGAGCTGTCTTCCAGCATCTTACTTAAATGAACAAAACACCAGAAATCATATTGAACACAGACCCCCTAGATTTGCTGGGAAAGTACTCTATTCTGAGCTAAACCATGAACCCCTAGAAATCCTATTTAATTGAACCATCTACTTCCAGGCACCATGAGATTTAATGTGACATCTAGCCAAGGGTGAGAGAAGAGATAAACACCGAGTAAGCAACACAGAAGTAAGGAACCTAAGTGATATATTTGAGGGAAGGTTTTTTTCTATATCTCACTGACTCAGAGATTCAGACTGAAGGTAGGTTGAAGCCAAAAGCAGATAAGGAGGCCAGCATGCAGGAGGCAGGTAAGAAGAATGCTATTACCAGGGAGAAGGTAGACTGTTTTGTTCTTTACAAGCCTGCAGAAGAACTATCAGTTTTACTAATTTAGGAGTTCAGGTGTTAACATCATCCAAAAACACTCACACAGAAATGCTGGTAACAATGTAAAACCAGTATTTCAGCACCCCTGCACCCAGGAAGTGGATGGATGGATGATGGATGGATGGATAGATGGATGGATATACACCCTCCTCACATCTCACCTTCCACCAGTAGTCTCCATCCCTCAGAAATTCTTCTAAGGAAGATGTTATAGTAAAGTTGCATTTTTATATCTAAGAACATTTCTGTTATTCCCATTCTTGAATGTGTATCAGTTTAAATGTTAAATAAAACTAATTAAAAATTCAAAGCTCCTTTCAATTATCCTCTAGTTTTATTTTTAACAAAATATTCAAACTATGTAGTCTCTTGAATATTATTCTACTCACTTTTTACTTTTGAATATAATATTTTAATAAGTACATACATTTATCTTCCTAAATGGCAATTTTTACTTCTTTGGCCATGTTCTAAAGAAATACGTCAAAAGTTATTTTCTTTTTATTCAGGATTTTAAAGGAGGCAACATAATATCTTCTGCACACTTACAGTGCTAGCTGTATGGGACAGCACTGCAAGAAGAGTCATGCACAGCCCGACTGTCAGCAAGTTGAGCTGTCAATAGCTATCCATTATCATTTGTCTTCTGTACTTAGTTACTGTACATCTCAAATGGATTTTGATTATTTTTCACATCCTTAGAACTCAAACATATTTGTTGGATGTTCTCCATGGCATAATAAAAAGCATCTTAAAAGCAATTTTAAATGATGGCTAATACAAATCACTTTACATGAAAAGTCATGCTCAAAAATAATTTTTATTACAACTGATGTAACAAATATCTCATTCAAGAGCAATGCTCTAAATGTAGGCAAGTAAAAATGGTAGCTCAATCCCAGACAGAAGTGGTACCGGAGCACAACAGGAGTGCTGAGTACTTAAACTACCTTATTGCCTATTCCAAAAAGGATTTCAGTACTGAGTATGACTCCTTCAGGCCCTTTCTTCACTTGGCTCCTATTCATTGTGCTTTCTGCTTGCCTCTGACCACTCCTCATTTTCCAAGGTTCTGTCCACTGCTCACTTCTCTCAGCAAGCAGTCACCTTCATGACAATATTATATAAGTCTAAACCTCTCTTGAAATTTAGCACTTATCATTCAACTGCCTGCTAGATATTTCTCTATGAATTTGTACTTCCTCTTGGGTCATCTTCTGGCGCTGAGTTCCTAGTCAACCGAATCATCGACTTAAACACATGCAATTGAATTCCCTGTTAAAAGTCAGGAAGTGAATATCTAGAGACCCAGCTCAGTCAACAGAGCCTTCTGGTTTTGTCTGCCACAAGACCAACCAAAGTTAATGACTGACTCAATAATGCTGATGCACACAGGGATCTAGGACACCACCAAGAATCCAGAGCAAAGCTAGGCAGTGACAGGTGTTAGGAGTCAAAGCACTAAGCAGGCTGAGAGATATTTGTCAAATTCTTATCAGTCTGGACTACATGGTGAGGCTGTCTCAAACAACAGTTACAATACAATTCCGAGGAAGCTGAGTGCAGCGTAGTAAGACTGCAGACCCAGAATCTCTGGATAGTAAGGCAGGAGAATCATTTGAACGCAGGGGTCAAAGCTAGCTTGGGTTACATAACAAGACCCTATCACAATAATTCAGAACAGTATCCAAGACATTAACTCTTGGGCAGAAATATAAAGAATATGGGTGCACTTCTGTTTTATTTTTTATTTATTTATTTATTTATTTATTTTTTTCGAGACATGGTTTCTCTGTATAGCCCTGGCCATCCTGGAACTCACTCAGTAGACCAGGCTGGCCTCAAACTCAGAAATCCGCCTGCCTCTGCCTCCCGAGTGCTGGGATTAAAGGTGTGTGCCACCACTGCCTGGCCTTTGTTTTATTTTTAAATCACCTCTATTCTAGTACCATGAGTCCTAGAACTTGACCATACTAACAAAGACTGGACTATCAGGTCCAATATCGTCAGGTACAGGAAAGAAGCTAGGAGCTGTATAGCTGACCCTAACAAGGCAGAAGACACTTGTCAAGAGATGTTTAAGCTGAGTAGCTAAGACAGAAGAAGGTAGGGAAGAAACAGGGAAAGAGAACAGCCATAAACTCTGTCACAGTCGAGGAAAACTGAAGAAATCATACAAGAGGCAGTTTCAAGTTTTCACAATCTGAGCTGTCTATATAGCAATGAACAAGGAAAAAAAGGCAAACGTTTATGTACAAAATGATCAAAGACACTTGTTGAGGTAGGTCTTAACTTATCTCTGAAAGTACCTCTCAAAGAGCGGGGAAACATACTTTTATATCAGTGTCTTTCAAGGAAATATCAATAAATAGAAAATCAGGTATGGGGTCTGCAAGCCTATGAACTAACCAGCACCCCCAGAGCTTGTGTCTCTAGCTGCATATGTAGCAGAAGATGGTCTAGTCAGTCATCATTGGGAAGAGAGGCCCCTTGGTCTTGCAAACTTTATATGCCCCATACAGGGGAACACCAGGGCCAAGAAGTGGGAGTGGGTGGGTAGGGGAGTGGGTGGGGGAGGATATAGGGGACTTTGGGGATAGCATTTAAAATGTAAATGAAGTAAGTACCTAATAAAAATTGGAAAAAAAAGACAAAAAGAAAATCAGGTATGTAGAGGTCTGGCACAAGGTCCACCCGCTGCATGGCCCACCCACAGCAGGAGCCACTACACTGTGCAGCAGATGCTAATGACTGAACCATCTCTCAAGTCCATAACTTTTTTGTTCTTTTCCAAGACATTTTTATTATGTCCCTTATGCTATCATGTGAGTTTTAGGGGGCATTTATCAATCTCTCTAAAACGAAGAAGGAGGAGGAGGAGGAGGAGGAGCAGCAGCAGCAGCAGCAGCAGCAAACAAAAACACCAAGCAATTGCTACAGGGCTGTATAGATCAATTCAGAGTGTGCTATATTAAGACTATTCTCTGCTGCCAGGCAGTGGTGGTGCACGCCTTTAATCCCAGTACTTGGGAGGCAGAGGCAGGCGGATTTCTGTGAGTTTCAGGCTAGTCTGGTCTACATAGCACTTCCCAGAACAGTCACTACTAGAGAAACCATATCTTTAAAAAACCAAACATTAATAAATAAATAGAATACTGTCGCTGAATCCATGAATATGAAAAACATTGTTTACTTAATCTCCTTTCTTGTAAAATGGTTTGTAGTTTTTACCACCAATACTATGTTTTTAAATAGTATTTTAAAATTTTTATTGTCTAACTGATCCTAGCATACAAAAAAAGTACAAGTGCCTTTTTGGTTTTGCTTTTTTTTTTTTTTTTAATGGTTTTTCGAGACAGGGTTTCTCTGTGTAGCCCTGGCTATCCTGGAACTCACTCTGTAGACCAGGCTGGCCTCGAACTCAGAAATCCGCCTACCTCTGCCTCCCGAGTGCTGGGATTAAAGGCGTGCACCACCACGCCCAGCTTTGGTTTTGCTTTTGATATATTTATTTTGTATGTATAAATATTATAAAATTTGTAAAAGTTACTATTTCAGTAATTGGTAATAAGAAATTGCTATCAGCATTTAATTTAATTATCAACACTAGTTGCTTTTTCTGAATTTTCATCTTAGATGGTTCCATATACATGGGAGGTGCCCTGAACAGAAGGTATTATAGTGTTGTAAAATGGCATGTACTACTTAGATCATATTTTTAAACTAAAATGACTTTTAATAAACTAACAAATAGCTTTAAAAAGCAGTGCAAAGAAACAAAAAAAGAAACTGACAGAGCTAATACTTCAACTTATGAAATCTGCTCTCTTTAGCTATGATAAAGGATTTTTTTTAAAAAATCAGATTTGGAAAAGAAAGGCAAAAAGCTAAACGTCAACATGAAACTTGAAACTAGAAATATAGGTTTATTCCAGCTGTTATTAATCATTAACCTAAGTGCTGGCCTTAAGATGTCAGCTTATATCAAAGAAAACTGAGTACCTAATATTTCGAAGTACAATGCATACATTGGACGGTCTCTCTTTCTCTCTCTCTCACCCCCCCCCACACATACAACTACACACATGACTACACACACACACACACACACACACAACTACACACACACGACTACACACACCCACACACACACATACGACTACACACACACACACACACACGACTACACACACACACATGACTACACGCACACACCCATGACTACACATACACACCCATGACTACACACACACACACATACGACTACACACACAACTACACACACACTACACACACACACACACACACAACTATGTGCTCTGAGGTTGGGAAGGAGAGGGCAATTTTTAGGATCAGGGTTAGGCTCAGACATGACACCACCATGGACAGTATTTTAAGCTACAGAACATAGAAGGATCTTAGACTATAGGGAATAGACTGGGGAAAAAGAAACAATGGACACAGGAAGCCAGTTCAGATACATATATGTGTCCATTGTTTACATATATATATATATATATATATATATATATATATATATATATATTCTAAAAAGATGAATGATGGAGGTAACAAATGTGAAAATAATCACATTAAACTTAGGAGTTCGGACCGCCATGCCTGACAATGAGATTAAAGCCGGTGAAAGCAAGAGGCCTAAGTTTCTGGCAAAACACAATAGGATAATGATAAAACACTTATCTTGTCGCAATTTGTTTTATTAATTTTATATGATCAAAATACATTAAATATATTATGAAAAAGTTATAATGAAACCAATTATTTTGTGCTCATAAAGATGTCTGAAAGGGCCAGTGAGATGGCTCAGAGGTTAAGAGCATTGACTGTTCTTCTGAAGGTTCTGAGTTCAAATCCCAGCAACCACATGGTGGCTCACAACCATCTGTAATGAGATCTGACACCCTCTTCTGGTGTGTCTGAAGACAGCTATAGTGTACTTACATATAACAAATAAATCTAAAAAAAAAAAAAAAAAAAGTCTGAAAAGCAAATAAACTAGCAGCATCTCCCATCAGGCTCCCCCATCATGACTTTGTATTTCTGGGGTTCTGGGAACTGAAGGTTGAGCCACATGCTGGATGGAGGTGATGCTGCTGACCGGTCCATACTCCCAGTGTGAAATGATGCCTTCACTCTGGACTGTCACACATGCTAAGCACACACACACACACACACACACACACACACACACACACTGCCTCTGAATACAACCTCAGCTCCACGATTTAAAAAAAAAAAAAATCACAAAGACCTTTTCCAAGACTCATTCATCACTTTTATAATGTCCCAATAATCCCCAAAAGTCTAGGAGACACTGCCTCCCTTTACAGCCCTTCTGTATAGCATCCTCCCCTTACTCTCTAAATGCTGCTCACTGAGTATTTTGGACCCTTTGGTCTTCATGCCAAAAAAGAGGAAGTGATCTTCTCTGTCTTCCTCTTTAGTATCTGCTTGTGCTCAGGCTTCTGCCTCAGCTTAAATATCATTTCTTTAGGGAAGTGAGGGTGAACTGTTAGTATCACAATGTTTTAGAATAGTCAGAGAGTTAGTAACAATTATTTTACATGTTTTTATTTCATGTCTCTTTTCTCCATTATACAGTACATGTTACACTTACCTTACCTTCCCCACCAAGGGCACACAGGCACAGTATATACTTAAATACTTGACAAATGAATACTTATAGCAACTGCCACCACCTGGATATAGGATTTTTAGTTTCATGAGTTAGTCTGGTGACAACAGAAACAAGAAACTCCATCACTAATACGACTTTTGAGGAAGCCAGGCAGTGATGGCACATGCCTTTAATCTCAGCACTTGGGAGGCAGAGGCAGGTGGATTTCTGAGTTCAAGGCCAGCCTGATCTACAGAGAGAGTTCCAAGACAGCCAGAGCTACACAGAGAAACCCTGTCTCTAAAAAGCAAGAAAGCAAGCAAGCAAGAAAGAAAGACTTTTGAAGAATTACAAAAGAGACAGTAAGAAATAATCAGCACTCCAACACTTACAAATAAAAATGTGGTTACAAATAAAAATGTAGAATTATCCAAATATAGGGCCAGTTAAGCCACCATTAACCATTAGTAAAACTAAGAACTGATCATAAAGAAATAATTTGTAGACACTGTGAAAAAGAGAATTGTAATCACAGGGTATCAGTGCTGATGCATCACGTACAGGAGACAGAGTAATGACTTCTCCAAAGATGGCCAGGTCTTATCTCTAGACCCTGTGACAATGTTCTTCATAAGTCAAGGAGAAATCTATATGGTTATAGATTGGAGAATGTGCTAATCAGCTGGTCTCATGAGGAAGGGACCATCTTGGACTAGCCAAGTGAGCTTACCGCAATCACAAAGTTATTTGTGTGGCAGGAAAGGTCAGAATCAGTGGGGAGGTTGAAGATGGAGCAGGGTTATGTGCTAAGGAATGCAAGGCTACCTCTGCATGCTAAAAAAGGGAAAGAATCTTTTTTAGAGCTTCTAGAAGCAGTGCAATGTAGATACCTTAACTCTAGCCCACTAATACTCAATGCAAACAAGGGGGGACAGGGCTGGTTTCTGTTGTTTTTCTGTTGGGTCTCACTAGTGAAGGTTGCCCTCAAACTCAGGATCCTCCAGCCTCAGTCTTACAATTGCTGGGATTATACATGTGAACTGCCATGCCAGCCTAGAGTAAGGATTCTTAACTCTAGAGCCATAAACCATGTGAGACTTCAAAATATAATCCAACTTCCTATACCTTCTTACATATTCTGTGTCCATCTACACATATTTTCCTGTAGGAAGGGCCACAGCTTTTGTCAAGGGCCACTGATTTTGCCAAGATCTATAAGCCCACAAATTATATAAGATCTATAAGCACACAGTATTTTCTTGACACTGAATAGTGATAAAAATCTACTAGAAACAGTAAGACCAGTGACAAATCAGGATTCTAAACTTGTTTTTACAGGCTGAATGAATAAAATTATGTGGCTTAAGATGAGACTCCGAAAAAAGACCTCAGGTTTAACCAAGAGTGAGCCAAGGATGAGTCAGTGTTCAGATCACCAATGCCATCTGTAGAACTTCAGGCCCAGATCCAGAGATAGAAAGAGCTGCACTTCTACACTGCCAAACCAAACCTGCGAGACTGTTCAATTTTGGACTTTCCTTTTTATTAGTTTCCTGTGGCTATTATCATCACAAATTTGTTGGATTACAACAACTAAAGCCTGTTCTTTCAGAATTCTGGAAGCCACAAGTCTAAACTCAGGCTTCTTTCCCAGTTTCTGCTGATAATTTTTGCTTGCTGGCTGTGGGAGAATCACTGCAATCTCTGATTAGCTCCTCCCTCAGGTTCTCTCTCATGAGCTCTGTACCCTCCTGTCACTCATTGGTCACTGGATTTTGGTTTATGCTAATTAGTAAAATGTCATCTTAATCTGTAACTATTAACACACTCAAAAGTTCTACTTCCAAATCAGGTCACACTGCAGTTCTAGGTGGCTATGACATTTCCTTTAGCCTCTTTTATAAGAGCACTAATCCCATTTATGAGGGTTCCACTCTCATTATCTGGTCATCTCCAAAAGGTACCATGTCTAAATATTGTCAGAACAGGAAGGAGGGGGCAAAGTCCAGCACAGTAATTTGGGGGTGGGGGGGACACTAACATTCAGACCATAGCAACACACAAGAACCCCTGGGTGGAATATTCATAGACAGATGGATGCATTCTGAAGCCCAAGATGCCAAATTCCTAAGAATGGTCAAAACCAAACCAAACCAAACCAACAAAACCCCCCACAGGAATATGAAGTTCAAAGGTTAAAGACTTGAGTCAGATAAGGAAAATTTCAACTATGTAGGAACATTTAAACCAACTTTTCTTTGGGAAAGAACATTTTGTAACACTCAGTTTTCAAAGGATGAAGATGGTAGTTCTTTGTCACTGTCCTTATTAAAGTATCTGTTAGGTAAGAGTCAGGCTTGATGGAAGAGTTAGACTTGTGGATCACTGATGAGTTACATTCTGAGTCTATAACTACTTCCCTTGTCTGTCTCTTTAAGGCAAGTGTATAAAACTATAACCCTCTACCAAGAATGCAAATACTGTGTGTGTGTGTGTGTTCCTGTAATAAGGGATTTGCATTGGTGAGACACCAGCCAGAAGGTCACAGGTAAACAGAATTTGGAAGTCCTAAGAAGCAAAGGGGTATCAAGGTTTGGCACATAAACTGCTACTGGTAAAATGAATGAGCGGCATGTGGGAGAGTGAGGTTAGAGCTAGATCAGAGTCCAGGCTCCCGTTCTAGGGTTGAGAAGCAACTGAAGGAGTTTAAACAAAGAGTGACATGGCTGTATGAGATTACCAGAAAATTCTAGATACTGCAACAGACTGATAGAAGTTAAGAAAAAAAAATCAGAGACCAAGAAAACAAAAAGGGTAAGGAGATAACAGCTATCTCCCTCTCCTGAGGCCCTGGAAGTGGCAAGGACACAGTCAACAGATAAACTGAGGAGCAGATAACAGGTGGACTCTTCAGGAAAACAAGCTAGTATGACTCCTGTTCTGTCTAAAAAAGTGGAGAATGAGGTTACTTAAGACTAGAGAGCAATGGTAGTAGACTGGGAGGTGAAAACCCAACTAAAGCTCCACTTGGAACTGACTAAACTGGAAAGACTTGAGGGTACTTAAGTAAAGATATCAGGTAAGCAATTAAATGTATGAATCTAGAGCCATGAACTGAGGCCATGTCTAACTACAGGAGCGGGGATTATAGGAAGCACACAGGAAGAAAACAGAACTGTCTTCAGAATTTTAATTAGCCATGCTGGAGATCAAACTAAAGTTATCTGTGCTCTACAGATGCTCTACGCTGAGGGCTACATTCCTAACCCGACTTTTTGAGACAAAGTAAATTGCCCAGGCTAGTCTTGAACTTGCAGTTCTCCTGAATTAGCTTTCTGAGTAGTTGAGATTAATCACACATGTGTGCTATATATTTGACTTTCTTTAAAAGAATGTATTTTTTGATTACTGTATATTCTTAAGTGTCCATTGAGTTTTGCTTCAAGTTTATGATGTCAAACTTCAGCTGGGTTATAAGATTCTTTACCACCTCTCCCACCCTAGCATTCAGCTGCTTGGTAATAGGAAACCTGGAAATGATCTTTTGTTTGTTTGTTTATTTTTAAAAAGGTTTATGGTTCATCCATGATGTGATTTTGCCAAGGTGATCTGAAATAGAGGAACAAGGGATGACTATGCAGGAAAAAAAATCATGTTAAAAGTCAGGAAGAACAGCCGGGCGTGGTGGCGCACGCCTTTAATCCCAGCACTTGGGAGGCAGAGGCAGGCGGATTTCTGAGTTCGAGGCCAGCCTGGTCTACAAAGTGAGTTCCAGGACAGCCAGGGCTATACAGAGAAACCCTGTCTCGAAAAACCAAAAAAAAAAAAAAAAAAAAAAAAAAAAAGTCAGGAAGAGGCAGAAACTCACTATCTAGTAGGGCCATGGAAAAAGTTCAATAATGTTGAGTTCAAACATAACTGAGTGGTAAGAAAGACACCTGCTAGAGGAAAAAAAAAAAAAGATTAGAAAGACAATTTGGTGGCTACAATATTAAGTTATTTTATGCATATGGACCTAAATCTGTCTATGAAAACAATGGCACTAACTGTTATATTTCCTGATCTCACAGTTCAAGTAGATCCTGAGAAGCTGCTTAGTCTTTACAGAATCCTAAACTCACCACATGTCACTGGATCTGGCAAGGATCTCAGATATTGAGATAATAGGGAAGCTCTTCAAAGAAGGAAAGGAAATATAGGGAACAGATTTATTTGCTGTGCGCAGAGGGGAAAGGGTGGGATTTTATATTAAGAAAAGGCAAATTTACACGACAGTTCACAAGCAAGCATAGCTATGCCTCATCCCTCTGGTACCCAAAGACAACTAAGTTCTGCTTTTAGCTTTTTAGCTGGCCAGTCTTCACAGTTCTAAAAGATAAGAGCCATTATTTCTTGGTTTGTCAGCTTTACACAGCATCTGTGGATTTATAATTGTCACAAAACAGGGTTCAATTTACTTATTCTTCTAAATTTGTTTTGATTTTGTGTTTTCTTTGTTCTCCTGTGTGGTTAAACCTTTCTGGCATCTGCAACTACTGACAACCTCTTGGGTTGAGATGATCGTACTGGCTCCCCTGGCTGTATATAACATGTGTTTCTCTCATCACTTCTTCAGCTTTGTCATCTACTTATGTATCCTTAAAGTCATGAACTTTCTGCTCTGAAATTGTAATTTTTTCCCCCATGCTTAATTTCCAGGTTGTTTTTACACAGTGAAAAAAACAACATAACTAACACAAATGTTACCATCACCCTATAAACACACAGAACACTTGAGTCCTTGTGCTTGCATCTCTTTCCCTTTCCAGGACTTGCTACTCAAAATCATATCATAAATTCCGTGCTTTAAATCTGGGCCAACCAATCACAGCTGGTCCTAGAGTAGTTTTTTTCCCCAAGACAAATTCTCTTTGTGTAGTCTTGGTTGTGGTGTAGCCTTAGGTGTCCTGGAACTCACTTTGTTAAACAGGTTGGCTTCGAACTCAGAAATCTACCTGCCTCTGCTTCCCAAGTGCTGGGATTAAAGGCATGCATCACCAACACCTAGAGAGAATACTTCTTAAAGAAAAGCAGACTCCTTTAACATATTCTTGGAGTGTCTAGTTTCTTGCTCATGCTAACCAAACTGTGAAATCATCCTGCTCTTACTTAAGGTACAGAATAAACTTAAGAGTAAAAAGGGATAGGGGTATAATTCAGTCCTACTAGTCTAACATGAGTATAGCCCTGAGCTCGAGATCAAATGCTACAAACAAGTTTCTGGATGCTTCTTCCTTAGTCATCACCTTCAGGCAGCGAGTAACCCTGCTTTGCCCTCATGAACACTTGCCCCCACATTTTCTTATAAATTCATTATTGTGTGTCACAGTATTCACATGAAGTGACAACTGTGTGGCATCGTCTCTCCTACTACTTTTATGTGGGGCCTAGGGATCAAGCTCAAATTGTCAAGTCTGCACAGCAAGGGCTTTCACTCACTCAGCCCCTCACCAGCAT
The DNA here is from genome assembly GCF_900095145.1 of Mus pahari. Lineage (NCBI taxonomy): Eukaryota > Metazoa > Chordata > Mammalia > Rodentia > Muridae > Mus > Mus pahari. The sequence continues at coordinate 18,281,931 of NC_034603.1, read as the reverse complement.
ACTTTCTCCCCCTGTCAATGAAAACCAGTCATCAGACTGAGGGTGGAAACACACATATCACTGATCTCTACCCATAGGCCTGCAACAATTTGTTTTAATCCAGAGAAATGTCATTGATGATCTAATCAATACAAAACCCTTTTTATTTTACATATTACTTTGAGCCCTTGTCCACTGTAAACAAACTTAACACAGTCAGAGTTCAAACAGTTTGTATTTATTTTTGTAGCACATACAGAGCTTTAATGATGTCCTCTTTTATGGCTGTGTAACATTCAACTGAGTGGATATATCATAATTTATTAAACTCACTTGGGAAGCAACACAAAGAGGTGGTTAAAGTATGGGCACTGCCATCAGGCAGGCCTACCTCAAGCCCTAGCCCTGCCCAATTTCCAAGGCCACAGTGTGCTGCCTCACTCTCTTTAATTCACCTAACATTAATTGCTCAGCACCACTCTTCTATGTTCCAAATACCATATGCATCACTGAATATACAAGAGTGGACACAAGAGACAGGCTCTCTGCCCTCAGAAACAAAGAAAATAGATACATTTCAGTTATGTTAAGTGCTATAAAGAAAACAAGCACCAAATGAAAGACTGGAGTGCCTTGAATTCCCCAAGCACCAAGAGAGAATAAGAGTACCTACCACCTGGGGCTTTCAGGAAACAACGGTACTACTTGTGGGACACTGCACATGCCCAATAAGTGTTACCTACATTATTGCTCCAGACAAACTGAGAACACTGAAGAAACAGTGCAACTCTCCTACCCCCACTCATGAATCAGTGTAACTTGTGCATTTTCAAGGTTAGTACTCTATAAAGAATTTTGATCAACAATGTTTTTAACTTCCATTTTCTCTCCTCATGTTCATGTTTCCTTTTTCATTCCTGAACACACAGTATATTTCTAAAGACTGGCCTAACATTCCCATATGCAATCCTGTCGTCTGGTTATAGGTCATTTTCCTGCTTGTTTATAGGCCTGGTGATTCTGGACTTGGTCAGTTTCAGATTCTATGGTTTTGGGAGATACATATTAAAGCGTTCCTTTTAATTTTAACATCACCTAGACATTTTGGAACAGATTACACGGTCTCAGTCGGATCCTTTAAAGGTTTGTTTCTAAGTGTCTGTGGGAAGAGTGTCTCAGAGCAGCACTGCTGTAGGAGTAATCTGCCTCACACATGCTCCTGCTCACCAGGTTTTCTATTCTGATGAATGAGAACCTCACAGATTCCCAGCTGCCTGTGGACTCCTGGAACCATCCTAACTGCTCCCTTTTGACAGTTCTCCCAGCGTTGTAAGTGCCCAGACTGGAGGATAGCCCCCTGCAGCAGTCCCACTGGCTCTCTGCAGCCCCCTCCTCCGCTCCAGTGCTGCTTCACCTGAGTTCTGGCTCATCAGCTCATGACACTATGGACCTACATCTGAGCGGCATGTCTCTCTGCACTGCAGCCTAGAAATTCCCAGACAGTAGGAGGCAATGGTGGGCTCTTCTCTCAGGGATACCCATCCCATGCTGCTTACTGACCTTATCTAAAGCTGCTACTCATAGGCTGGTTTTCTGGTTAGTTAAGATTGGGAGGGAACCAGTCAGTACCAGTGAACCTACTACCACCAGAAGTGGAAGTTCTCATGACTGACTTCAAGTCATACCCTTTAATGGGGATAAGACAAGGTCGACCTCTCTTTCTGAATCTCTGGCTATCCTGGAACTTGCAATGTAGACCAAGTAGGCCTTGAATTCACAAAGAACTGCTAAGTGCTAAAAATTAAAAAATTAAAAATCATGTGCCAATACACCCAGTTAAACAAATCTCATTTTTAAAAATGAAACCTTTCTAGACTACAAGTGCAATATTTTTCATTTTTCTGATCTCCATACTATTTAAGCTCAAACCCCCTATCCCCTCCCCTCTCTCCCTGCTCCCCAACCCGCCCACTCCTGCTTCCTGACCTTGGCATTTCCCTATACTGGGGCACAGAACCTTCACAGGACTAAGGGCCTCTCCTCCCATTGATGACCACCAACTAGGCTATCCTCTGCTACATATGCAGCTAGAGCCAAGAGTCCTACCATGTGTTTTCTTTGATTGGTGGCTTAGTCTCAGGGAGCTCTGGGGTACTGGTTAGTTCATATTGTTGTTCCTCCTATGGGGCTGCAAACCCCTTCAGCTCCTTGGGTACTTTCTCTAGCTCCTTCATTGGGGACCATGTGCTCCATTCAATGGATCACGCCACTGATACTGACATGACTGAACCATTAAACCTCCTTTTCATAAATTATATAAAGGGTGAAATATACTGCATAAAACACTTTCTTTCTCTTTTGTTTATTTTATATATTTCAAGTTTATATAGTATATGAACTTAAAATATATATCAAAAATATTTTGTTATGGAACAAGCTGGCTTGAACCTTATTTTATATATTTTAAGTTCATATAGCATATGAACTTATGATATATATCAAAAATATTTTGTTATGGACAAGCTGGCTCTGAACCTTTGATCCTCTTGCCACAGCCACTTGAGTATAGGCTTCTACTACATATCTGATTTTCTGCCCCAATCCTTTAAAAATAATTATAAACTACATGTAGGGCATGGACACATAACTGCAGTTGCCCATGGAACTGAAGTCACTGGCAGCTGTAAGCAGCCCAACATGTGCTGGGAATCAAACTCAGGTCAGCTGCAAGAAGTACACTCTTTAACCACTGAACCATCTCTCTAGTCCCACTGCCTCTATTTTAAATAAAACTTACCTACTCCCAACTGCCTACAAGTAATTTCCGATTGTCAAAATTAAAAATTATCTAGAATTTAAAGATTTTGCATATTGATTATTTTTTAATTGTTCAATAAAAACACAAAGCAAATATTAACAATGTTGAATGATCTGTTGCTCTAAATGTGCATATATATGTACACACAGTCTTCCAATGTGACTGGTTCAAAAGAACAATATTCTTGGGCAAGGATATAGCTCAGTGACAAAGTGTTTGGCTAGCATGCATGAAGCCATGGATTTGGCTTCTAGTATGACAGAAAGAAAACTGAGCAATATTATCTTTAATGAGTATGCATATTTTGGCAGGTTTCTTAAAGATTTGTCATATTTCAGTCACTTCTTGTTCTAGGCAAGAGGATCTCAGAAGACATTAGTCTATTCTTAGCAGTGAAGGATTTCTTTTGTAACATTCAAAATGAAGTTCTGCAGTTTGTCTCTTACAACTTGTAATCAGAATTAACCATACATTAAAGGTATGTATGACCTCTACAAAGTATGACAGAGCTGCCCTACATCCAGATGCAACCCAGTACTGGCCTGGGCAAAGTCAGGAGAATTCACCAGCTGTGACATATGGGTAAGCCTTATTTCCATTCAAACAAGGTAATGCTTTTAACCCAAGGACTATACATTTGTCTTTAATAAAAAGTTACAACTTTTTATTTTAATTTGGCCCATCACTCTATACATCAAGACTTTAGGAATCCTGACCAAGTCATCCAACATATCTATTAAACATGTTGTTTTTAATCAAAGCCACTAGCATAGCAATCAAAGACTTTCACTATGTAAGGAAGAGCAGGAGGAAAAGGTGAAGGCACAATTAAAGAAACATCTGACACTTTGCTCTGACAGAAACAGAAATTAGAAGGTAGCAGGTTGGGAGCCTGGTAAGGAGAGTGGGTAGTTCTACGGTTTTTTTTTTTGTAACATTTATATGCTAATAGAAATCAACCAGAAGTGACAGGGAAAACATTGTCTACACTGTAAAGCTCAGACACATTTTCAGCTACTTCACTGTTTCAGCACTGTTCTCAAAGCCTCTGTATAGCCCTGGCTGTCCTGGAACTCACCAGGCTGGCCTTGCACTCAGAAATCCGCCTGCTTCTGCCTCCCGAGTGCTGGGATTAAAGGCATGCACCACCAGGTCCGGCAGGCCTCCAGCTTTTCTTGAGTTCTCTTCCTGAATACCCGCTCCCATGATCATATTGAACTCTCTGTCTAGTGTCCTCGGCTATTATCAACTGTAACATTATGAGATCTCTTTCACCTTCTGTTTATGTCAGTCTCCTTCACTGTTCATGAAAATTCCCAAATCCAACTTCAGATTTGTTAAACAGAGAATCAGGGTTTCAACAGGACTACAATTTCAAACATAAAAAAATAATAATAATAAGATTAAACCTTTTAAAAATTATTTTGCAACTCTACAATCTGCAAGGTATCAGTAAGGTTTATTACTTGGCAAAGCTGTTCTCTGTTTTAACACCTCATCCAGAAGGTTCTGTACACAGCATAAAGTGGCCAAAGCCAAACTCTTGCTGCCAGCAATCTGCATACATACTAATTACATCACCACCATAGGGCTTTCTCCTTCCCCAACCCCCACTCTGGGCTCAAACAAAAAGCCAGTGTGCATGCACATAAAGCACATTTACAATGTCTGTGCCACACACTCACTAGGTCTGCTCTGCAAAGGGATTAGGGTGTTCCTAACTCAAAACTGACCATTGCAGCAAGCAGCCAGAAAGCAGTTATGATCTGTTCAGAAAAGTACAACACACTCCTTCAAAACTCCCTTTCTAAAAATGAACATTTTTATCAGGTAACACATAAATGTTAGTCCAGAACAAAGAGCATCTCCACTCAGTGATATATTCTGTTTAATGAAAAATATTTGTTTCAAAGTATACTTGGTTAGGAAGTATTTTTACAAAGTAGAATGGTAACACTTTTCAAAGTGTACTTTTAAAATAACTACCTTTTAAGGAAAAATAGAGTCAATCTGACCTTTATAAAGATAGGGCAAGTAAGACTCAGTAATTCATACATGCCATTGGCCTGAGAAGAGCACTGTAAAATTAACAAGGGTTTCTAACTTCACAGATCAAGCCATAAATATAGAATTTCATTATGAAAACTCTAAATTTCTTGTATCTTTTCAAATAGGTATTACTGGTTTTGTTTGGGGGAAGAGGGTCGAACACCATAAACCAGGCTGTCCTGGGATGCACTACAGAGAACCAACCCTCCAACAATTCCTCTGTGGGGATGACAGGTGTCTGCTACCCCACCTAGCTTCAAATGGTTTTCTTAAACACAAAGAATTTTACCAGACTTCTACCATAGTCTTCTTTTTAAAATACATTCTTGAGTTTCTCATACACAAGCAGAATGTCACCTTGGAGTTCTTATAAACCCACAGGTGTAGAAACACTTATAGGCAGACTTCCTGGGGAGAGAACCCCTCTGAATGGGAGCTTCAGAAAGACTCCTTCAACAGCTCTACTCCAGGCTACTGCCTTTCCTTTCTGTCAGCACTTTTAATGGTGCTTGGCAAAGTGGGTTTCAATCAGCACTTGCTGGACTGAAAGACCACATGGGTAAAGGCCATTTGTCCAAAACTTGACCCCTACAGGGTCCCACCATCGACATCCTGAGAAATCCTGACACAATTCATGTAGTATGAGCTGGTGAGATGGCTCAGCAGTTAAGAGTGGTTGTTGCCGTGGTGGCACACGCCTTTAATCCCAGCACTCGGGAGGCAGAGGCAGAGTTCGAGGCCAGCCTGGTCTACAAAGTGAGTTCCAGGACAGCCAGGACTACACAGAGAAACCCTGTCTCAAAAAAAAAAAAAAGAAAAAAAGAAAAAAGAAAAGAGTGGTTGTTGATTTTGCAAAGGGCATGGGCTTGATTGTCAGCACCTACAGGATGTCTCTGTAACTCCGATTCCAGCTTCTTCTGGTCTCTGTGGGCTCACCATGATACACATACACCCAACAAAACATCCATACGTAAAATAAGTAATAATTTTTAAAGGACACAATAATGACACTTCTTCTGCACAGGAGAGGTGAATTCTCCATCAGTCAATTTTTTAAAAAATAAGAAATGAAGCCACCAGACCAAATTATTTTGCCAGTATCGTACAGTGTATTTGCAGCAGAGGTCTAATACGGACGGAGCCTTCAACCAGTGATAGGATAAGACAACTGACTTTTAGTTCCCCAAACCTTTCTGCTGGACTCATACAAGCACTGTCCAAGATGGGACTTAATTTGGGGGTGAAGACAAGCAACAGATAGTGGCACTCAAAACACTTTGGAGCACAGCATCTTAAGTGAGGGTGGTGGTCTGGGCTGCCTGGGGAGAACCAAATGCCTAAGAGCAAACCACAGATTTCATAACACTTTACAGCTCTTTCTGCACAGTAGCTTGCCTCTCTCTTCCTCTTCCTTCCCTTCCACATGACCCTCACGGTTCTTTTCCCCACCAGAAAATAGTGTAGCATTGTTACTGCCATAGTTTGGCAACATTACATGTCCCAACCACAGTGACTGGCACAGAGCAGGCAGCAAATATTTATTGAATGGAGCAAAGAAAAAAAAACTGTTCCTGTGGTCAAATAGGGACCTTAAGCACTGCTTCTAACCTAGTGGAGTAAGAAATACACTGGTGTGAAAATGACCGTTTAAGAGCCCAGTCTAAGTTGAAGAAAGACAACAGTAAAACCTTATGCCCCAAGCCAGTATGCCTCAACAACTACAACGGCTTAATATATGTTACACAAATACCGAGCTCAGAGAGCATATTTTAATATTTAGACTATAAAAGCAAACACTATTACCCTAAAGATTGCCTAGATTAGGTCATCTGAACATGAATAGCAATTTGGGTTTTTAATCCTCTCAACATTGTAAAGTAAGAACGGGAGGATATCTACGATAGGAGACATCTCCCCAGAGTCCAGTCTGCCAAAGCCCCCAAATGTCACACTCCACGGAGAAATGCCCTTTAAAACTCGGCCAGTAATTAACAGATACCAGTTTACACCAAATCATTAAGAATTCACAGCCAGCATACACAAAGGGAACGCCAAGGCTAAATCAGATGGCTTCAAAGACATCATTTTACCTTTTTCTCTCTGGATGGGCACCCGTGACCAAAGACTTGGCTACTACTAGTTCAGCTACTCTCACATTCTTTATAATGTGAAAATCTCTTAGCGTTTCATGACAGCACAACTATCGGGGCCAGAGAAAACCAAAAGCAACAGGGACCCTCTCCCCTTAGCCACTATTGGAGGACGGGGCATGGGGGGGTGGGGAGTAGGGAAGGCACGGGGGGGGGGGGGCGGCTCTCATCCCTAGAGATTCACTGCAGTGTTAAATCCGTGGGATTTCAGGAACAAACCTGACGATTCCAAAAACAGGTTAAGCATCTCGTCCACCATGAACTAGTTCTGCGCCCCTGCACCACCTCCTTTGTCTCAACTGTCCCTGAAAACTCGCATTCCAGTGCCCTCCAGTAAACAAGCTACCTAAATGAAAAAGAGGAGGACGTCCTAAGTCTCGCTCTCTTTTAGTTTTAGGGGGAAAGGCAGCAGGGTTTCTGGAGCCTCTTTCCCCACCGGGGAGCAGGCCAGGCTCCACAGCGTGGGGACCTCGAGCCCCCTGGGCCGGCGGCCGAACGGCGCGCAGACCCCCGGCCACGCCGCCCCCCGCGACCCCCGCCCGGCCTCGGGCTTCGGCTCCGGCCTCACCTCCGTGGATGGGCAGCGGTGCCAGCACCTGGCCGCGGACCTCGGCCTTGGGTGAGTCGAGCCCGTAGCGCCCGCGGTCGATGCGGAACGTGAGCGGGGTGCCGCGGCCGGGCTCCTGCACCGTCACGTTGATGAGCGCCGTGTAGTACTCCTGGCTCGCGTTGTCCGCCCGCGTCGGCCACAGGCTGCAGGTCAGCAGGGCCAGCGCCGCGAGCCGGGCCGGGCCCGCCCGCGCCGCGCCGCTCATGGTCCCTCCGGCCGCCGCCGCCGCCGCCGCCGCCGCCGCTCGCGGACCGGGCTCCGGGGCCGGTGCTGAGAGGCGGGGCGGGCGCGGCCCGGGTTGCGGCGGGAGCGCGCGCGCGCCTCGCGACGAGCCGGGCACGAGCACGGCCCTCCTCGGCGCCGCGGCTCCGCCGTTCGCCGCCCTCACGTCCGCGGCCCGCGCGCGAGGACGCGCCCGTGGGTCTGTCAGGGGAAGGACGGTGCGTCAGGCCGTGTGCTGTCGTCAGGGCAGCTGGAATGCCCAGGGACCAGGCCTGCGGACAGGGCACCTGAGAGGACTCGGAGTGGGTGGGAAGGAGTCATCGCCACCGCTCCGGGAGAGTCGGCAGTGCCGCCTCAGGCGCGTGCCCGCCGCCGCCCCATTCCCTCCAGCAGAGCGGCAACGCGCAAGCCCGATGCGCAACCCCGTCCGCTGCGCGTGCGCACTAGGCGCTGCCTGCTCCCGCCCTCCCGCACGAGGGCCAGGGGCGGTCCAGTCACCTGCTTGCTGGCACCGGGTTCAGTGAACTGCCTCAGGCTTCATACCCTGCTATGACCTGGATCTGTGAAGCTTTCCAAGAACCTATAGGGATGTTGGAGATAGGACTAAAAGAAACTAAGCTAATCGTTAAGGTTTTAAATTATATGTCCGTGAGAGCTAACATTTCCACTGGGTTGGTTGCATGCTGTATAATAATTGACATTGGTCAGGAGGGTGTCTTTGCGTTTGGGGCCCAGTAGACTTGGACCCAATAAGGCATCTGGGTGGTTAGCAAGGTCTGTTAGAGACAGATGTAAACTTCATCAGGTTGGTATGGTCCTCCTCCCCCACTCCCCCTCCCCACCCCCAGAATACATATGTTATTCTGAGCCACAGACCTTCACTTCCTCTTTGTAAAATTGTATAGTACTGCAGCATTTAACAAGGGCTCTGCTCTGTTTCTTCAGTAATTGGGCCTCTCCTCACTGGGTGAAATGGACCACAGTGCCTATTCTCAGGATGAGACCCTGGAGGTGCCTGCCAAGAAGTCACAGGCTATGTTTGGAGCCTACATCAGGCTTTCTCTAATAAGAATCTCCTTTCCCCCTCCCATTTGTTGGTCTAATCCTCCCTTTGCTAAAAATGTATATGGTGTTAGCAAGGGTTTTTAATGTGTGGGGTGCTGGTGCCCCTGACGAGAAGTGGTACCACAGAAGCCCACACACATCTGATACAAAACCAGGACAGAGGAAGGAGAAAGAAGAAGAAATAATTTTATGGTTGGGGTCACTACAACATAACGAACTGTATTAAAGGGTCACAGCATTAGGAAGGTTGAGAACCACTGGTGTAACAGTATATGGGAAATAAGAATGTAGTGTTTAGGGTATTTGGGGGGGGGGGGGAGGTCTCCTGGAGGATGTGGGCTGAAGTCTGAATAGAACCAGTTGCCAGTCAGTGAGCTGCCCTCATGCCCACCTTGACAGGGCCATTTCTCTATCTCTACCGCTTTCTTTGTCTCTTAAACCTCTTTACCTGTCTCTCTTCCCATTTCTCAGTTCATAAGAGTGCCTAGATCACCTGTTTGTCCCATGTCAAATTCCCTTCTTCCCGAGCTCCACTCAGATCTCGGCTACCACCTTCACAGGTCCCAGATTCTATTTAGAGCTTCTGTCTGTCAGGATCTGATCTGCTTGCTACCTCTAGGTGTATAAGGACAAGTGTGTAAGGCTCATGGAACAGTGCTTGGGGGACTCCAGGGGTCAAAGCCTAAGCATGGTCCCATGGGCAGTGCTGAACCTCTCAGAGGGTTGTCCAGATTTCCAAAGCCTGTCTCCTCCTCCTCCCCTCCCACTCTCCCTCCTCCTCCTCTTTCTCTTCCTCCATAGCCTCTTAACTTCTCTTCTACCTCTTGTGCTTCCTCGTTTGTGTTCTTAAAATTTCTAAATGACCCCAGCTGGTCCTACAAAGCCCCGCGCTCATTTTCCCAAGGGCAGCAGTTTGCTTTTACCACAATTCCTAGTCTGATTTTCTGCCCCCACAGACAACCACTCTAATGTACTTAATGTGTCTTTTCTTTGTGTTCTTGCAACGTTTGTATTGTCTAGTATTTTGTACTTTTTAATTATTAAATCATTGAGGCAGAGACAGGCAGATTTCTGAGTTTGAGGCCAGTCTGGTCTACAGAGTGAGTCCAGGACAACCAGGGCTACACAGAGAAACCCTGTCTTGAAAAAACAAAAAAACAATTATTAAATCATACTGGGTTGTGAATGTCTTCTGTCTTTCATTCTCTTCATTCACTAATACACTGGGTTTTTATAGTTACAGTTATTGAGGTTGATGTTGAAATGTAACATCTGGAGGCTTGGGAGGTGACTGGGGTAAAGTGGTCACTGTGCAAACATGATAACCTAAGTTCTGAACCCCAGAACTCACATAAAGCCACATATGGTAACACGCATCTGTAATCCCAGAGTTTCTGTGCAAAGATGCGAGGTAGAGATAGGAGAATAACCAGAAAAGACCTTGCCTCAAACAACATATAAGGCAAGGACAGACACTTATGGTTGCCTTCTGACCTCCACACATGTACCATGGCTTGAACACATCCATACAGACAGTGAACAAGCGCACGCACGTGCGTTCACACACACACACACACACACACACACACACACACACACACACACACACGGTTCCTAAGGAATGTAACATCTGTAGGAAAGTGCAGAAATCTTGTTTTTTGTTTGTTTTTTGTTTGTTGTTTGGTTTTTTGAGACAGGGTTTCTCTGTATAGACCTGAGTTTGATTGAACGGATGCTGGGAAGTTCCGTGTACCAGCTTAGTATCTAGGGAGGGTCTTGCTGTTGAGACACACAGAATCCTCAGACAGCATTGGATGTCACACAGAAAGCCAGAAGCCTGCTAGCTTAGGTCTCTTTCTCATTAAGTTACCAATGAAATCACCAGAGCCCTTCCCAAATTACCCCCACAACACGCCATTTATCATCAATATCTGACTTTGGAGATTAAGTTTCTACATGAGTCTTTTGGAGTGACCCCTAAAACATGATAGATGACACGTTTAAAGAGAGAGGCTCACAACCCCACCTCTATTTCTGGAGGAAAGCAGCCGGATTTCACCTGGCAGGAAGTGAGGTCAGGGAGACCGGGCATCTGCCTGCATCAGATGAAGGCTACCATTGTTTGTCCTGAGCCCATTGAGTCACGTTGGCCCTGGTGGGGCTACTTTTCTGCCACCACATCCTCCCTGGGCAAGGCTAGTTGGTGGTCAGACAGAGAATGTCGATGGGCAACCTGGGCGAACACACTGATTGATGACTTACCTGAACAGCAGCATCCTCATGAAACTGCCCCCAGATTCCAGCTGCTCAGATCCCCAGGGACAGGTTGCGGTGCCCTGTCCTCTCTGAGGCCAGCCCTGCCACCTTCCCTTTTAAGCAGAAGAGCAGCTGAATAGCCTCCCCAAACAATCTTTTTCTGTACATGCTGACCAAATCTGTTTCTGTTGTTTATGTGCTGAAGGCCCCCTGGGTACAATAAATTCCCTGGTGGAGGAGCCATCAGAACCCTAAGGATGTCCACTTCAAGTCAGCCTGAGTGCCAATGGTCAGACAAGAAGGCCGGCTGGTCCAGGCTGGCTCCAGCCAGCTGTCACCTACTTGCTCTCTTAGCTCTTTGCGGCTCAATCATTCATCATTCCGACTAAAGGGATCTTGACAAAGGGCAAAGTGATGCCTTCGATTCTACTAAAAGGGCAGCCACCCTGGCAGCTCATCCCAGCTCAGGGTCCCAGGGGAGGGATCAGGCCCAGGACCCACTCAAGTTCCTGGACAGAGCTCAGTGTCAAGTCTCTGGCTTCCTGGACTGAGCCAAATGCAAGGAAATACAGTTCATCTGAATCTCGAGCCTGGCGCCAAGCTCATGCGGAGATGCAGGAGGGCCCTGGGACCAGCCAGGATTACGTCTGACATCCCCGGCCTTTGCTTCAGCCTCATCTACTGGGAAAAGAAGTTACTTCACTGAGTTTCGATGTCCTCATCTGGCTATAATCCAGAGAATTAAATTCTGCTCTGCTACACACAACAGGCTCCAAATCTGACCTCAATTTTCCTCTGCCCACCTTGACCTCTTGATCTTTTGTTACTGCCTCTCATGTGCTGGGATTGAGGTGTTGTTCCACCATGTCTAATTTATGAGGTGCTGGTGATCAAGCCTAGGGCTTCCTGCATGCTGGGTGAGCACTCTACCAACTGAGCTACATCCAAGTCCATCTGTTCATACAAGTATTTACATCTCACCTGACCACAAAGCCATAGTGACCAGTACAGCCTGTGAGCCCTGGGCTTGTGGCTTGATAGGTCAATGTGACAGGCTTTCCCTATAGCATCCACCATGTGGCTTCCCTAAAAGACTCTAGCAGGAGGCCAGCTTCTTTCCTCTAGGCCATCATCCACTTAGAGGTAAGAGGAGTCTGGGCCACTTCCTTTTTCTTTCTTTTTTTTTTCTGAGGTTCCCAGTATATGAAAAATATAGAAGGTTATAGTAATTATATCAGTGTTTAAACAGAAAAAAATACAAAGCACTTATTTGTTGGCAAAGTAACTGCAGAATTCAATGTTTCTTGGTAAATTTTGAGTGGTGCTGTCCTTTGCAGAAAACAAGCTTAAAGCCTCAACTTTGTGTGTGTGTGTGTGTGTGTGTGTGTGTGTGTGTGTGTGTATGGGTGTGCATGTGTGTGAGTACATACTCTTGTGTGTGGTGGGGACCTGTGTGCACATGTTCATATGACAGCCAAAGGCAACATCTTATTCTTCAGGAGGTATCCATCTTTTTTATGACACAGGATCTCCCATTAGTCTCAACTGTGAGCTAAATAAACCTCTTTCTATAGTGATGGAAAATAGATTAAGCTGCATCAAACAATTCAGGTAAAAATGAAAACCAGGAAAAGACAGCATTTATGACCAAATAGTAATGACAATGGCTAAATTAAAGTAGCAAGCAGAGAGGTGCCATTTTAAAAGCCTTCAGATACTGGCAATTTTTTTTATTAAGTAACATTAAATTTTGTTGGGAATCACTGCTGTGTGAATTTTTCTTGGAAAGGCATACACAAAAATTGATCAATACAGCTTACCACATCGATCAACAACAACAAACCAAAGAAACAATTGCACAGGAGTCTAGCATGGTGAAGTAATGTGCTTCTTGAGCTTGCTTACCGGAGCCGCAGTAAGGGCTTACTCACAGGAGTGTATGTGACCCCAAAATATCAGTGTTAAGAAAGTCTCACAGGAGCATGGATAGTGGCCTTATAGCTATGGAGATGAAGTCCTTAAGTTAACTTCCCACTCTATAAACTCCAGCATCTTCCAAGGCCATGTACAGCTGTAGCAGAATTACATACAAGAGTTGTGGTCACATCTTAAGCTTTATTGTGCACACAGGATTTGAGTTAGTTATCACCAGGAAGAATTTCACCAAAATTTACTGTGCTTAAATATGCCTAAAATAAACGACTTGGGGCCAGTCTCTCAGAGTTTGAACCAACACTAGCTACTTGGTTGTATTGAACTGAATAACCTTTGCCTCCCGTGGATTATTACTCTGCGGGCTGTGACGGTCACAAAGACCCCCACATTCCTTCTATTAGGGAAGTCAACAGGTGCCACTTTGGCCTTTTCTGGTGATCACAGCTGCTCTAATTAAGGCAGTAATGGCTGTTATACTTGGAGGACAGCATTCCACAGCAATTGATGACACAAATACATTGTGGGTTTTCTGTAACTGTCCCCTGGTTAACAGGGTGGCTTCTGGTACTCAAGTGCTCATGTACTCTACATACTCAGGTTGGCTTGTTCTGGGACTTCAGACTCACCTGACCACTACCTAGATATTTCTATCCTTGTCTTTCTAGCAACGAGTCATGAGGAAATGTGCTGGCTAGTGGTTACCGGTTACGGGTACTCATCATCAGATTAGAGCCTGTTAAAACTAGAGGTGCCAGGAACCTTATCTCTATTTCATAGAGGGATGCTGATTTAGAGGCAATGGGACAAGCAGATTCCATCCAATTGACCTGTTTCCAAACGCATATGTGAAGCACTGGCTTTTACATAAATCACCCTGAGAAATAAGGAAGAAATAGAGGGAGAGGGAAAGAAGGAGCGAGCAGCATCCTGAGAACATCCTAGTTCCTAGGGACTGTCAATTTCCATGATGTAAATGTGGCCCCAATGTCATGGTTAATTTCAGGGTACCAATGATTTAACAATTGGCTCTCTAAATTCCTGAACGCTTAACAATAGGCTCTAGTGCACCCCTGATGTGAGCCCAGGCCCGAGTGTCTCTCTCATATCCCCACTCTTTTCTATCAATTGTTCTAGATTTTGACTTAAAAAAAAAAAAAAAATCAGTTTCAGAAATTTACTATGTTCAGGTCCTATTTAATTATCACTCAAATAATTTTCTTCAAGAATCTTTCCTCCCCTCTCCCTTCTTTTTACTACCCTCCCCCACGTGCTTTCTTTTCTTTTGTGGTTGGGGATAAAATCTAGGGTCACTTCAGTGTTGGCCAAGTGTGTGATACCTAAAGACAGGTGATAAGGCTGCCATTGAAAACCAAATCACTCACTGAAAAGGGGAAGATAGCATTGAAGTGGGCACTTAAAAACCAGAAGTGGTCGCACACCTGTAATCCCAGCATTTGGGAAGTAGAAGCAAGAGGGTCAGAAGTTCAAGGTCATTTTTGGCTACATAATGGGGTCCTAGATCATGGTGTTTTATCACAGCAGTAGAAAAGTAACGAAGACACTATGTGTTGGAACTGATGACTCTGGGACGGTAGAGCCTATCTCTGTGAAACCATTATAGGAACAGGACATACCTGGTCACATCATTCCCAAGGAGGAGGGGGTGAATCTCGGGTGAATATGCTGGCATTAGAAGCAGTTCCTACATGGCTCTGTGTTAGGGGTATAGGCCACCTGTGGCCCCCAGAGGATTGGAGGATTCCCAGGACACTCTTCCAGCAATCCTGCATTATATAATATTGGACCAGGTTTTGTAATAATTTATCCTTGGTCATAGTATGGGGATGAAATGTGATCAGTAACAACAGTGGAGGCCTCGAACACGGAGGCCAAGAAGAGAGATTCAAGTTGGAGTAAAGAGAGGATAGCTAAGAAAAGATAGTGGTTCTTCTTCCAAAGCTAAGTATACCCCTGCCCTGCAACTCTAAAGCCCACTCTCGGGGATGCAAGACAGCAACACCCAAGCCTGCTGACATAGCGCATTTTCTGTGGCTATAATATATTACCTGGAATTGGATAATTGATAAAGGCTGGATATGTGTCTGGCTTATGGTTCTAAGAAGGCTTGGAGGTCCAAGATCATGGCACCATTTGTGGAGGGCTTTCTTGCTGTATCTTATCACAGTAAAAGCACCATGGGGAGGATCAGAGCCCGCAAACCAGAGCTGGGAGAATAACCAGAAAAGACCTTGCCTCAAACAACATAGAAGGCGAGGACAGACACTCATGATTGTCCTGTGACCTCCACTTTGCTTTTATAACTAAGTCATTCCTCAGTAACTCACTGGTCCATTACTCCACAAATCCATCAACAGATCGATCTGTTCACGAGCCAGCATCCTCCTGACCCAATGACCTCTAAATGCCATTGCCATATGACTTTAGAGATTAGGTCACCACACATAAATGCTTGGGAATATTCAAGCCATAGCAAACAGGCTGTAGCATAACGCTGGGTGGCAGAGCAATTGTCCTGCATGAGTAAGACCACAGGCTCAAAGTTCAACAGCACAAGGAGAGGAGGACGACGAGGAGGTGTGGCATCATAGAAACAAAACAGATTTCCCAACACCTCTGTTTTCCATAGTACCAAGAGAAAAATCAATAACAATGCTCATGAATAGGAAAATGGATAAATCAATCGTGGAATACTACACAGGAAATAAAAAAGAACCGTGACTAAATTAAAATGACAGAAAATGTATTTCAGACATAACATCAGGAAAAGAAACCAGACACCAGTGAATGCCTGCAGTGCAGTTCCCTTTATGTAAAACACACTAATCTATAGCCTCAGGAATAAGAATACCCTGGTGTTCATCACGAGGTGGCCAGGGAGACTTTCAGGGTTTTAATGCTGTTCTTTGTTTTGGTCCAGTTATTACGAAATGGCTTTCACCTTGGAAATATTTGCTCGGTGCACACGCAGAGGCAGGCGAATTTCTGAATTCGAGGCTAGCCTGGTCTACAGAGTGAGTTCTAGGACAGCCAGGACAATACAGAGAAACCCTGTCTCGAAAAAACCAAAAAAAAAAAAAAAAAAAAGAAACCATACTAAGATATCATCCTGGAAGGGGACCACATAATATCATCCAGGAAGGGGACCACATAATTTCCAGGTCACTTATGGTCAATGGAGAGTCTGATAGTTGGGACCAAGAAGTTCTTCCCATGCATTGGGTGTGGTGTCGCACACCTTTAATCCCAGCACTCCGGTGGCAGAGGCAGGCGGATTTCTGAGTTAGAGGCCAGCCTGGTCTACAAGAGAAACCCTGCCTCAAAAAAAAAAAAAAAAAAAAAAAAAAAAAAAAAAAAAAAAAAAAAAAAAAAACCTCTTCCCATAACCAGCAGCTTGGAGACTTAGGAGGATGAAGACAGTGTGAGCTGCCAGCCCCAGCTGATGCCAGAGTCCAGGCTACCACCAGACTAACTTGCCAATACAAGAGCAAACAAACAAACAGACTCAGTGCACAAGCATGTTGATCACGGCGTTTGCTGTAGGGACAAAAAGTTGGAATAAATAAGCTAGTTTGTCTGTTAGGAAAATTATGGTGCAACAAATTTGAGGATGATTAGAGGCTATTAATACATCATGAAGCTGGAGCAACATGAAGAGCTTCTGACATTCTGTTGAGTGCAAAAGTGGAATGCGAAATATCTGGTTGCCACTGCATCAAGTAAGTCCGCACGTGTGAAGGAGCACTGGAAGGAAACCAGCGAATAAAAATAGTCCGGCTTATTTAGGGGGTTGTGGGTGACCTTTTAGGTGCCTTGTTTTCATCTTTTCAAAGTAAGTTCTGTTTTGCAATGATGAAAAGTGCTCTTCTGATGACTTACCAAGAAGCACCGAGGAGCCTATAACAGCAGCCAGATTGCAGAAAGGAGAACGGAAGGTGGGGGGGATGTATGGATATTGTTAAGTCTGAGGCTGGCAGAGCCGGGTGGTGGCCCCAAAGTGACCCTTGGTAGTATACAGGCCCCAATAGACCTGCATTATAGTCTGCTACACCACTCTAACAAGCTCCTCTAAATTGGATGACCTAAATGAGAGATGTTTTATCTTTTTATGTGTGCACGAGTCTGGGCATATGCATCCCTCAGATGTGAAGGTCAGAGGGACAACCTCAGGTGTGGGGCCTTACAATCCATATTAGTCAGAGTTCTCTAAATATATTTTTATCTGTATTGTGTTTGGCTGCATGTATGTCTGTGCGTAGGTGTGCCTGGTGCCTAAATGTGACAGAAGAGAGCATTGAATCCCCTGGAACCGGAGTTGTGAACTGCCATGTAGGTGCTTGGAATTGATCCTGGGTCTGTGGGAAGAGCAGCTAGGGCTTTTAATTGCTGGGCCATCTCTCTAGTCTCTATAGAATTCTCTAAAGGAGCAGAACTGATAGAATGAACACACATATTAAAAGAGGATTAGCCAGATTAGCTCACAGGCTGTGATGCATGTAAGTCTAGCAATGGCTTCCTCACACCGCATAGGCCCAGAATCAACAGTTGTTCGGTCTACAAGGCTCATGTGGTCACACCCTGGTACTGGAGGCCTGGAGAATTCCTGAAGAACCACTGGTCTTAAATATATGTTGGAATCCTGAAGAAGATTCTAATAGCAGTGGAGGGATGCCCCAGCAATAAGATAGATGAATTTGCCAGTAAGACTGAGCTCAAACTGGGCGTGGTGGCACATGCCTTTAATCCCAGCACTCGGGAGGCAGAGGCAGGCAGATTTCTGAGTTTGAGGACAGCCTGGTCTACANAGTGAATTCCAGGATAGCCAGGGCTACACAGAGAAACCCTGTCTCGGAAAAAAAAAAAAAAAAAAAAAAGGAGTGAGCTCAAGCTGGCAAAATAAAATTTCTATCTTCCACATTCTTTACTATGAGTTGCCACTGGAAGGAGCCACCCAGACTTAGGGTGATCAACAATCTGGTCAGGAAAAACCTTTCACAGGAGTCCTGGGTATGGGATGATTCCAGGTTCAACCAAGTTGACAACCAAGGTTAGTCATCACATCTTTCAACTTGTTTGGGCTCTCTCTCTCTCTCTCTCTCTCTCTCTCTCTCTCTCTCTCTTTCTTCCTCTCTGCTGTGTAGGCCAGGCTAGGCAGCCTATAACATCCATGGGTTCTCCTGTCTCACAGTAGGTGCATGGGATCACACATGTGCTACAATGCTCACCTTTACATGGGTTCTGGGGATTTGAACTCAGGTCTTCAAGCTTGTATATTAAGTGCTTTAGCCATTGAGCCATTTATTCAGATCCTAAATGACAAATGTTCTCAATAGTTCTGGAGCCTAGAAGTCCAAGATCATGTGCTGGCTAAGTGGGTCCAACTGAGTTTTTTTTTTTTTTCCTGGATTTTAGATGTCCATCTTCTCACTGTCTCTTTACTTGACAAGAGTACAACTGTATTTTTTCTTAATTAAAAATTATTACTATGGTACCCATAGTGGGCTTCCCCTTCTCTGAAGTGAAGGAAAGGGGGTAATGGAGGAGGGGGTTGTGAGGCGGGGTTGGGAGGAGAGAATGAGGGGGGTTGCCATCATGTAAAATAAATAGGTTAATTAATGAAAACAATTTATTTTTGTTGGTGTGTGTGTGATGTGTGTGCAGGCAATTGAGTGCTACAGTATGCACGTGAAAGTCAGAACACAGCTTTATGGAGTTACTCCTCTCCTTCCGTCTTTATGTGTGCTTTGGGGATTAAACCCAGCTCATCAGGCATGCATAACAACAAGCCCTTAACCAACTGATCCATCTCCTGAGTGAGCCCCCCTTCGCTCCTTACCAACCCCTAATTCTATCTTAAGAGCTTCATCCGCATGATCCCACCCAATCCCAGTGACTTCCGAAGGACCTAGTTTTCAGCTACCCTGGCACCAGGGGCTAGGGATTTGGTTAGGGCACGTAGGGCCAGGAGGCACACTTCAGCCCACAGCACCGAGACCTCTCTGATATTCTCCATGTATTGGTTGATTCTACCTAAATCTCTTCAAGGGAAAAAAGAAACATAAATTTGGTTTGACTGTCCATACTTCTGTTAAAGGAAAATCTGCCATTTTCTTCTCTACATGGAATATAAAAGTATCTGTGCCAGAACCCTGGAGAAAACTGTATCCGTTTCATGTTCACTATCTTTGCTAAAGGCAGAAGGGGACAGGCCAGGGCATCTGCTCGAGTTGTGATTGGATAGTAATTCTGCCAGTAGTTTTGGCCTGGGAGAACTTGTAAGAATTGGAGGACACATCTTCCCAGGGAAACGCACATGCTTTGGAGGGTGAGCGTCTCCTAACAAAGGTGAGTGTGACAAGGTATCCAGATCTGATCAGATGCAGGGGAATATCCCTCAAGAAACTTTTGGGAAGGGTAAAGGCCCACAAGGGGTGTCAAGAGATCACTTGTCTAACTGTCTGGGAACAAAGGTATCAGACATCGCTAGAGTCACCTTGTGCTCATCACAGTTCTTTCTCCAAAACTGACTCTACTTTACAAGCTGTAGGAGATGAAAATTCCACTCTATCTTCCTAAATAAGCATCTACCTACCCATTCACCTACCACGGTAGCTCTGGGACTTAGAGTGTGTCAGCAAACAATCAAAGAGTCCTCCCCCCCCCCCCCCCCCCCCGTGCATGGCAGTTTGGTCCCTGTGAAGTTCTAGCTCGAATAGAGTTGGGAGGGGAGCTGCTGCCTCAACTCCTCCTTTCTCCGGACCATTGGAACCTGAGCATCATGATCGATCGGCAACTTGCTGTCTGGAGAAGCAGCTGGGAGGGTAGCAAAGCTTCCCCTCCGTGTTATCCCAAGGCGTCTCCATAGAGACCGACCTAAGGGGAAAACTTGCTCTGGATGAGGGCAATATCAACCCACAGGCTGTGGGCCTGGATGAAGTAAACAGGACAGAAGAAGGACTGCAGGGTAGGCTCGCTTTCTCCCATCCCTCCCCTGCTCTCTCTCCTTGTCCCCCTCCCCTTCTTCATTTCTTGCCTGCTCAACCACATCCTTTCCACCCGCCATGAACTGACAACTCTGAAGCCATGAGCCAAGATAAATCTTTTCTCTTCTGCGTTGCTTCTTGAGTGCTTTCCTCACAGTGCTGAAAGTCTTGCTAACACAGACAGGCGCAGAAGTGAGGGAGAAGATGCATGGGTGAAGAAGACTCCTCTTAGAATTGATGTTGAACCAGCCCCCCCCACACACACACACACAGACACTGCACTTCTCTATCTCAATCACTCTGTGAAAGATTTCCTGCTAATTGCATCAACATGCAGTCCTGACTGATATAAGTGGATTAAAAGCAAATGAATTAAAAGGAGAGAGATCCTCTAAGACTGGAATCTGGATTCTGTCATCCGGAGGTTTCTCATGATGTTTGAGACACCCGGATTAAGCCTAGCCTAGAGAAAAGAGCCAGTTTCGATTTAGCGAAGAAGGACTTGAGGTCTCTGGCTATATAGTGAGGAGGGTATCTGGGAGAACCTCAGAGCAGCCTGCACACTGAGTGGCAGGTCATCATTGGGCCCATTTTAGTTGCTGGAATTCCAGCTTGGTCAGGAGGAAAATTTATTGGGACCTTTAAGTAAAGTCCAGGGCTTATTCTTACCTCAGGCACAACTACAATGGAGAATAGGAACTGGGTGGGGGGAAAAAAAAAAGACATGGAGATTAACATGTAAAACAAGCCAGTTTACAGAGGAAGAATGGAAGCCTTTCCCTTCCCCTGGCATCATCTAATGAACAGAGCATGCTCATAAATAAATGAATAAATAAATAACCCAAAACAAAGGGCAGGGGATTTAAAAGACTGAAGCTTGAGGCTTCAGGCTCTTTCCTCAGCACACTAGCCCACTTTTATTCTTGGGAGTGCTTTTTCCTTTCTTAACTTGTTCTGAATTCCATCTTGTTCTATCAGGTTCAACCCCACCCCGGGGTGGTGACAACTACCAAACCGAAGGACTCTGGCTAGGTAAACGGAAGGACTGTCTTTGGGTAAACAAGCCTGAAGGTGGGTTTCTGCTTACTAAAAAAGCAGGAGTCTTCCAGGAACTTTCTTTAACCTTCACCCAAAGGTCAATTATCTTAGCTGAGTGCTAGCAGTTCAATCAGGTCTGGGCATCCTGTATCAGTGCAGATCCTCACTCTGCTGGCTTTTCTGTCATTTTGCTCTTCTCTCTGCCCCACCATCAAAGACGGCCTTGGCAGTGAGTGATCCCCAGTAAATCTTTCATTCTGCCTATGGTGTGGTCTAACTCAATAGTTTCTTTCTGCCAGAGCTTATATTGTGCCAAAACCCAGGAGGGTTATTGGAGCCCCCAAAGGCAGGGCCTTCATAACTGATCCAAATTGTGAATGTTTGACCCTCCTGTGTGCAGATATCTTGCTCCTGCTGGCTCCTGCCACATACCATCTTTGACATCAAATTCTAGAGTCTGCCTCTCCAGTTGCTGCTCCTCTGCCTGCTTTAACAATTAACTAGTCTCCTCTCCTACTTGGTAAGTACCTCTCTTAGAGCTGCCTTCTCTGTTTCTCTTGGTGCCTGGAGCCTAGAACAAAATCACACCAGTGTATCAAGTAGCCTTCCTGTGTCCTGTTGGGTTGCTCCATCATGTGAAGGAGAGAAGCCTCTGTACTGATGCTAGACATCTCTCTAACAAGTCTCTCAGTCAGCTTAAGGACACCCTGGATAGAAACCCCTGACCCGCAGTGGTTACCCTTTAATGTGCCACCTTCTCTGTTTCTGACACTACATTGGAATTCTCCTGATGGAATTCCTGCTTACAGTTTCTCTAAGTTTCAGCCATCCCCTTACTCTCTCTGCTTCTGGCTGCCTGCCCCCTCCGTCTCCTTCTTGCTCTGGGTCTTGCTCCCTTCTGGAACCTGCTCTCTAACCATGGCAAACCACTTCTCTCGTGCCTCACTTCTCTTTAGGAGCCACCTGCTCAGTCTCTGTCCCTCTCATTGGCTCGCTGGAGCCTACCCTACAGAGGTCCTGCAGGTACAGCAGGCAGATATGCCCTCCTGAGCCTCTATGATATTGGTATCTTCCCTCTGGCAGAGCTCCTGTTCATCCTGTTCATGATCCCTTTCTCTAAGCCTCCCCTGCCTCTGCCTCCAAAGTATGTCTTCCCTGCTTGCTCTCGCTTGCTTGCTCTCTCTCTCTCTCTCTCTCTCTCTCTCTCTCTCTCTCTCTCTCTCTCTC
>NC_034603.1:18243206-18258476 GCF_900095145.1 Mus pahari | reverse complement strand
AACTCAGGACCTTTGGAAGAACAGTCAGGTGCTCTTACCTGCTGAGCCATCTCACCAGCCCATAGGTAGGATTTCTTAATCTGCTGCAGCAAGTTTGTATGTAACTTGGTTTCAATAATGTTACCAGCGCTGCCCTATTTTGGAAGTGTGTGTGTGTGTGTGTGGGGGGTGTCTTTGGACCTGACAGTGCCTGGCTTAAAAGGCCTGATGTTTTCTCTGTCTTGCCTCAAGCCTGCTGGATTTCACCAACCTGTACTGTTTTGCTGTTTTCTGAAACGCTAACAAAATTGTCCTTGAATCTCCTTCTGAATCTATTTCTAATTTTCTTTTTTTATCACTGAGATGAAAATGCCCCCCCAAAGAACCTCAATTTCCCCAGGAACACACTATCTAGGAAGTCAAAGATAATATCAGAGTTAGGGCTCTGGCTCTGGGTGGCCCTGTCTCAGCCTTGATCTCTTTTGGGTTGACTTGGCACATCCTCAGCTGGGCTTCATCTCACAGACTCAAACCGAGGGAGTAAAAAGGACTGTATTTGAGCTCTAAGGAATCCCAATGCAGGAAACACAGGTTCAGATAGCTCTGAAATAAATATTTTAAGGAAGGCTGGCAATGGACTGAGGCTGTAGCTCAGTTAGAGCCCTTGCTTGCATCAGTCCCTGGGTTTGAGCCCAGCATTATATAAAACCAATGTGATCCTGGCTGTCAGGAGGTGGATTGGGATTAGAAGTTAGATCATCCTCAGCTAAGCTTGAGACTAGCCTGGGCTAAATGAGGACCTACCTCAGGAACAAAACAAAAACCCAAGGCAGAAGAAATTCGAGATGAAATGGGGAAAAGTATAAACAATAAAAATTTCTTTGTGAGGCAATTTTTTTGCCCCATCAAGGTCAATCTCAAAGTCAACTGGCTCCCAGAGCATTTTGGAGCATCTATTAAAACGTTCTGTAACTCTGGTGGGCCATCTGTCATCTTGTTCAGGGAAGCCATAGAGTAGGGTAGACTCTAACCAGCGTTCAGCCTACTATTAGTTGACCCTGCTTATCAACACAATAAAAAAGTTTCCTTACTGCTTCCAAGCAAAGTCAGTGTCAATCAAGGGCATTGACTCATCCTCACCCAGATGGAACCACTGGTAAAAGGAAGGTTAAAAGAGCCAGAGGTTCCTCCCAAGCTCAAGTGACCCTGAGGACCACCAGATCCTCAGGAAAACAAAAGAGGAGAAAACGGTTAATTTTTGGCCACCTAAAACCCAACAGGAAAGTATGAGCAAAGAGAAAAATGATGCGTATGTTTCTTTAACAGTCCAAGGGGGAATCCCACATCCAGACATTAGGCTTAAGAAGTATTATTTAGACAACCATTTCTCACCAATGATTTTCTTCCTGATAAGGAAAATGCTGCCCAAGACTTGGGACATCATGACCTTGGTTTCTTTCCTTCAATACTGCAGGACTTATTTGAAGCCAAGAAAATCAGGCCTCTTATCCTTTTAAACTAAAAAATCAAATAACGGCTAAAAAAAAAAAATTTTTTTTCCCTCTCTCTCCTTCTTTCGAAGTCATCTGGGACGGACTGCACACTGGTTCTAGGAACTCAACGGCCTAGGAACGTCCTGGTGCATGGGGGTGGGGGCGGAGTGGGGGGGGGGAGAAATCAAAAGGAAAAGAAAGAAAACATGACTGTTCCTAGGTACGGTGGAGGAGAAAGTTTATTGTAGATATGTGGGAGAGTGTAGTTAGTAAAAGGGACGTCTGGAAGAGTTCAGAGCGTTCTTGGCCAGACTGGGCTGGGCCATGTGGAGGGGGGGGAGGAGAAGAGAAAGCAGAGAGAGGGGGACCAGGTACATCACCCAGGAGGCCCAAATGTGCAAAAGGAGCAGGTAACCCAAATGGTACGATTATGTAAGAGGAGCGGCCCAGCTCCCTGGGCTGAGTCCAGGGTAGGGAGTGGGGTATGCCAGGTAGAAGGGCCCGGTAACAGATAGGGACCTAGGGATGCAGGGAGAACCTGGCGGCGGGCGTCTGCTTTGTTATGTTAAATAGGTACCGCAGCCATTCATCCTGGGTACATCCAGTTGCTTTTCTTCAACGGATGGAAGCCCTTGTGAGCTCCTCAAAAGATTCTAATGGACTTTGATTTTTTTAGAAGCGCTCTCTGTTCTGGCTTCTCCTGCCCGCCCCCCCCCCCTGGCTAGGACTTGTAATGCTAATCACTTTTGCTTTTACTTCTTCATAACTCTGTGCAGACACTAGTCAAGGACTTCCCTTCCTTCCTACACCTGGCTGTTACTCAACGGAGCTACTGATACACCACTGGGGTCTTTAGACAGGCCCACTGCAGTGGTACCCTCACGACCACATCTGATGCCCCCGTTCAGCTGGAAGAAGCCTGATCCACCATCTCCACAATTTCATAATGGCAGTCAGGGTTCAGAGGGCGGGGCATGTTGAAGACAAAGTCAGAATGATGAGGCAGTTCGGAGTAGCCCCCAAAGAAAAGGAATCAGTTTCTGCCTTGGTTAAAAGCTAGAAATGGCTCCGAGCCTCTTGGCAACCTCATCCTTGCCACAGGGCACAGATGCCAAACCAGTCTGGGAGCTCTGAACCCTGATCTTGTTCATCTATGATTTTAGGGTTACTTCTTCAGGGAAAATGTTAGAGTAACAATAAAGGCTCTTTAAGAAAAGGATTCCTTTTTGGTCAGGAGATAGGATCAAAGGCTTAGGTGGAACCTGACATTCCAGTTAGGTATTACCAGTCACCACTAGGAAGCTATGCTAAGCAGGCAGACAGAATGCTTTTCCCTATAATGAGATACAATCCTTAAGGTCCCCACCTTGAGGTTTGACTGGGTCTGCCCATCTTTCTGAGGCTGAGTCAGAGATCTAACTTTTCCTTTCTTTTTTTCCTGTCTTCTTTCAGATGCTGGCCAGAACCTAAGTGTGCTTTTTTGTGATGTTTTAGGCTTCCTTGCTTTTTCTCTGAATACTCACCCACTTCATAAGGCTGCCTGCCCTCTGTTCTTCTGCCCTCCGTGGTGGTGTAAACATCATGGCTGCTTCTCTTTCTTTCCCCTGGGCCGCTGCTGATGTTTATAGTTTGCCTGCCCTGGGATGTTTTTCTTTTACGCTCTAATAAAATTGTCCTTAAACCTCCATCTGAGTTCATTCTTGAATTATTTTTATTAATGAGACTAAGATCCCAAGAGAGGACCCCAGATTCCCCTGTATCAGCACCAGCAGTGGGGCTCAAACCTGAAATACATGGCCTTTGGTGTACATTTAAGATTCAAACCATAATAAAGCTCTGTGGTCAATTTACTTTTATTAAAATTTGATCTATACATTTGAAATCTCCGTTGAATATAGCTATTTTAATAAACAAGTGACCCTTTGTCAGGCCAAAGGAAACAACAGAAATTCCTTTGTCACGTCAGATGTAGTGGCACTTGCCTGTATCCATGCACCCAGAAGGTTTGTTTACAACGTTAGTCTGGACTGCATGATGAGAACATGAGTAATAAACATTGGTAATAAAGAATTGCTGAACAACAAATGGCTAGGCAGGGAGATGGAGGTAGGACTTTTAGATTGTTCAGGCAAGGGCCAAGGAGGAAGAACAGACAGAAAGGCCATGATAGGGAAGCAGAAAGATCAGACTAAAAGGCCTGCCTACGTGTAAGAATCAGGGTAAGTGGTCACAGGGACAACTCCCCTGAATGGGTCTGGGGCAGCAGAGATAAAATATAGAGTTAGCAAATACTAATTCACTAATACCGGAGGGGAGTGTGTGCTAGCTGCAGTGAGGTTTAGAAGTGCCCAATCATTGAGCTAGTTAGGCATATTAAAATTTAAGCTGGTGTGTGTGTGTGTGTGTGTGTGTCTGTGTGTTTTTGTGTCTTTCATTTGCAAATCCAGAGAACTCTGGAGGGTGGCTAGAGGCTTGATCATCTGCCAGGAGGGAGCTCAAAGGAGATTAACTATTTATTCACCACTACACACTGGTTCACTTTGCTCCACCTTGATATTCTTCACTGACAGCACGCATGTGTGGGTTCACCTTACATCAAGTTATTGAGCGTTGCTTGTGGTGATTTCATAAGAGAGAAACTCATCAAAGAACTTCTTGTGAGATTCTTGCGGCTTCTTGCGGTTTCCTCAGACTCAGGCAGGTTGGGAAGCCTAGGGGTTTCTTCTGGATTGAACTGCAATTGCTGGTTTGTGTGTGGTGTCTGCTGAGAGGACTGGGGAACACTGAAGATTGGAATTGCTCCAAAGAACTATGTCTAACCAGGTCTACTTCCTTCACATCTTAATAACCTTTCTTTTCCACTACCTCTGGTGGGTGGTGGGCTAGAGGGGAGGTTCAACCCATATTAAAGTAGGTTGAGAAAAATTTGTGCCTAGAAGAGCCTGGTTTTTTGTTTGTTTGTTTTTGTTTTTGTTTTATTGTTGTTTTTAAGAGAAAGAAAAGAGAAAATAATCTGATGTAGTAATTTTGGGAGTGTAGCTCAATGGTAGAGCATTAGCTGGAAAAGAATATTCCTGGTTTGGTGTCCCACAAAGGAACACAAACAAATTCAAAGTAATGGTAAGAAAATTTCCTATTGCAAAAAGGGTATACCGCAACCCAAATTGTGTGAGCAAGAGCACTGGGTGGGAGTCTGATTTGTTTTTAACAAGGGGGGTGACTTTGTCTCATTTTGTTGGTGGGAGCTCAACCTCACAACCTCACACTATTGGCTAATTCATAGGAAAGCGTGAGATAGTCAAATCTCACGAGTGTCCAGGGGTTGGACAAACAGGCATGTACTCAGAGTTTCATAAGATGGAGAGCTTCATGCAGTGCTGACCATCAGCATGAACCAATCTGCTTCTCACATATGTGACACCTTAGTTTTGATACCCAGCACAACAACCCCAGAAACAACAAAATTGCTTTACAGGGAACCTCTATTGAAATTAAAGATTGAGAAGGAACAGGGGCCACATGGCACAGGCTGATTAACAAGGCAGAGGTAAGACTATATTAAAAACTCAGCTGTCCAGGATTTCTGGTTATGCACCCTGAGTCTTTGGACACTGTGCAACCCTCTGTTCTAGATGTCTACAGTCAGAAGGGACCCCCAAGCTCACACTCCCAGCCAGCAGCTGGAAGCATGCTAAGTCCCCTCAGTTGCCTCCCTGCTCCATCCCAACAATGTTCTGTATGTCATAACCATCTTTTTTTTTTTTTTTTTTTGGTTTTTCGAGACAGGGTTTCTCTGTAGCCCTGGCTGTCCTGGAACTCACTCTGTAGANCAGGCTGGCTTCGAACTCAGAAATCTGCCTGCCTCTGCCTCCCAAGTGCTGGGATTAAAGGCGTGTGCCACCACTGCCTGGTTATCTTTCTTTCCTTACCTTTAAACTTCTGACCCTTTGCCTCCCCTTGTTCTGTGCTGGGATTTTGTGTGCACTACCTCTCCCATGTTTCTTCTATAGGAGATGTGCTTACTCTGCAAAGTAGAGAAACCTTGACACAGCACTATGAAGTGAGACTGAATGGTGTGATTGAATTAAACAAAAACTTAAAACTGTGTGTCTGGTCTTTGTTCTCAGGCCACAACTCTTAAAACCCTGGAGATTTCAGATACTAGTGCCTTTTGTACGCTAATTAGATAAGTAGCAGATAGCCTTGTAGACAATTTTATATGGGAGTTGTTCAGCAAAGGAACTGTGTGACTGGGTGAACTGGACTATTCAACACTATGGCCAAAGCTCTCAAGGAAAGGAGAGAGGCTGGACACTGAGTTATTCATCAGTGGTCAATGATTTAATCATTCAAGCCCATGCAACGAAACTGCCTTAAAAATCCTTAACTTGAATAGACCTCAGCTATACACAAAGACTACAGGCACCTAAGGGACCCTGAAATAGTCTTCCGCAGGGAAGAGCACACCAATTGGTTGTCCAATAGCAAATGGTCACCCCTAAACACATATGTACAAGTAGCATGATCTAGACTGATCAGGTTATATTTAAAATATATGTATATAAGTGTACATGTATGCATATAATAACAATTAATGAAAGGAGGGGCCATGAATTTGAAAGAAAGCAAGGTAGGGTATATGGGAGGGTTTGGAAGGAGGCAAGGGAAAAGAAATGTTATATTCTCAAAAAATAATAATAAGTCGGGCGTGGTGGTGCACGCCTTTAATCCCAGCACTCAGGAGGCAGAGGTGGGCAGATTTCTGAGTTCGAGGCCAGCCTGGTCTACAGAGTGAGTTCCAGGACAGCCAGGGCTACAAAGAGAAACCCTGTCTCGAAAAACCAAATAATAATAATATTAATAATAAAATGAAAAAAATTTATCCTTAAATTGCAGGTACAGAGAGCTTACAGGTTGGTGAACACATCGACAAAACTGGTAGGGAACATCCACAGAAGGGGCCTAGAAACTCTACATTTCTGTCCCAAGACTTCTACCTACCTACATATCTCTTCCATTTGACTGGTTTATAATCATCTTCTAATGGTTGTGCTATAGTTTGAATGCCTCTTCCAAAACTCATATTGAAATGTAATTGTTACTCTGAGGACACAGGGGATTGGGCCTTTTGTTTGTTTGTTTTTTCGAGACAGGGTTTCTCTGAATAGCCCTGGCTGTCCTGGAACTCACTTTGTAGACCAGGCTGGCCTCAAACTCAGAAATCCGCCTACCTCTGCCTCCTGAGTGCTGGGATTAAAGGCGTGCGCCACCACGCCTGGCCTGGGATTGGTCCTTTAAGAAACGACAGCATAATGTCCTTATTTCCTGGAGGAGGCTGCATGCCTTGAGAGTGAATAATCAGAGAAGTGAGCTCAGCTACTTTGGTGTTCTATTGTTTTTACCCTGTTGCTATCTTTCTGTGCATCTGTTGCTATCTTCTCTGTTATGTTATGACCCAGCAAGAAAGCTTGCCAGATGCTGGCCCCTAAACATTGGACTTAGCCTTCTGAACCAAGAGAAATGAACCTCTCTTCTTTGTAAATGATCCATTCTGTGGTATTCTGTTATAGTAACAAATACCAGACTAAACCACTCTGTTTCCACAGTTCTGGGAAGTGTGCCAAGGACAGGGCAAGAATTAAGGAGAGGTTGTGGGAACTCTGACTTTGTGGCCGAGTAGGACAGAAGTGTTTGTATTTGGAGAATTGGAGGAATCAGGTGTGTGTGTGTGTGTGTGTGTGTGTGTGTGTGTGTAGCATCAGAAGGGTTTCCCAAGGAATTTGGGGTGTCCCTGTAAGCATAACGGGTGTAGATATGAGTACAGGAAAATAACAAACACGCCTGGACTCCCTCCCGGTGTCTAGAGGTGGCTTGGTCTGATCGTAAGCTCAGAGTCAGGGACCTCTCCAGCACCCACACACTGGGGGAAAAGACCTTAGAACACTCCCCAGGAGCCAGTTAGGCTGGAAGGAGACTTATTACTCTTAGGATGCGTGGGGCTATAATAGTAACCAAAGACCTGCCTTGGAGGGGCTCACCTGAGAAGGAGATCCAGCAGCAGGAAGGGCTCCAGACTGGCAGCTGCACATCCAGTTCCTACGCTGGCTTTGGCCCCAGGCTTTTCCCTCCCACTGCTGTGAGCCAGGCACCAGGCACCAGGCACCAGGCACCACTCATCCTTGTTCCCGCTAGAGAGGTAGAGAGAAAGCCTTCTCTCTTCTGTATAACAGAAATAACCTTCAGCCAGTTTTGATACCTACCCAACAATCCCAGACTGAACGGGTCAATAAGGAAATGCCACGGCTAACTAGGTTAACCTGGGTCCCTGGCTGGAAGAGGGAGAGAATCACCCTTTGCTTACACTGGCTAATGTGCCCACGTTTATCTTATGAAGGAGAAGGCGGCACGCACTCAGGCTGGGCTCTGGGTGGACATTCTCATTGCACTGTGACCAGTGGCCTAGTGCTATCCTGGACCACGAGGAAGGCCTCTCCCCTTCTCTATTGCCTCTCCTCCCCTGTGTCTTTCCCACTCTCACGCATTACATCCTCTTTCTGCTTCACCGCTCTGATCTTCCATATCTTGTTTTCCTTCTTGTCCTTTCCTGTTTTCTGGAAAATATTATCCGCGAGTATATATCATACGTCAGCTATTCTGGCAGACAGTTTGGCTCACGTGTGTACACACGCACAGCTGTCACCGGTCTCTTGGTGCATCTACTTTAGAGTCTCGCAGACCAGCTGTCTTGTGAACACAGAGTCTTATCCACTCTCGCAGCTCTGAGAGGAAGCGTCCAAGACTGGGGTGTTGAGAGTTTGGCACTTGGGGGGCATGTTTTAAACACCCCAGCTACCCAGAGCCAGAGAAAATGACAATAGGGCAGGTGGCAGCCTGTTCAGCTTCATCTGTCCCGAGCCACCTGTGGCCACCTGTGATTTGCCTGCCCAAGACTCTTCTCTGTACTGCAGTTAAGGACATGCAGAATGATTTTCAGGTGACCTAAATTATGAACAGACTCACAAAATTGCAACTGGAATCCGGGCAGTGGTGGCATACACCTTTAATCCCTGCACTTGGAAGGTAGAGGTAGTTGGGTCTCTGTGAGTTCAAGGCCAGCCTGGTCTATAGAGTGAGTTTCAGGACATCCAGGGTTACACAGTGAGACCCTGTTTGAAAAAAAACAAACAAACAAAAACAAACAAAAAAGAAATCAACTCAAAACAAAACACAGTGCGCAAAACAAACAAACACCTCAAAGACACGTGGAGTCCATTTTGTTTTGGCCAAACTGCTTTTGGGTGTGGGGCTTAACCAGGAGTGCCTGACCTAGAGTGTGGTTGAAATACCCAGTGATACTCCATTAGAGAAAAATGATTTTCCCAGCAGGTATCAATTGCGAATAGCTTTTCAGTTAGGGGTGGAACCCTTGTCTATTTTTCCCAGTGCTGGGACCTGATCTGCCAGGCCCAGCTTTTTATTTTGTGTGGTGTGTGTGTGTATGTGTCTGTGTCTGTGTCTGTGTCTGTGTTTCCAGAAAGGGTTTCTCTGTGCAGTTCTGGCTGTCTTGGAACTCACAGAGATCCGCCTGCCTCTGCCTCCCGAGTGCTGGGATTGCAGGTGTGCGCCACCACACCCAATGTCTCCTGCTCAGCTTTTATGTGGATGTTAGGATCTGAACTCTGGTTCTCAGAGCTGTGCAGCAAGTACTTTACCAACAGAGCCATCTCTTCAGCCCACGTGTATTTCTTCTTGTATAAAAAAAAAATGTTTGCTGTGACATAGTATGCCAGCAGCAGCTCATACATCTTGGGTTGGATGGTGGACCTTGACCATCTGTTTTTGTGTGAGTGACACAGTGAGAAATCCCCTGAGGAAACATTTCTCAGAATGTACTCTGACTGCTGGGAACACACACACACACACACACACACACACACCCCTACACCTTCTTTGATGAAAAACTTGATTTTTCTTTGTGAACATTGTGTCCCTTCTCTTAGGTCACAGAGTTCCTTCAGTTCGCAGTGAGCGTGTGATCACCAAACTGTCCCCCACAGGCGGCTCTGACTCATCTGTTAGGATCAGTAGATATGGTACCTTACACCATAAGACTATTAGGGGCTCAGGAGATGTTGCCTTAAGGTACAAATGAAAAAGCTCTTTTAGTCAAAGATTTATAGTGGTCTTCCAAACCCACACAGTCATAAAAATAGATCTCATGAGGGAGGGAGGGCTAGGGTGATAGCTAATAGGGGGACGGTGAGTGCTTGAAGGCCTGAGTATGGATTTCCAGCACTCATGGGAGAGCTGGGGACAGCTGGGGACAGCAACAATTCTGTAACCCACGTGCTGGGGGGAGTGGGCGGTGACAGGCTGGCCCCTGGGCTTTTCCTCAGCCAGTTTATCTGTATCAGTGAGCTCCAGGTTCAGTGAGAGACTGTCGAACAAACTAAGGTGGAGAGTGACGGAAGAAAACCACCAATGACTACCTGTGGCCTCCAGACGCATACGCATACCACCACCAAACAAACAAAACAAAACAAAACCCACAAACAGATCATTTGTTATATTGTATTATATAGATTTAGTTTTTTTCTATGTACTTAGGTATTTTAGAATCTTTTTTAAAACTTTATTTATTTATGAGTGCTCTATCTGCATGTACACCTGTGTGCCAGAAGATGGTATCAGATCCTGTTACAGATGGTTGTGAGCTACCGTGTGGTTTCTGGGAACAAAACTCAGGACCTCCAGAAGAGCAGCTAGTGCTCTTAACTGCCAAACAATCCCTCCAACTCCTATTTTAGCATCTTAAAACAATTCTTTTTTTTTTTTTTTGGTTTTTCAAGACAGGGTTTCTCTGTTTAGCCCTGGCTGTCCTGGAACTCACTTTGTAGACCAGGCTGGCCTCGAACTCAGAAATCCGCCTGCCTCTGCCTCCAGAGTGCTGGGATTAAAGGTGTGCGCCACCACGCCCGGCCCTTAAAACAATTCTTGCTGGCTGAAGCTCTTTCTCCAAGAGCTGGCCAGTTCTTAAGAGATTGGGCAGGCTTTGATAGAGGCATCCCTGAGATATACAAACTGACCAATCAGAGCCACACCTTTCCTAGCTGGCCCTCACACCCCAGTAAGCTCTAGGACTGTGCCTTAATGACCTCTCAAACCTAGATACAAGGGACTGAGGGAGCACCTGTCTTGGCCTGTATTACGTTGCTGTAACAGAGCGCCACAGCCTGGGTTCATTTAAAAACAATAGAAGTTTATTTGACTCATGGTTCTGGAGATTGCAAAGTCCAAGACCGTGGTGGTGAGGTCTCGGAAGCAGGACCGTCTCCATGGCTAGAGTCTTAGAGAAAGAGCAAGAAGAGGCTATCTCTTATGACAAATTCTCTCAGTGGCAACGCAGTCTAGCAGTCATGGTACTTACCCTCTCACGCAAAGCATGGCACTCACTGCCTAACCGGTTCCTATGGGGCCTTCCTGGTGTTGCATATTGAGATTCCAACACGTGAGCTTTATAGGCCGCTCAGCCACAGCCCTGCCCTGCCTTAGTGTAGACCTCGATGAAACTGTTCAAAGCAAGCCTAAATCATCTGCCAACCCCATTGTTTCTTTCACGAGGAAACCATAATAAAAGTACTGGTGTAAACCTGCTCTTTTCTTCTTCTTTTTTTCTTTTCTTTTCTTTTTTTAATTTTTGAGACAGGGTTTCTCTGTGTAGCTTTGGATGTCCTGGAACTCACCTTGTGGACCAGGATGGCCTCCGACTCACAGAGATCCGCCTCCTTCTGCCTCCCAAGGTCTGGAGTTTAAAGGTGTGTGACCACCACTGCTCAGCTGGTTTGCTTCTTTCTTTTCTTCCCCCGTCTCTCTTTCTTAAGATTTATTTATTTAATATATAAGTACACTGTAGCTGTCTTCAGACACATCAGAAGAGGGCGCCAGATCTCATTACGGATGGTTGTGAGTCACCTTGTGGTTGCTGGGATTTGAACTCAGGACCTCTGGAAGAGAAGTCGGTGCTCTTAACTGCTGAGCCATCTCTCCAGCTCACAAACCTTTACTCTTTACTCTTGTCTTTTGCCTCTTGAATGCCCTGGTGTCATTTTTCATATGCCTGCCTCCTCTGTGACCCATGAATATATTCACTTTGTTTCCTGGAGACTGGTCTGCGTGACCCAAGCCCCGCACCCTCAGAGCTATCTCGTTGGCCAAAGGCAATCAATCATCAGCAAGTCCGGAAGCTCGGACTTCTAGTGTTCAATCCCCAGGTCTCACACTCTAGAAGAAAAGAACAGACTCCCCAAAGCTGTCCCCTAACCCCCAAGTATGTGTCCTCTTCCCAACACACAAGTAAATAAAAGTAATAAGAAATAACTAGAATAAATACAAAATGTGTTTCTTATGGCGGCAGGGTTCCATGGAGGGAAAGATGCCAAGAGTTCAAAACCATCACAGTGCAGCCCTGCCTACAGGTGGGCAGAGAGCCCAGTGTGGGTGTGAGCTGCAGCTGTGGTATGCGTGTTGTTATGGTTAAATATTAAATGTCTTCCAAAGGCACCTATGTGGACGGCTTGGTCCTGAGCTGGAGGCACTTTTTCAGGCAATGAAAACTTTTAAGAGGTGAGACCTAGGCAGAGGAAGTGGGTCACTGGTAGCTTATGTTAGGGAACTGTACCCTGTTGTGGCTCCTTCCAGTCTCTGCTTCCTGTCCCACCATAAGGCGATTAGCTTTGACCTACCACCTGCTCTCCGCCATGATTCATGTGACTCTGCCTACGATGTAGGTACAATGGAGCCAAGTGACTATGGGCTAAAATGGCTAAAATAAGACTGGCTTCTTTTAACTCAGTGGTTCTCAACTTGACCTCCTTCGGTGGGTCAAAGGACCCTTTCACAGGAGTTGCCAGATATTTTCATCATGATTTGTAACAGTAGCAAAATTGCAGTTAAGAAGTAGCAACAGTCGGGCGTGGTGGTGCACACCTTTAATCCCAGCACTCGGGAGGCAGAGGCAGGCGGATTTCTGAGTTCGAGGCCAGCCTGGTTTACAAAGTGAGTTCCAGGACAGCCAGGGCTATACAGAGAAACCCTGTCTCGAAAAAACCAAAAAGAAGAAGAAGAAGAAGAAGAAGAAGAAGAAGAAGAAGAAGAAGAAGAAGAAGAAGAAGAAGAAGAAGAAGAAGAAGCAACAAAGTAATTTTATGGTTGGGTCACCACAGCGTGAGGGACTGTATTAAGGGTCGCAGCGTTAGGAAGCATGAGAACCACTTCTTTAGGTTTTCTCAAGTATTTATCACAGTGACAAAAAACCAAAAACAAACAAAAAACCTCCAGACTAACGCAGCACTCCTACGTTCTAAAAGCCTTCCTGGAACTTCTGCGCAGGAGCGCTGGCAAATGCATGGGCTGCCGGAGAGCGGAGCCAGGCCAAGAGGGAAGAGCCAGTTCTGACCACATCGCAGGTACATCTGGATCTCAAGCCACTGGTTCAGATGACTTTCCAGTTTCGCGAGGCAGAGGCTGAAGTTTTGCTGGGACCAGTTTGCACTGAGTTCCTGTTACACCAAGAGTCCTGGCTGATGTTCCTGTGGGGAAATGCTTTTTTTCCCCTCCTTCATGAAACTATCGGACCGCTTTAGGATTACAGGACTCTCACTTCTGGCAACCCCTCTTTATCTGGGCCACTCCTGTAGTGAAGCTTTGACCTTGCTGGGTGAGCAAGCCAGCAGTGACCTGCAACCCATGCCGTTGTTGGTTTTCTCCTACATGAAATCTTGATCATATCTCTTTCCTCAGACTTTTTACTCATTCTTTTCTTTCTTTCTTTCTTTCTTTCTTTCTTTCTTTCTTTCTTTCTTTCTTTCTTTCTTTCTTTCTTTCTTTCTTTCTTTCTTTTCTTTCTTTCTTTTCTTTTTCTTTTTCTTTTTTTCTTAAGACAGGGTTTTTCTGTGTAGCCCTGGCTGTCCTGGAACTCACTTTGTAGACCAGGCTGGCCTCGAACTCAGGAATCCTCCTGCCTCTGTCTCTCGAGTGCTGGGATTAAAGGCGTGGGCCACCACGCCCCACTGTTTTCTCTTTTCATTGCAAACCTGATTGTGGCTGGTAATTTACTTTATTAAACTCTTTCTGTCCATTATGCTTTTACTGTTCAAATTAGTCAATGGGGCTAGGACCCACGGGTCACGCTGTAATTCTCGCACCAGGGAGGCAGAGGCAGGTGGATCTCTGAAACTCTGAGGCCAGCCTGATCTACAGAGTGAGACATTGTTTCAAAACAGAAACAAAACAAATTAAAACTACTTGGTGGATTCTTTATCTGGACAAAACCCACGTGTGTTTGTTCAGCTTGTGTTCTTCTGTGCATACAGATGTGGAGACCAGAGGGCAAATTCAGTTATTGTTCCTCAGGTTCAATCCCCCCTCTCCCCTGCCCTCGAGTCAGGGCCTCTCACTGGCCTAAAGCTCATCAGGTGGGCTAGGCTGCCTGCTAAGCACAGGCCAGGGATCTGCCTGCTCTGGCTTTATAGGTTCTGGAGATTCTAAGTGGACACCACCACAGCTGGGATTTTTCATGAAGTCTGAGTGCTGAACTCAGGTCTTTGTGCTTGCTTCATGCTTGCAAGGAAAACACATTTACTGAGTAAAGCCATCTCCCAGCCCCTGGGGAAATTTTGTAATTTATGTTTTGTTTCTTTTTCTTTTTCTTTTTCTTTTTTTTAAGATAGGTTTAGGGCTGGAGAGATGGCTCAGTGGTTAAAAGCTAGGCTCACAACCAAAAAAAGATATATTTATTTTTATGTGTATATTTTACCTGCATGTATATGTGTGTGCATGTGTGTGTATGTACGTGTGTGTGTGTGTGTGTGTGTGTGTTGAATGCTGAAGTCTTGCTGGATTTTGAACCTTGATTGTGCTCCATGTCTAGATCCAGCTATCGGCAACTTTGCTCTGTATAGACAATTCTTCCTCATGGACCCCATAGACAGAATCTCATTGCTTGAAAACCACTGTTCTTTGGGGTAACAGGAAGAATGTTGTATCTGCCAATTCTGCTTGCATTTCACTGACTGAGACTTCACATCACCTGACCGACTGCAGGTAGGTGGGCAAGGAGCCCCGGGGTGGGCATGAGCTGCAGCTGCAGGGTGGGCCTGTTGTTACGGCTGAGCATGAAATGTCATTCAAAGGTGTCTGGATTTCAGAAGACAGAAGAGTATAATCGAGCCACAGGCCCAGGAGGAGAAAAAACAAAACAAGACATTTCAGTGATCAGCATTAATGGTCACCAGAATGATCTATCCCAGTTATGGTCACGCAGGATGCATCTATGCAGGACATAGCCACATGGATCACACACACACACACACACACACACACACACACACGCACATGGCACACATGCTCTTCAGCCTATTCTGTAGTTATATCCTAAAACGCTCCTTCTAAGTCAAAAGTATAGCAAATAAAGCATGCAACCTAAATACTGTATACATCTAACCGTCCAACCAGCCTCTAATGGCTTGGGTGTGAACTGTTTAGCGTTCTCTACAAAAGCTCAGGTTTAAGTTATGCTTGCTTCCTGACGAAGTCTTCAGAGGCAGGGCTTGGGGAAGTGGTCAGGTCCTGAGGGCTCTGACTTCATCAGTGGGTGGCAGATTTATGGAGTCATAGTTTGACATTACTGGGAGGAGATGGATTAACCAGGAAGAGGGCCTGGTTAGAGGAAGTAAATTGCTGGGTGTCTGCCTTGTCTCCCCTTCCCCTCCCCTCCTCCCCCTCCCCCTCCCCCTCCCCT
>NC_034603.1:18236179-18243171 GCF_900095145.1 Mus pahari | reverse complement strand
CCTCCTCCCCCCTCCCTCCTCCCTCCTCCCTCCTCCCGGCTGCCACGGGGTGAGTAATTTTCCCATCCTCTTCTGCTGTGGTGCTCCACCTCACGCCAGGCCCAGAAACACAGAATCAATCAACACAGCGGAACCTTCTCAAACCAACAGCCAAAATAGTTTTCTTTATAAAGACTTATTTATCTGTATTCTATGTGTAAATGTTTGCCTACATATATGTATGTATACCGTGTGCATTCTTGGTACCTTCGGAAGCCAGAAGAGGGCATGAGATCCCTAATTGCTGGGAACTGAACCTCTGCAAGATTAATTGTTCTTAACTGCTGAGCCATTTCTCCAGTCAAAAAGTATGCTGGCTAGTTTTTGTTGTTGTTTTGGGGTTTTGTTTGTTTGTTTTGTCAACTTGACACAAGCTAGTTATCTTGGATGAGTAAGTTGAATTGAGAAAGTAACTCCATTGGACAGAGTGTCTGTAGGCAAGTTGATTGATGTGGAAGAGCCCAGCCCACTAGGGGCAGTGACACCACTGGGCCAATTGTCTTAGGTGGTATAAAAAAGCAGACTGAACGAGACATGAGGAGCAAGCCAGCAGGCAGCATTTCTCTGTGATTTCTGCTCCTGCCTCTAGGTTCTTGCCCCAAGTTCCTGCCTTAACTTCTAATAGCGGACCATACCCAGAAGCCAGACAAACCCTTTCCTCCCCAAGTTGCTTTTGATCATGGTCCTTATCACAGCAATAGGAAGCAAACTGAGGCACCGAGTTTTCCGTCTTAGCTGTCTTAGTCTCAGGGATGGAAAACTGACCGATACACTGAATAACAAACACAGCAATGTAGAGAACAGGTCCTTCTCCATGCAGTGACACGGCCACCAGGGAGCTGCTGCTCCTGCCTAGACCATAAGGGAGGGGAGCAGACTGCATTGAACAGACCAGTAAGTCCAGAAGATGGAAAAAATAACAAAACCTTAAGCCACTGAAGTTGCACGAATCTGTATAAGCACATGGAGATGGTTCTATGGGATTCATTCATGTGAAATGTGTCTGAACAGGTTCAGGGATGGGTTCAACCCTCTGCATCAGACACATAAGCACATCCTCTGGCTTTGTGTAGTAAGTATGTAATAGCTGTGTGTAAGAGTGCTTGTAACGGCATTGCTTTTTGAGGTATCTCTTTCAACAATTAAGAGCAAAATAAACACACGCCAATAATAGATTGGCTGTATCTGTTCATTAGGGTGATATCTATCATGGGATACCACAGTCATTAAAACAACGATGGAAAGTTTTTCTGTAGTTTGGATAAATTTCAAGACTGTCTGGAGGCACAAGATGTGGAAAAGGAGAGAGGAAAGCCAACGTTTTTGTATTAGAATCCTATTTTTACAAATGATTCAAATCCACTCTATGTAAAAATTATACAGAAAATAAATATGAGAAAAATATGGATGGATATGCGTTAGGTTACTTCGGTAGAGTGATTGGTGGAGGGGAGGGGAGGGGGAAGGGAGGCCAAGTGATAAAAGAAGAAGATCATTAAGATGAGGTCAATGCGAAGACATGATTTGATCTCAAGACAAATTGAACATTTTTGAAAGGATGTGTTTAGGAAGTTAACAGTGGTTCTGTTTGGATAGAGCTTTCCATCGATTTGTTCCCCCACTTTTCCTTCATGTTCAAGTGCTTTAGATGAAAGCGAGTGATACTAATAACCCAGAGGGTTTCTACCTTAGATCGCTCAACTTAAGGCACCTCGATTTCATGACACTTCAAAAGTGACTTCAGTAGAACGTTTGTCCACTGAAGCCAAATCCACAGTGGGATGGAGTCTGTTCTTTTTGTGTCACTATAGTGGATTATCACAGGCAAGTTAATGAAGAGGTATGTAATTCTTACTGTGCTGGAGGCTGGAAAACTCCAGTGCCAAGATGTTGGCATCTGGTGAAGACCATCCTGCTATATCCATGGTGAGGCAGGAGGCATCACATAGGCAGAAAGCAGCAGGTATATTGTTCAGATCTCTGTGCTTACAAAGTCAGTAACTCCATCATGGAGAGCCTACCTGTGACCTCATCTACTGCCCACTTATGACCTAATCTAATGCCCACTTATGACTTACCTTATGGCATCATACAACCTTCCTGATGACCTCATCTAACCCTACCTCATGGCCTCCTCCCACCTTTACCCCAAGAGCTCACGTAACCTCTACCCCATGAGCTCATGTAACTCCTTCTAACCTCATCTCACCAAGTCTTAGGGCCTCATCTAATGCTCACCTCATGACCTCCTTATGACTGTATCTACCCCCACAGCCTCTGGAGCATCCCAAAACCTAATCCCACCTCCCTCTTGGACTCATTTAATACCCGCGTCATGACCTCACCTCTAGCCCACTTTCAAATACTATCAGCATCTTGGAAGAATAAAGTTTATTAACTGTGAAGTTTGTGAGGGGTGGTCATATTGAAAGCATAGTGTGGGGTAGCTGGAAGTGACGCTTGGGAAGTGTCGTTATGGTCGTGAGTATAAGGCCCTCATGACAGATTATTGCTATTACTAAAGAGACCCGAGGGCACTGTGTGTGTATTTCACTGCAGGTCTGTAATCCCCGCTCTCCAGAGGCTGAGGCCAGAGATTGAAAGCTCAAAGCTAGTCTGTGCTAAATAGGGAGACCCTGTTTAAAAAAATAATAAATACAAATAAAAATAAATAAGAACAAAAGAGATCTAAGAGAACTCCCCCCCCCCCATTCCTTCTGTGACACAAGGACACAGTGAGCAGGCACCTCTCCGTGGACCAGGAAGTGGGTCCTCACTCCATACTAACTGCGCCTGCACCTTGACGGAGGGGCAGGGGGATACTTTCTTCGGGCACCCAGAATGGAGAAGGGTGGTCTGTTGTCTCTCACCCTGCCAGTCTGTAGTGCTACAGGGGCTGGGACTGACCACAGCCCAGGTGTGTCGCACAGACACGGGACAGCCCACAAGTGTAACATTGTTAGATAGCCAGGCAGGGGCTGGGAGACAGGGAAACCTTTCACGAGTGGTTAGAAGCCCAAGTTCTGCATAATTATCCCATTCTAAATGTTTGCCAGAAGTCAACTAAATTGTGCCCGTCGTGCTTACCAGGCTGAAGGGGCTCGCCTGCTGTTTGCGTTCAGCGCTTCATGCTTTTACATGGTCATTGACTTGAATGCTGTGTGCAAAAGCCTGGGCAGCTGTGTTGTTAGTGTGGGGGCCCTGCCAGCACGTGCGCTGGTTAAGATCGCGACTTCTGGGCCTGCCTTGGATTCCTGAGCCGACATTCTGAGTGTGGGATCAGAGCTCCTGCCTTTGCCAGAGAGCTACAGTGGTGGTTCTTTTGAGCTGAATTAGAGAATTCTGGCACAGCAGGACCTTCAGCCATTCAGAACTGTTGAACGGCAACTAATTTTGGTTTTGAGATGCCTGTATATGCTAGTTCTCATAATGATCTGCACCATGATGTATCATTTAAATATATGAACGTAGTAGTAGCAAAGACTCAAGTTTCATAGCCCTGGGCTCCGGCCATTTACAGGCTGCCAGCCCACTCAGATCAGGCAAACATAGAGATGTTTAAGCAACTCAGCAGCTCCACACTGCATCTATGCTTTCTATGCGTAAATGCTACCTGATCATGTTGCAGGCAGTTTTTCCAAACGTATCCATGCCTTTTGTGGACTCCCCCAATTCACCAGATATTGTTTGCTTAATTAAAGTCTGTCAAATGAACCTTTTCTGAAGTGGTTTTGTTTGTTTCTTTGTTTGCTTGCTTGCAATACATTGTCATATGTGGATTTCCATGACACAAGAAGATATCGTTCTTGTGTA
This sequence comes from Mus pahari, assembly GCF_900095145.1. Lineage (NCBI taxonomy): Eukaryota > Metazoa > Chordata > Mammalia > Rodentia > Muridae > Mus > Mus pahari. The sequence continues at coordinate 18,239,319 of NC_034603.1, read as the reverse complement.
TTGAGTCAGGGTCTCACACAGCCTGGCTTGGCCTGATATTTGTTCTGTGGCCCAGTCTGGTTTTGAATTCATAGCAATCCTCTGGCCTCAGTTCCCTGAGTGCTGGAATCATGAGCATGCACAAACTACTATGTCCAATTTAACCTCACCTCCTCAATAAAGTTAGCTGCCAGCATAAGGGGTGAGTCTATTTAATCCACAGCAGTCAGGACATCTTGCTTTTTGGGAGATGATCCAGTTGTGACACTTGTTTGCTTCCTGCCCTAGCAGGTCACAGCAGGTCCTTGCTCACAGTTATAAAGAGGGGAGGGGAGGGGAGGGGAGGAGGGAAGGGTGAAGGCACAATGGAGGTTGGAAGTAGAGGTGGAGGTAGGATTAGGGAGGGGGACTTGGGGATAGGTAGTGGGGCTTGGGGGCTAGGGAGGGAAGTTTGGGGGCTAGGGAGTAGGGATTTGGGGATAGGTAGTGGGGGTTGGGGGTATGGAGTGAGGGGTGCTAGTAGTCACCTAGAGGATGCCAGGGCTCGTTCCCTCCCTGGAACAAAGACTGCAAGTCCAGAGACAGACAAGAGCCCCAGAGAAAGCTAGCAGGTTCATCCCCTCAGGATGGGAGTGGCCCCAAGGTCGCTAAACTCAACTGTAGCTGGTTTGGGTAGTTTATAGGGCCTTTGGGCCCTCTTCTTTTCCTTGCTGGTCCTGTTTAGATACACTTTTACCGTTTTACTGGACATGTCTCCTGGGAACCAGAAGCAGTCATTAGTGGTGGGGGTGGCCTTGCTGTCACTTTCCTTGTTGACAATATCCCTCTAACCCTCCTTCACTGTTCCCATCCACAGCGGCCCAGGCCCTTGCTGCCCTGTCCTCAATTGATCTGTATTGCTATTCCCAGCATTCCCTCTCCCTGTTCCCAGTCCCAGCATTCCCCTTTCCCTATCCCAGCATGCCCCTTTCCCTGTTGCTCAAACATCGTTACTTCAGGGAAATGTCCCTAGAACCTTGACAGAGCTCCTCTACCCCTGACTCTTCACCCTCCCCTCTTTGTTTTCTTTCTTAGCCTAATTTTTTAAAAACACAATGCCAAAACTTATAACATATTTTGTTCCTGATCTATTCTGAAACACTGTACCCAGCACAGATTAGAATCATTGGTTCTCAACATTCCTAACACTGCCACCCTCTAATACAGTTCCTCACGTTGTAGTGATCCCCTACTATAAAATTATTTTGTTGCTACTTCCTAACTGTAATGTTGCCATGGTTATGAACCGTAATGTAAAGATTTGATATGCAGGATATCTGGTATGTGACCCCCCACACACGTTGAGAAATGCTGGCTTTTGTTGAAAATTACTTGTAGAGTGAATGGATGGATGATGTCTGAGCAGGTGCTGTCAGCTCTGGGCCTTTGCAGGGGTTAGGGCCTTAGCTTGGAATGTCCTTTTCCTCAGTAGAACCCCTATGTGCCCCCTTCTTGTCACTCAGGCCCCATCAAATATCTTTACCACAGAGACTCCGTAAATAGTTTATCCTCCAACGCATCATTTGTTTTTTCCTTAAATTGATATATCATTCTTATGACATTTTATGTAACATAAAACTTTAACTTACACAGTCAGGGCTTTCTTGTGCAATGATCAATGGTATCAAATTCTTGGGTTTGTCCACCACTGCCTGTGGCGGTTTGAATAGGTTTGGCCCCCATAGACGCATGTGTTTGAATGCTAGACCCACAGGGAATGGCACTACTAGGAGGGTGGCCTTGTGGAGGCAGTGTGTCAATGTTGGGGTGAGATCTCCTAGGCGTAAGCTCTCCCCGGTGTAGAGTTCCGTTTCCTCCTGGCTGCCTACAGAACAGAGCCTCCTCCTGGCTGCCTTTGGATCAAGGTGTAGAACTCTTGGCTCCTCCAGCCCCATGTCTGTCTGCACTCTGCCATGCTTCCGTCTAAGATGGTAACCGACTGAACCTCTGAAACTGGAAGCCAGCCCCAATTCAATGTTTTTCTTTGTAAGAGTTGCCTTGGCCATGGTTTCCCTTCACAGCAATGAAACCCTAACTAAGACACAGCCCAAAGAAACCTCAAGCCTGTTAGTAGTCATGCCTCATCCTCCTGCCTCAGTTCCTGGCAAAACGATGAGATTATTCTGTCTCCGTGGATTAGCCTGCTCCAGATACTTCATATACGTGGAGTCCACAGCGTGCAGCCTTTTGTGTCTGGTTTCCTTCATTCTGTGCAATGTTTTCAAGGTTCATTTCATGGCGTCAAGTCGATCAGAACGTCCTTCTTTTTTTTTTTTTGACTGAAACATATTCCATTGTACAGATACAACACACTGTGTTCAGCAAATCACTAATAATACATTTTCCACCCTCATACTTTATATATTATGGGTTAATGCTGCAATGAACATTTATATACATGTTTTTGCATAAATGTATGCTTTCATTTTGGGGAGCATATATTTACAAGTTGAGTTATTGGGTCATACGGTAACATTAACTCTTTTTTTAGTTTCTGAAGCTAATATTGGGACTCTCACCGTCTCTGCTGGGGCCAGCACTCATGTGCAGTGAGGGATGTACTCAACTCAGGTGCAATCAAAGCAAGCTAAAGTATCTCAATTTCCAGATAAACAATATTTAAACAATTTAGGACCGGGCTGAAGAGATGGCTCAGAGGACCCAAGTTCTGTTCCCAGCATCTACACGGAACAGCTCACAAAACATGTAATGCCATTACCAGATAATCTGATGGCCTTTATTGGTCTCCATGGGCACTGCACTCATGGGGAATTCACACACACACACACACACACACGTAATAAGTTTAAAGAATTAGAGCCACAAATGCTTCAGCTGGTAAAGGCTCTGCCCCTGAGCCTGCTGACCCTCCATCCCCTGGACCTGTATGGTAGAAGGCGAGAACTGACTTCCACAAGTCGATAGCTTGTCCTCTGACCTCCATACTGGCACTGTGGCATGAGTGTACTACCTTCGTACACACTAAATACAATTTAATATGTAAAAACAAAATTTAAGCCGGGTGGTGGTGGCACACGCCTTTAATCCCAGCACTTGGGAGGCAGAGGCAGGCGGATTTCTGAGTTTGAGGACAGCCTGGTCTACAGAGTGAGTTCCAGGAC
>NC_034603.1:18231037-18236094 GCF_900095145.1 Mus pahari | reverse complement strand
AAAAAAAAAAAAACCAAGTTAATTGGGACACAGTTTTACATTTTTATGAAGTACAGGATGATAACTTGATGTACCTGTAAAATGTGGAATGTCTGAGTCAGGGTAATTAGCATTTCAACTGCAAGGCCAAAGAACTGGAACCTGAGGCAGAGGAAATGTGTGACCCTGGCTGGAAAATATTGATCCTTGGGCCATCGAGATGGCTCAGTGGGTACAAATGATTCACACACAAGCTTGGTAGCTAGAATTTGACCCCTGGACCCCATGACAGAGAGAGGTCAGACTCCAGAAATTTGCTCTGTGGTCTCTGGTCTGTAATACTGCTGGCTCTCTCTCATAGCAGAGTAATTTTAAAAATGGTACTATGTGGATTCACTCTTTATTAACTTTTTCTTTTTAAATTGCAATCTGTCATGGTAGTCCAGACCCGTGATCCCAGCATTCCTAAGGCCCAAAACACCAAGACTGTAAGTTCCAGGCCAATTTGAGCTCACAGCAAGATTCTGTTTTGTTTTGTAAAAAATATTTCCGCTAAACTGGGCATAGTGGCTCATGCCTGTGTCCCCAGCATTCCAGAAACAAGAGGATAATTTCGAGTTCCAGGCCAGCCTGCTCTTTATAGCAGGTTGTAGACCAGTCAGGGCTACATAGGAAGAATGTATCTTAAAAAAATCGTATTAATCTGGGCACTTTACTAAATTTTGCACCAGGCTTGTGATACACCCAGTCACTCAAGTCCCTTCTGGAACATAAGCCTCAGGCAGACATCATCGTCTCCACACATTCAACACCCTCCCACCCCACACACACTCCCCGCAGAAAGTTCAGGAAAGAACTTAGCGTGCAAGGAGTGCAAGGAGTACTTCTGTCACCATTAGCCTTCATTTTACAGCGGGCCCTCCAGCTGTGAAGCCGAATCTAAAAGCAGGGAGAGACATCTCCCTAGGTGATCGGCGAGTGAGACCAGGTCTCAGGAAGGGCAAGGTGGGAAGGAATAGATTCCAGGACATTGTGGGGGCGGGGCCTGGGGGGTTAGGTTTGGACCCAGAGTGGAGCTACTGTCTGGTCAAGTCACCCTTAGCTGTGTCCCAAGCTTGTGCTGGAGCTGTGTAGGGGGTGATGGGGAGAGGGCGCCTCCTGGTGGCTCCACGTAGGACTGCTCACTCTGCAAGCCTCCATAACAAATAGGTTGTTTTTGTTTTTGTTTTTTTAAGAAGGGGTATAGACTTGATGAAGGCACTCAAACCTCAGCAATCAGGATATCATTTTAATGCAATACAAAAAAAATAAAAAGGAAAAAAGAAAAAAGAAAATCAATCTGTAAGCTACCGCTTATGGGTTGGCCTCTTTATTGGAAATTTGGCAAAAAAAAACCAGAGAGCCTATGTCTCTGGTGCCTGAGACATTCCACAGAAAAGCACCAATGAGGGATTGGTCGGAGACATAGCTATTTGGGAAAGCAATTTGCAGTATCTCTTCAGATCTAAACCTTGGTCCTAGCATCCACACTGAGGCAATTAACTCCAGCTCTAGGGGGTATGTCGCCCTCTTTTGGCCTCCATGGGTACTGCACTCGTACACCCACCATATTTCAACTAAAAATAAAATATTGATAATTAAGGCCTTGCTGTCTCCTTCTCATGCAGCTGTCTCCTGCTGGCCTCATCGTGTTCTTAGGTTTCCTTTTTTTCTTTTCCACCTGACACACAGACCACAGGTTCATCTTTCTACAAAACAACTGGCTTGTCAGAAACCATGACTCTTCAATGGCTCCTGAGGTACTTTTCCTACATCCCTGCAACAAAATATGTAACAGAAGTGACTTACATAAAGAAAGATCTATTCTATCCGGGCAGTGGTGGTGCACGCCTTTAATCCCAGCACTTGGGAGGCAGAGGCAGGCGGATTTCTGAGATCGAGGCCAGCCTGGTCTACAAAGTGAGTTCCAGGACAGCCAGAGCTATACAGAGAAACCCTGTCTCGAAAAACCACACACACACACACACACACACACACACACACACACACACACACACAGAGAGAGAGAGAGAGAGAGAGAGAGAGAGAGAGAGAGAGAGAGAGAGAGATTTATTCTGACCATCGTCTTATTCCATCCTACTGGGGAAGACATGGTAAAGTTCACGGTGATGACAGCAGAGGCTCAGGCAGAGATCCCGTCCAGTGTTCAAGGTTTGTCTCCAAGACCCACCAGCTGGTGACCAAGTGTTGAAACATATGAGCCCAGGAGGGACGCTTCGCACTCAAATCGTGATAGCGCTCAAAGACCCACAAGATGAGAGCCGATTCCTTTGCACACACCGGCTACCTGTCTGGCTTCCATCACTGGGGTAAATACCTGAACGAAATAGCTAAGTAGAAGAAGGATTTGGGCTTGGGGTTTGAGAGGATACCGACCACCATGACGGGGAGGGCATGGTAGTGGGGGTGGCCAGAACACAGTAGGAACAGAGAGAGGTCCAGAGCAGGGCCAAGCTATGAGCCTCAAGGCCGGTCCCCCAGTGACTCACCTCCACTTGTTAGGCTCCGCCTCCTAAAAAATCCCACAACCCCCACAACATATCACCCCGTGAGTCTACAGGGGACATTTCCTACAAACCACAGTATCCCCCCAGAGGCCCGAAGGCTTGGTTGCCAGCCTGTGGGGTTCTTGGAGGTGGCAGAACCTTTAGGAGGTAGGATCACCTTGGAAGGAACTTACGCCTGTGAGTTCTTGCCTGCCCACGGAGGACGTAGTGGGACTTCTGGCTCCCTCCTCTTCTCTTTCGCTTCTGCGCTGCAATGGGGTGTTTTGCATATTGCGTGCTTTTGCGGCGACTCACTGTCTTTTTACAGGAGCCGAGCAGCCATGTCGGAATCTCTGAAGCAAACCAAAGTAAGGATTCCCTCCTGATGGCTGGGTTAGTTCAGGCATTTTGTCGCAGTGACAGACAGCCGAGGAGCACACCCTCACACGGTCACCCGTTTGATCAGAGGCCACTCCTCAACTCCAGCATCTTCCAGCCTATCTCTCTGGCCATACGGCCTCTGATATTATTATATCACAGCCATTCATAATATTGGGGTTCTCCTGTAGGTGATAAGTCGCTTTTATTTTGCTTCATTGGAAGCCTTTCTTTTTCTGTTTAGTATTTTTACTGCAGTGTGTATGTGCATGCACATGCTCACACACACACATGCATGTGTGTTCCTGTATGTATCTCTGTATGTGCTCTGTGTGTCTGTGTTCTCTCTGTCTCTTTCTCTGTCTCTCTCTGTCTGTCTCTGTCTCTGTCTCTGTCTCTCTCTCTCCGTGTGTGTATGTGTGTATATGCATGTATCTGTCTGTCTGTCTGCCTGCGTGCGTGCGTGCACGCGTGCGTGCGTGCGTGTGTGTATGTGTGTGTGTGTGTGTGTCTTGTGTCTATCCTGATGGAATCTGTTATATCTTTTAGATGTGTGCTATTTCCATCAGCTTTGTCAGTTTCAGGCTACTATTTCCACTATGATATAATTTTCCTGCTATTTGCTATCCCTTTCTGTTATTCCCAGTATGTCTTCCCCGGGGAAGTGAATGGTGTCCCATGCTGTTATAAGATTCTGTTCATTATTCTTGATTTTTCCCTGTTTCTCAAATAGTGTGCTCTGTACCCTTCTATCTTTCCAACTCCAGGGTTTCTGATTCTTTCTCTCGCCAATTCAGCTCTGCTGTAAAGTAACCATCCAATCTCCAGTAACATTTGTTTTCATTTAAAATTTTAATTTCTGTGTATGGGTGTTTTTAACCTGTGTGCCACCTAAATGCAATACCAGAGGAAGCCAAAAGAGGGCATCTGATTTCCCGAAACTAGAGTTAAACTCAGTTGTTAGCCACCATGGGAGTAGTGGGAGTCAAACCAGGGTCCCCTGGAAAATCAGCAAGTGCTCTTACCCTCCGAGTCATCTCTCTAGCCCACCTCCAACAACATTAAAAAAATCTTTCTTGCTATCAGACTTTCCATTATTTCTCAAGTATAATCTCCAGTGGCTATTTCAACATATACATGGCAGCTACTCTCTGGCACCTCCTCGGAGTGGTTTCCATTGCTTTCTCCACTCCACCCCACCCACTCATGTCATTGGATTTCTGTCCTGTTTCGTTTTGAACTCACGTCTTTTAACTTTAACTTGGGCCCTGGGTATTTAGAATATGGCCCTGGGCATGTATGTGGTCAGTCTGAAAGGACAATGGCTTGCCCAGTGAGCCCTGTGACTGTCTCCATCCCTCCATCCCTCCATCTGCCTTTGCTGGTATTGCATCTTAGCTGTTACACTCCAGCTCACTGAAGTCTAACAGATCTACTGTTCACAACAATGTCCGGGGGCATGGATTGCTGCAAAGGCTGATGAACTGAAATGCACGCTCTGTCCTAGGGGCAGGCTGTTCTGATCCTCCCAGGGGCAGGCTGTTCCACCCCAGGAGGGCTCCCTGTGGCTTACATTGTTTTTCAATGCTTTGCTTTGGTAAGCTGTTTACCTTACGGCCTATCTTATTGGGATTATGTAGCTGTGGCCTTCTACTAATTCCTTGCTACTGAGATGTTCACTGGTTTTGAAATCACCCTTGGGTTTGAAGTACTCTTTGAAGAGTTTAAGAGACAGCTATGCTAGGGGCTGGAGAGATGGCTCAGCGGTTAAGAACACTGACTGCTCTTCTGAAGGTCCCGAGTTCAAATCCCAGCAACCACATGGTGGCTCACAACCACCTGTAATGAGAACTGACACCCTTTTCTGGTGTGTCTGAGGATACCTACAGTGTATGTACATATAATAAATAAATAAATCTTTAAAAAAAAAAGAGAGAGACGGCTGTGCTTACAGCTTGCGCATGGCATGGCCCCCTTTCTCAGGGTGACACCCTTGCTTTTTGGGTTGAGTAGTAGATGGGACATCTTTCTGTCTCTTTCTTTCCTTCTTTCCTCCTTTCTTTCCTTTCCTTTCCTTTCCTTTCCTTTCCTTTCCTTTCCTTTCCTTTCCTTTCCTTTCCTTTCCTTTCCTTTCCTTTCCTTTCCTTTCCTTTT
>NC_034603.1:18214435-18230764 GCF_900095145.1 Mus pahari | reverse complement strand
CCTCCCTCCTTCCTCCTTCCTTTCTTCCTTCCTTCCCTCCCTCCCTCCCTTCCTTCTTCTCTCCACAGCATGGTATTTCCACCACATGGGTGAGCTACTGTGAGTGTGAGCAGGGCCCCTGGCACTCTCAGAGGAAGCAGCGAGGACAACCTCCTCTCTGTGCATGGGCTGTGTGCGGGAAGGGCTCCTTACCTCTCAGCTGTGCTCAGTCGAGGCTGCACCTTAGTGACACAGTGCTGGACTCCCAGTGGGGGAGCCTGGCAGCCTGTCTTCCTTGTAGGGATGAACCCCGGAGGGCCTGTGTGCTCTTGGCTGTGCCCTTTGGAGTTGACTTGTATTGTTCCTTGTGAGAGGAAGTGGTCATGGTTCGAATGTCACAAGACTCATAGTTTACACAGTTTTAGTAGATTTTCTTGTCTCTTTTGTTTTGTTTTGATGTGTGTGTGTGTGTGTGTGTGTGTGTGCGCGCGTGTGAGTGTTGTGTGTGTGTGTGGATGCTTATGTGTGTTTGGGTGTACTTACCTGTACATGAGAATGGAGTGCAGATGTCAATATTTGATGTCTTCTCTTACTCTCCGCTTTATTTATATTCATTTGTTTGTTTGCCTATTTATTTATTTTTGTTTTTAGAGACAGGGTTTATTTATTTGTTTGTTCATTTTGACTCTCTGAGACCTGGTTTCTTTGTATAGCCCTGGCTATCCTGGCACTCACTCTGTAGCTCCGGCTGGCCTCGAACTCAGAGCTCATCTGCCTCTGCTTCCCCAGTGCTGGGGATTAAAGATGAACCCCACCACCGCCTGGCTTCCACTTCCTTTTTTTTGGAGACAGAGTGTCTCGCTGAATCTGGAGTTTACCATTTTGGCTAGACTGTCTGACCAGTGGGCTCCTGGGACCTGACTGTCTCTTTCTCGCTGGTGTTGGTGTGCACAGATACGCGCTGCTGTGCCTGGCTTCTTATGTGGGTGCTTGGCCAGCAAACACTTTACACCCTGATCCATCTCCAAAGTGCAGACTCCCCTGAGTAAACTTCCTTGAGTTGCTCCCTGATCTAAGATAATCTCCAGAGGGTTCAGAAGAGGTCATTGTCACCATATATAGTTACTTCACTATGACCCTTACCCACAGAGCTTTTTCTAACAGCACGTGGCCTCTGGGCAAGACCACAGGCTCTTTGTTCTGGGCATCAGAAGTGGGAGCCCTCACTTCAAATTACTAGAATGGTTTTTAAAGCACTGTGGGTTGAACTCAGGACTTTGAACATTGTAGGCAAGCCATTTACCACTGAGATACATGCCCCAGCCCCAAGATGCTGGAGGGAGAAAGGGTTTATTTTTTTGAGATAGGGTCTTGCTATGTATGTAGCCCAGGCTGGCCTTGGACTGTGTTGATCGTTGTGCCTAACCTGTGTTAAGATCACAGCCCCACACCCCCATCTGGCTTAGCGATTCAGTTTTTGTCCAAGTATTATCTGCAATAACTCAGGGAGTATTGCAAAGCTTGTCACAAAAGCCTCCACTTCCTGTCTCCTGGCTTTCCCCCTTATCTCTACTCCACAGAGGCCTTCTGCAGTGACAGGAGCACCTCACCTGCCAGCCTACTCTTAACTGAGGCTTCTCCTGGTGCCCCAGTTGTCTCCCTTGCCCCACCCCCAGCTCCTCTCTTACTGCCAGCCCACTCTCTCTCTCCAAGGCTCCATTTTCTTGTGTTGGAGTGTTGAGCCTCCTCATTTACTTGGTGGCTTGTACCTTGCTGTAGGAACATATGCTGGTGGAGCTTTGGGAGGGACTCCTGAGCCATGCCGGTGGGGTACGGCTAGNCACAGCCACCGTTGGGGGCCGTGGGTATTTCTTCTTACCAGTGCCTAAAGCACCCTTATTGCAGCTGTGGAGGTTGGGCTCCGTGACAACCGAGTTATCTAGATTCTTATTTAGGAATGCTGGTCTGGTCCCAATCTTTTCTCTCTCGAACAGCTCTGCGGCAAAAGTCTGTGAGCAGAGTGGCCAGAGGAGTCACTAGAGGTGGCAGCCACAGACAGCAAACATTTGTAACTTTGGTGGCATCTCTCCACTGTGTTACCACCCAGAGCTCTGCGGGTTGGAAGCTTGGTGCCTGGATGTTGGTGCTGTGCAGTGTGTGACACTACCTTTGTTTTGTTTTGCTGTTTTTCAAGACAGGGCTTCTCTGCGTAGCCCTGGCTGTCCTGGAACTTGCTCTGTAGATCAGGCTGGCCTCAAGCTCACAGAAATCTGCCTGCCTCTGCCTCCTGAGTGCCTGGGTTAAAGGTGTGCGCCAACCCCCGACCCCCTAGCAGAGCCAAGAGCTTTAAGAGGAACATCCTAATTCGTCCCTGTGGCAATCAAGGGTACTACCCTCTCTGTGAGGTCTCTTGGTGATTATGGGGAGGAACTCTCTCTGGCACTGTGTAGAATGGGCAATCCTTTACTCTCGTAATCTTCCAACATTGCAATCTGCCCCATGTGTCACGGCAAGGCACTTCCCAGAGCTGAGTCAATTCAGGGGCCGTGTCCCTGGCCTTCTGGACCTGTGACCCAACCAGACCTCCTCATTAAGTTAGCTTCTTCAAGTCTTTTGTCAAGTGGTTAAACAGTGACTGACACCCTGTCAAAGTCACATCTTTGGAATGTGTCAGTGTACACTATAAACAGCGACACTTGGGCAGAGTTCACGGAAGGCTAGAGGCAGACAAGTCAGTGGGCACAATGAAGGTCCAAGAGTTGATGCATGCCCCAAACCCCAGGGAGCCTGGGGGAGGAGTTGCAGAAGGCAGAGAAGACCATCTTGGATGGATGCTGCCAGAACCCTTTCAGAATTCTAAGGATTCCCCACAGGCCCCTGAAGTTGTCTGTGTGGCCAGGAGGCAGGGACAGAGACAGGATCTCATTTGAGCTCAGCAACTGGTCACTGGCTGGCTAGCAAGCTCCAGGGAGCTGCACATTTCTGCCCACCCAACACCAGGTCTACAGATGTGCTCCACCAACACCTGGCTTTTACACAGGGTCCAACCTCAAGTGCTCACACTGGTACTTCACTGAGAGAGCCATCTTCTAGCTTCACATCCCATTCTGAAAGTGTATTACTACATTGCCGGGGATGATCTGGGTACCCCACACCCTGCTCTGTTGAAGCTCATCTTGGGCCTAAGGATTAGACATATGGACACTCATATGCAGGATGGGCATATAAACATGTGTTTACTCCGACTCTAAAGTTTACAAGGGAGCTAGGCAGCAGGTTGTAATATACACATTGCCAACTCCAAGACTCTGGTTTATCTCAGTGACTTGCTTCACCACTGTCGCCAGAGGGCTATCCTGATACCAGCAGGATGCAGAAGGAGATGGTGACGGCAGAAACAAGTCTGCTGGGAGGGACAGGACTGGGGCCCCTCAGCAGAATGCCAGGGGCTAGTGTGGGCTCGGAGCTGGTGCAGGGACATCTCATGTTGCACCACGATGCCTGCTGCAGTTACAGAGGCTCTCAAGCCACCTGGTGACAGACTGATGTTACTCTCCATAGCACGCGTCACTCAACAAGATCACGTGATTGCAGTCACCCAGCCATCGGGGTAGTGCTGTGTCCCTGTCCAGAATGGACAGATTGACTATGTGACCCACTTGGTCATAAAGGCAATGTTTGCCCAAGGCATGTCACCCATGCTCTTGGAGGCCCTGCCAAGTCAGCCAGGGCTGAGGTCCCGTGAAAGGTTTCCTGTGCCCATGTGGTCTTTGTGGCAGGTACCAGGCCACAGCATCTGGTTTGCAAAGTAATGAGGCTTTGCGTCGACCTCCACCCATTGGGCTGTCTGTGACAGGGTTGGGACTGCCTGTGTCAGCTCCGCTGTTTCCTCTTCCTCTGTGTCAGGGCTTCTCATGTCTTCCCCAGAATAGAAGATCTGCAGATTTAGACACACAGGAGGGTAAGGTGAGACCCTCCCTGTGGCCAGGATGCTCCCACCAGAGGCCACCTTCTCAGCATGACAGAGGTGGCCAGAGAGGGGTGGCAGACGCTCTCTAAGCTCACTGTTTGCTTTGGGCTTCCATCTGGCTGTGTTAGCATGCTGAACAAACAGGAGGTTTTGTGTGTATGTGTGTGTGTGTGTGTGTGTGTATGCACGTGTGTGCATCTGTGTGTGTGTGTGCAGTGTGTGTGCAATGCGTGTGTGTACGTGTGTGTGCAGTGTGTGTGTGTGTAGTGTGTGTTTGCAGTGTGTGTGTGCAGTGTGTGTGTGTGTGTATGTGTGTGTGCGGTGTGTGTTTGCAGTGTGTGCGCGCGCATGTGTGTGTATGCATGTGTGTATCTGTTATTTTTGGCATAAAAATCTGAACCAGAGCCAGGCAATGGTGATACATGCATTTTAATCTCAGCACTCAGGAGGCAAAGGCAGGTGAATCTTGGCCAACCTAGTCTACAGAGTGAGTTCCACAATGACCAGGGCCACATAGAGAAACCCTGTCTTGAAAAACCAAAACAACCAACCAACCAACCAAACAAACAAAGTCAGTCAGTCAGTCAGTCTAGGCCCTGGGATATGCATCTTGACCATCCCACTGAGGTACAACCAGGCACTAGGGGTCATTGGCTCTGTTTCCTTCCAATTCTCGCAGCCCTGGGGTTCTGCCCGGATCCCTCTGGTCCCCGGCTTGTTCCTCTTCCCTCCTCACAAAGAGGAGCCTAATGAGCTAATACCTTCCAAGCCCCTCAGCCTCCTCCCGGCCTCAAGCAGCCCAGTTGTCTCCCTCCACCCATCTTGCATGCCCCTTCCTGGAGCACAGACCCACCTTAGAGATTTCCACCTCTCCTTTTCTGCCTGGTTCTCTGGGCTCTCGCTTTCATAGGAAGCCAAATACAGACCTGAACCAAAACGAAAATGAAATCACGCACTTACGGTGGTTGACCACAACTCCTTCTTTACCCAGAATTTGACCTTTTGTTTGTGAATTAAACTTCTCATCTGGAGGTCACAGTTCACAGGCCATTTTAAAAATTAACATGCAGAAATTCCATGGCTCCTGTACCCAATTTCCCCCAGCAGTGCCCATGTGCAAAACACGTCCTTCACTCACAATGGTTTAATGTTCAGGTTCTCTCCTCATGATGCTGTAAGGTGACACATTTAGTAGATAACACAGTCTGAAATTTGAATTTGGAGTTTTCCCTCGGTTAGCAGTAAGAAGTGCACTCCTTTTTGTGGGCTGCAGACGCTTCCAATCAGTCATGGAACTCCAATATATACAGTGTATCGTATTTAATAAACACCATGGGCTATTCCATAGGTAGTGATTGAACGTGTTATATTAGACCAGGCATGGTGGCTCACCTTTAATCCCAGCACTTGGGAGACAGGGGCAGTCGAGTCTCTGTGAGTTCAAGGCCAGCCTGGTCTACAGAGAAAGTTGCATGACATTCGGGGGTACATAGCGAGACCCTGTCTCAAAAAAATAAAACAAACAAACAAACAAGGCTCAAAAGGAAAAGCTGGCTTTGTGTGATGACTGTGCACTGCTGGACCGTGAACATTCTAAGCACATTAGCAGCAGGCTGAACCAAGCTGTGACAATCTGTAGGATAGGGTACTAGAGATGTCTTTTTGACTGATGATATTTCCAACGTAGGATGGGTTTACTGGGATGCAATTCCGTCATGAATTGAAGTACCCTGGTACAGTCCATAATTAGGACAATGACATGGGCAGAGCTTAGACACAGGACATTTCCATAAGGACCAGAGCATCCATGGGTAAAAGTGCCCGTTTAGAGTCACAGCCACTTCCTTCATTGCCTCATGGTTTCCCTTTACCCTCCTCACCCCTATGCTCCCCTCCTCTTTTCTTTCTGTGATGTTGGGGCTTGAACCCAGGGAGGCATCATGCACATCCTAGATGCTCTCCCTGTTCTTCTGACAGTCACTAATCTGTTCTCCATTCCTGTTTGTTTGTTTGTTTGTTTGTTTGTTTGATTTTCGAGACAGCATTTCTCTGTGTAGCCCTGGCTGTCCTGGAACTCACTCTGTAGACCAGGCTGGTCTCGAACTCAGAAATCCCCCTGCCTCTGCCTCCCAAGTGCTGGGATTAAAGGCGTGTGCCACCACTGCCTGGCCTCCATTCCTTTCTTTAGTAATTGGAAGAAAATTATATAGTCATTCATATATATATATATATATATATATATATATATATATATATATATACATACATATATGAATAGACTGGAGACTCATCCGTGGGTGGCATGTACGGGTATATCACAGTTCATTTAACCATTCACCCATGACAGACAACACCGGGGTTGCTTTCAGTTTGAGGGAACTTACGGATATTGATTGTTTGTTTGTTTTTCAGTGAACATGGATATCATTTATCTAAAATAAATCAATGCCCAGGAGTGCAATTTCTTGGTTCTATAATGTTAATGGTACTTAGTTTTATAAGAAGCTCTTTGTCCATTGGGCACTCTGACTATAATCCCCAAACAGGGGGACCCAAGTGTGAGTTTGGAGTTAGTCCAGGCTATGTAAGTTCTAGGCTAACCTGAGCTACACAGTGAGGTTCCACTTCAACAAACAAAAGAAGACAATTATCTAGGTAACCACAGAGAGCGAAACAAGCAAACCCCAAACCTCTTTGTCTACACAGAAGCTTCCTGGGCTATGACATGGTTATGGCCCAATAAAGCCCTGCAAAGTGAAACTGTTCAGCTAAGTCAGTGCGTTTAACAAGCTAGAACTGGTGCTCCAAGCCTGTAATTTCAGCTGCTTTGAGGGCTGATGGAGAAGGACCACAAGGTCAGGTTTCCCTGGGCTCCAAAATGAGTTCAAAGTCATCATGGGCAACTTAGTGAGACCCTGCTTCAAAATAAAAAATAAAGAAGAGGCCTGGGGATACAGCTCAGTGTTCAGACACTTGCCCAGTGGTGCATGTGGCTGTGGGTTCCACAGTTTCCAGAAATCAGTGTCTCATGCTGGATCACACCCACCACACACGCACACATGCACCTTCCCTGGAAAACCTGTAGCCAAGCCGGCACTCAGGTCTCCTCGTGTGAGCCCTAGTTCTCACCTCCACTAAGTTTTTATTAATGAGGAAACCAGAGGACATTGGTGCTGAAGCGAAGCTATGCCCTACTCTACTTCTCCCATATTGTTTAGGACTCTGACACTGTGGAAAGACAACTGTCCTCACTTATTCTTGTAACACAGCACGCTCATGGCAGATGGACAGGATGCTCATGTTTAGAATGGCCAACAATAATCAAACTGTGTTCGGGGAGGGATCTGAACTCAGGGTCCTTGAGGTGCTAGGTAGCCTGCAAGCTGTTGAGTTGCTCTTGTACTCCTTAGGAGGCAACTGGATGCTCCTCGGACAAGGAAATATATGTTCTCTATTCCACACTGGGCCCAGCAAGTATGTGTGAGATGTACTGCAGCCCTGGTGTCTCTGCATAGTGACTGTCTAAGACACCATGGGATAGTCCTGTTGCCTGGGTGTTGAGGCCATGGCCCCCCCCCCCCTTACCATCTTCGCTGAAGATGGGGGCAGTGTACAGGTAATGGGTGATGCTCGGATCTTGCTCGAAAGGACATTCCACTTGTTTCCAAGTGATGAATTCTCCAACCTGCTTGGCCAGTTCCAGAAATTTCTGTCCGGTTTACAGAGACACAAAAAGGAACAAAGTGAGTATATTCCCTTGGGTCGTCATCACCCTTCTTGCAGATCTGAGAAGGAACATGGGACCACAGGCGACAGCAGGACCTAGGAAGATTCTGTAAGAATCTTGCCAATTATCCCTTTTAGAATCTGGGACACCTGTCACCTCAGACTCCCAGCATCCCCATCAAGGGGTGGCAGCCATTGGCCCACAGCTTTTTGAGACAGTGTTTCACCATGTAGCCAGGGCTGGCCTGGAAGTACCTGTGTACATCACATTAGCT
This sequence comes from Mus pahari, assembly GCF_900095145.1. Taxonomy (NCBI): domain Eukaryota; kingdom Metazoa; phylum Chordata; class Mammalia; order Rodentia; family Muridae; genus Mus; species Mus pahari. The sequence continues at coordinate 18,222,814 of NC_034603.1, read as the reverse complement.
TCGAACTCACAGAGATCCTCTTGCCTCTGACTCCAAAATACTTGAATGAAAGGTGTGTGCCACCATACCTGGCTGCCCCAGCCTTTGCCTAAATGTAGCAAGAATGCACATAGCTTTATTTGAATTTCTTTTTGTGTTTTTCTTTGGGAAAAAGTGACACAAGCTGGTTAACTTATAGGGTGATGTAAATGCAGTTCAGTAAATCTATTTAGATAAAATTTAAGTAATTTTAAAAGATTTGCGTTATTTTTAATTATGCGTATATATGTGGGTATGTGAACATGAATGCAGATGCCCACAGAGGCCAGCAGAGGGTGCTGTAACCCCTGGAGCTGGAGTTCCAGGCAGTTGTGAGTCTCCTGACGTGATGTTGGGAACCGACTGGGGGACTGTGGAAGAGCAGTGTGTGGTCTCAACTGCTGCTCCATCAATGAGGCCCAAGTAAATTCTTTTTAAAGATCTGTGACATTCTTTGTACACATATGTGTAAGCATATGTATGCACTGGCGCACAGGTGGAGGTCAGAGAACAGTTTGCAGGAATCAGTTCTATCTTTCTACCCTGTATATATTAGGGATGGAACTCAGGCCCACAGGCTTAGCAGCAAGCACCTTCATCCACCGAGCCATCTCATCAGCCCAAAGTAAATTCTTTTATGTGTATTTTCAAGTAGAATAATTTTTTTGTTGCTGCTGTTATTTTGAGACAGGGTTTCTCTGCCTAGCCCTGGCTGTCCTGGAACTCACTCTGTAGACCAGGCTGGCCTCTGCCTCCCAAGTGCTGGGATTAAAGGCATGCACCACCACTGCCCGGCTGAGATAGCTCCTCATGCATGCTTTAAACCATCTCCAGGTTCCTCCTGATGCCTAGTATGACGTAAGTCTATGCAAATGGATTCTGTGTGCATTGTTCTGGGAACAGTGACAAGCAAACCAGCCTGTGCGTCTTCAGTACAGATGTAAATAAGAAATATTTTCCATCCACCGATGCAGAACTCATGGAAACAGAGGGCTGACGACATATGTGTTTAAATTTTAAAAGTATGCTAACTTTCAAAAGGACTTTAAACACCGAGCCACCAGCTTGGTTTGACTGTGAAACGCCCTCAGCAGGCCTCTTCTCTGCCTGGTGACACTGCTGGAAGGTTATGAAACCTCTGGGAGGTGGAGATTTGCTGGGGAAGTATGTCACTGGGGGTGGCCTTGGAGGGTTGACAGTCTGGTTCCACTTGCTGTTTGGACGTTGCTTCCTGAGTGCAGATACATTGTGTGTGTGTGTCAGCCAGCTTCCTGCTCTGCCCTCCATGATGGACTCTCAACCCTTTGGAACCGTAAGTCAAAACAAACCCTTTCTCCTTTGTTTCTGTCAGCGTATTTTATCACAGATACAGTACAGAAGGACACAGTCCAAAGCCATGTCTGGGCTGGAGATCCTGCCCTGTTTCATTCCCTCAATCAGCCCTAGTAGGCAGGTCTAGCCCCTACCACACGCTCCCTCAGCATGTGGTCACATGAGTGGCTCACAGTCTCCCACAGCTCTGACTCTAAGGTCACATGAGTGCTCACAGTCTCCCATAGCTCTGACTCTAAGGTCACATGAGTGGCTCACAGTCTTCCACAGCTCTGACTTTAAGGTCACATGAGTGGCTCACAGTCTTCCACAGCTCTGACTCTAAGAACCAGTTGGAACAACAAGAGGAAATGATGGAGTCCCCACTCTCAGTTATGTGTCAGGGTCACCAACAGAAAAAAAAAAAAACCCATCCCATGTCCCTGGGCCCCTGAAGTCTCATCTATGTGGCCCCTAAATAAGACCCTGGGACCACATGCTGGCCTAGACAGTCCTCTGGATCTGCTAACTTTGGGACAACCAGGCCTGTGTGTCACCTGGAATCTGTGCAGATACCAGGTATAGGCCAAAGAGCCCAGGCTTGAGTTGTGGTCTTCATCAGCTGGGGACACTCACAGAGCTCTTGACGGCCTCCAGGACCTCTGTGTGGCCACAGCTGGGGCTCCGTTTACAGAAGTAGGGGAATGAGCTTCCTAAAGAGCAGTGGCTCTCAGTCTTCCTAAAGCTGCTTTAATACAGTTCCTCGTGGTGTGGGGCCCCAACCATCAAACTATTTTCCTTGCTATTTCATAACTGTAATTTTGCTACTGTTACGAATCATAATGCAAATATCAGCTTCCTGGTGGCCTAAGGAGACTCCTGAGAAAGGATCGTTCAATCCCCTAAGGGGCTGTGACACATAGGTTGAGAACCACTGCTGTAGAGCAGATCCGAGGTCCAGGATTTATGCTTGTTAGAGTAGAAGGCTAAGTGGGCACCAGGAGGGGCTGAGCCTTCTGTAAGACAAGAGCCCTTCCTCCCCCCCCAAAGACTGGAAGGTCCCACTAAACTTCATGCTCTGCTCTGTTTACTCGACTGTGTCTGCAGAGCCCACCCACCACATCAGGAACTCTTGTTCTCTCTGAGCAAGTGACCAATGCCAGGTCTGCTGTGGGAACCCCAGCAGATGGGGGCGTCTCTCAGCTTGAGAAGTTCATAGGAACTTCCTGAAAGACATCCAATGAGACTGGGGAGCTGAGGGAAACCCTTTGCTTCACACCTCCATCCTGCAGTTCGGGGACACTCCTTTTTGGGACCTGCCTTGGTTTTCTCATGTACTTTTGTGTGGTCTTTGAAGCACCTTGCCAGCTGCCATTATAGGTCTCCAGGGTTGGCTTTCTCTTCAAGGACCAAAATGATTCAGCTCCCTGTGCTGAGAACAGTGCCCAGTATGGAGTGTTTGTTAGTCTGCGCCTGAGCCTCGGCCTCTCCAACTGACTAATGCTAGGGGACCTGGATGACCCCAGTCTGAAATGGCTGTAAACTGCTGCACCCTGCCTCTCCTGCAGCCCCCACGAATCTAGCTATCTAGGGACTAGCAGTCCCATGCTGGCAACTTTTGTCGTGTGTGTGTGTGTGTGTGTGTGTGTGTGTGACTACAGGTACACTCAGGGAAGTAGAGGCCAGAGGACAACCTCAGGTACTGCCTACCATGCTTTTTAAGATGGGGTCTCTCATCTGGACATGGAGGCACAAACCTTTAATCCAAGCACTTGGGAGGTAGAGGCAGGTGGATCTCTGAGTTCCAGGACAGCTAGGGCTACACAGAGAAACCCTGGAAAATCAAAACAAAACAAAGCAAGTAAGCAAGCAAACAAACAAATAAGCAAAAGACAGAGTCTCTCACTGGCCTAGAACTAATGAAATAAGCCAGGCTGACTGTCCAGAGACACCCAGAAATCCACGACTGTCCTCCTCCCAGGACTGGGATTATAAATGGGTTCCAACAAACCCAGCCTTTCTTCCCATGTTTCTGGGGGTGGGGCTCGGGTCCTCCTGCTTGCCTCACTTTATGCTGCAGCATCTCTTCAGCTGCCTCCCTTGTTTATGCTGGGGACATTTAGCAGCTGTCTTACTTGCTGGCATCACTGAAAGCCCGTGGACCCACCTCAAAGTTGACATGCCCATTGGGAAGGCGGTTGGCGCAGCCCTCATTGAGGAAGTAAATGTCCTTGATGAGCAGGCTGAAGAAGGGGATGACGATCTAGAATGGAGAAGGTGCAGATCAATGTAAAGGATCAGCCCCGAGTAGCCCAGGGCTAGAGGGGGGCTCAGAGTACAGGCACATGAAGTGTCACCCTGCCCCATGGTCACCCAGCCTCAGTGAGGATGGGAGAAAACTCCTGCAGAAATCCTCGCTTGCAAGTGACTTCTCCAATCAGAGGCGTCAGCCCGGCTTCTGTACAGTCCACCCTAGAGTCCGACTCATGAGCTGGGAGCCAGTACCCCTGAGCCTAAAACACAGCGCCACTTGTGTCCTGGGCTCAGCAAAGCAGCCGATGCAGTTTAACAAGGCCAGTGTATTCAAAGCTGTGCAGCATGGGGCTTGATACCTGGCCCTGCTACGGTCCCACAGTGCCACTGAACAGTGAAGAATCCTCACTTGGACTCAGTCTTTCAGTTCAGCAGATGGGGATGCTGAAGCCCATGAGAGTTAAGTGGAAGGCTGGGAATCATGGAGCCCACCTGTTCTAGATACTCAGTGGAGAGAAGTTCCTGCCCTTGCTGTCTGGCTTTTTACTGTCCTGGCTCCTGGCTGCGGCAGGCTTACTAGGGCAGGGACTGGGCCAGGTGATTTGGTCCCTCAGATTCCTGATTGCTACAGTTTGGATCATGTGTTTTCCAAAGGCCCCTGTGACTATGACTTGCTACCCAAGGAGGTGTTCGTCGGAGGCTGTGGAAGCATCAGGAGATGGAGTTTAGTTAGCAATAGATCTTTAGTCAATGGGGACATGACTTTGAATTCTGAGTTTTTTTTCCTCCTCTTTTTGGCTCCCCTACCATCAACTGAGCAATTTAATTCTATCATGTGTCTTTACTATAAAAGGCCTACAGTAACAAAGCCAACCAATCAAGTACTGAAACCTCTGGGACTTGCAGGCAAAAATAAAAACTTTTCACTTTATAACTTGGTTGTGTCAGGTATTTGGTTACAGTGACAGAAAGCTGAAGAGTACATTGATACAGCCCACCTGAAATAATATGGGCGGGGCTATAAAGGATGAAACTTCTACGCTGTGAAGGCTCTTTCCTACCTTCTCCCTGCTGCTGTGAGCCGTGAGTGAGCGGTGGGCTGCCCCGCGCAGAGCTGTCCTATAGTTGCAGAAATTCCCTGTTGGGTCCATCTGGTGCTGGAAGGAGACAGGGAGACATTTGAGTAGCTATATTCAGGGACCAGATGGCCACACCCCTTGGCCCAGAAACCCTGTTTACCTCCAGAATGAAGAATTTGGCTGTTTTCACTTTGGCCCAAGTTTTCTTCAGCCTGGAGACAGGGCTCATGTTCATGCCAGCTGGAAGAAGGTAAACAGAGCTGGGCGGGCTCCTTCAGCCTGCGCGTCCCCACAGGAAGAGTGGTCTTGGTGTGCCCTGAAGGTGGCTGAAGGGTAGCTGACCAGGCAGGGTACTGGAGTACATTATACTGAGGTGGACTTGGGTGCATGTCACTCTGACTGAGCCACCTCCACGGGCCCACCATAGCATCCACACTTATTTTGGTCCCATCCTCTCTGTCTGTGGGTATGCATTGCCAGACTCTTCAAATGTACCCCTTTGGAGATTGGCCTTGCTTCAGATGGAGCACCTCCATCAACCTCTGGAGCTGGCCACCTCGCCCACAGCCACCCACTGCAGAGAAGACCCTTGACGTGCACCCCACCTGCCAGTCGTGTCCACTTTAACCTCTCTTGTGGTCCTCACACAGGGTATTGGAGGCCTGGGCAAGTTCACTCACAGATAATGGCCATGAGGGAGTTGAAGTTGCCGATGTTGAAGCACTCACGGGCCACGTCAATGAAGAACTCGATCACCTGTGCCCTCTGCTTCTTCTTGGCTGGCTGGGGAAGGACACCCGAGTGTCAGTGGACATGCGTTCCTCCCTCTTCAAACACCCCAATCAACCAGCCTGCCTCTCCTGCTCTTCTCAGAATGCATTCTGCAGCTGAGAAGCCCAAGGCCCAGGGTCTCGGGACCCTTCGTAGCAGATGCAGCATACAATGATGGGAATGTGGGGACAGGCTCAGGCCAGTACAATTCTGGCACATCTTTCTTGTCTAGCAACATCATTGTCTCTCTAGCCACCAGAAAGTGACACTGTAGGTGCACCACCACAGCCCCTCCCCCAAGGAGTGCTCTCTGTTGCAGAGGGCTGCCCACCTGAGGCTTAATCCTGCCCTTCAAATCGCAACACTAATGGTGACAGTGACGGAGCCAGGTGATGTTTGGAGAAAAGCCGACCGTGTCAGTCTGTTATGAACACCACAGGTTAGTTTCTCCCTTAGCACAAACCTGACCGCCCTGTTCGACTCTCAGCTGCTGACCCCTAATGAGCACTGACCCTCGACCCCAGGCTCTGCCTCAGCACCTGCATCCTGTGAGCCTAACTAGCCAGTCTGTCACAGTGTGCATCCGGACAGTGGTTCTCAACCTGCGGTCGTGACCCACTGGGGCCAAATATCATATCCTGCATCTCAGATATTTATATCATGATTCAGAACAGTAGCAAAATTACAGTTATAAGGTAGCAAAAAAATAATTTTATGGCTGGGTGGCGATTACCACAACAGGAACTGTATTAATGGGTTAGCATTAGGAAGGCTGAAAAACATGGCCTGAGGATGAAGATGTATGTCCAGAGGACAGTGCCCTTGGTTTAAAGGAAGGGAAGATGGCAGGCAGGGTTTGGCCAGGCACCTCGCCTCAGTGCCAATGCATCTAACACTAGGGTGATAGAGCTTCCTGCAGACAGAAGCAGCCACAGGTCTGGACTTGTTTTGGAATTCAGCTTTTTTAAAATGTTGGTCCATCATTTTTTTTTTTTATATTCAGAAAATAACAGATGAAAAGTGCACCAGTGATTGATGCTTTGGGGGAAATTGTGCGTATCCTTCGGAACACTGATAAACAAACATAGGCAAAGCAAGGTCAATAGACACAGTGGAACCTGTAGAGATCACCTGCTGTCCCCTGCGAGCATCATTCACTAACTATGCAAACAACAGCGTGGCTTTAGATTACACTGAAAACACAAATTTTAAAAAGTAAATGGGGCCTGGTATTGAGTAAAGAAAAGATTTAGGAATAGATTTATTTCCAATCTCATCATTGGCCTGGACTTTTAACATGCAATTCTTAAAGGTTAGACCCTTTTTATCTCCAAGCCCCAAGTAAGCTACACACCCCAGCTGCCTGAGGCAGACAGGCCCAGACTGAGGCACACAGTGGCCAGCCCTCAGTCTCCAGCAAATAGTCAGACTTCCAGTTGGCTGGTGGATCCACCCTGAGATCCATCGACAGGGGACACTCACTGGAGGGGAGAGGTGAACCTGGTCTTGTACAATGGTCCAGCCAAGCCCTAGGCTTGGGAAGGCCAGGGCTCTATACAACCGCAGGTAGCCTCTGGCTGGCAGGCAGGGCCAAGCTGGCTTTTACTCACCATGCAGACTTCCGTGGCTACCAGGTAGCAAAGTCTGTTGAACCACTTCACGTAGGCCTCGACGTTGTTGGTCTTGTCATTGAAGCGGGGCTAGGAAAGACATGCAGGCTGAGTCTCCTTTATCGATAGCTTTTTAGAGCACAGAATCGGGTCACAGTCACTATAAAGAACCCGGACAATGGAACAATCTTGGAGTCAACCAGAAACACAATGATCTGATGTGGAACCTTCTGGTCTTCTTCCTGGATGCTGGAGGTCCTGGGCTTATCCCCAGAATCACAGTAGTCGGAGAAGGCAAAGGGGGGGGGGGCTGGGTATAGAGCTCTGCAGTAGACTGCACACTCACAATGTCGGGGAGGTCCTTGGGTCCATCCACAGCACCAGACATCAATTAATAAAAGTGTACTTCAATATTATGAGTATATACACAGAACCAATATTACCCATAGATTCTGTATTTACAAATCTGTGGAATACTTTTCTCTCTCTCTTCCAATAGCTTGTACTGCTTTCCTGTTCAGTGCTGTACAGGCACAGCAAGCCAAAATATCCGAGCCACTTGCATGAGCATTTCCAGCTAAGACTGAACTAAATACAGCTGCTGTGTCTTGTTTCTGCTTGTACTGTGCGCAAGGCTCCTTCCTGCTGCGTCTGTTTAGTATCTCTTTTCTTTCCTTTTTATGTTTTCTTTGGAGCATGGTTTCCATGACTTGAAAGGATTCCAAGAATAATACTGAAGTGATATATTCTATTTCTAAAGCACACAAAGACTATGGTGTCTCCTACAGAGAAAACGTGTACTAGGTAGCTCTCATTTATCTATGACTTCTACAGACATGGATAGCCAAATAGAGAGAGATGGACAAGTGCATGGACAAACAGACAGAAGCAGGAACAGACAAGTAGGTAGACAGATTAGGTACACACACAGATACATATTCTCTTTATGTGGCCCTGGGGACGAAACTCCTGCTAGGCAAGCATTCTATTCCCGAGCTCCATCTCGGACCCAGGCATGAGCTGGTCTGGCCCTAAGTTCAGCGTCAGTCAGTAACGCCCGTTAGATTGGTGTCTTTTACACATGAGCACACAACCATGACTAGGTGTAGAAAACATTGAGAAAAGAAGCTCGTGTGAACCCGATGCTGCATTTCCCCCCCAGGAGCAATGGCTTAGGATTTGCTAATCTGACATTCATGTTGGTGTTCTAGAACATAATAAGTGGGAATAACAAAATCAACTCGGGGGCTGGTGAGATGGCTCAGTGGGTAAGAGCACCCGACTGCTCTTCCGAAGGTCCAGAGTTCAAATCCCAGCAACCACATGGTGGCTCATAA
>NC_034603.1:18205640-18213575 GCF_900095145.1 Mus pahari | reverse complement strand
AGAATCAATCAATCTCTCTCTCTCTCTCTCTCTCTCTCTCTCTCTCTCTCTCTCTCTCTCTCTCTCTCTCTTTCTCTCCCCCTCTTTCTCACACATACTCACTCAAGCACACACACATGCACAAGCACACACACACACATACTCAAGCACACACACATACACTCAAGCACACACACATACTCAAGCACATACACACACACACACTTAAGCATACACACTCAAGCACACACACACTTAAGCACGCACACACACTCAAGCACACACACTCAAGCACACACACACAAGCACACACACACACATACACAAGCACACATGCGCATGTGCACACCGAGCTTGGTTGCATTCACTTGTAATCCCAGTGATGTGACTGTTATATTGATGAAGAGACAGAAATAAATCACAAAAAGTAGTAATGGGAGTCCAACATGGATGTGCAGAAATCTAAAAGAATAGTTGTCGGTGAGTAAACAGGAAAATTTAAGGGAAAAGGTTAAGTTCTTGAAACAATATAAAACGTTACAAAGTGCCAGACTTAATCCCAGAACTCTGGAGGCAAAGGCAGGGAGTTCTACAAAGTGAGTTCCAGGACAGCCAGGGATGTACAGAGAAACCCTGTCTTGAAAAACAAACAAACAAACAAAAAGTTACAAAGTAACTTAAGAGAAAAGAGAGAGGCAGAGTTCAGAGTTCAGCTACCCAGGAGGCTGAGGCAGAAGGAGCCTAAGTTCAAGGCCTAACTGAACTAGTTAGTGAGCTTGCCGCAAAATCACGAAACGCAAACGGGAGACTTGGGAGTGAGGCTCCAGGTAGAGGTCCTGCTTAGGACATGGACCCACACCTAAGTTCCATCCTCAGAATTGCTTTGGGGCAGAGGACAGAAACCCTAAATAGCCGTATGGTTACTAAATAACAGTGAGATAAACAAAGAAACAATCCAACAAGAAAAACCTGACTGGGTTCATGAAAGTTACTCCTCTAAGAACACTCAGTCTCAAGAGTTTTCTCTGGCAAAAGCAGATCCATGCTCCAGCAATAGACAATTCCAGTCTTTTACACACAACAGAGAAAAGAGTAAGGGGGGCTGTAAAGTAGTGTCAGGCGGAGGAGCAGCCGCTCAGTCTCACTCATGAGTAATGGTGGCATAATCTCAAAACAAAATAGCACGCAGGGCTCAGGAATACAGAGACACAAAGGTTTGCCTTCTCCTGGTTTGCTTATTTCAGAATTGGAAGGTGGATTCAACATTGATTTTTAAAAGCTAATAAAAACAGTCAGCTGTGTAGAGGAGAGCAAAAGGTGAGCTCTGTGACAATGCATTTTTAGGAAAATATCTCTTACATCCAAGAGATGGGAACTTTTGCTGGACCTTACAACCAAGGTAGTAACCGAACCTCGAGCTCACTCAAGGCTGATTGGTGTCCTGCTGTGTGCTCAGCCTGTCTGTTCATCCCGCCTGCCAGAGAACAATGTAACAACCATCTTTGTCTTAGATTTCTCACACAAGCAGCTTTGCAGCCTAAGCTTTCATCTTAACTTGTGTTTTTCTTCCATGCCCCTGGTCCAGAGCAATGCGTGGTGTGCTTGAATGCATGCTATGACAACCATTTGCTGAAAATAGCAAACAGGACAAAAGGGACCTTGTACAATAACTATCTGCCACCAGTTCTGGAAAGAGCACAGAGATAGACTGTCTGCAGGACCGCTTGTTATCTGGGAAGGTTGGAACCGGTAGGTTTACTGCGTGTAAATCTCGGTTAAAGTATTTCTGTGAAGCAGCCATCATGCCTTCCTCCTGTAAAGCTGTCTAATAGAGGAGAGCAAAGCCCTTTGTTAGGGACAGATTCACAAAGACAGCATTCAGGCAGGCACAGATTCAGACGCATCTGACAGACAGACAGATTGCAGACAGGACAGAAACCATAGGCCTCACAGAGACAGAAGACACATGGAGAACGGGAGGAGAATTCACATCTGGGCTCGCTCTTGTGCAAAGTCCAAGAGGACACACGTGTTGGATCCTTTTTGTTAATATGATGTCGATGCAAATCGGAGAATCTGAGACTATCTCTACTGCCTTTAATCTATGCAATGCAATAGAACCAGAGAAAGAATCCAGTGTGAGACCCCTTGACACATTAAGAAGCAAGGCACCTTTCTGATACCTGAAGAAATCCTCTAAGAGCAAGGCTTCTAGCACAGCCTGCTAAAAGTGGTCCTTTTAAAGCTAGGAAAAGAAGGGCGTCGTTTCTCAACACTTCTGCTTAACATGGTCCTGGGGTGCAAGCTGATGCTATAAGTAAAATCAAGCAGGGGTTTCCTGCATTAAGCAATCATCTTAGCACTTCTGAGATGTAAGGTGATGGGGGGGGGGATCTGTAGACTATTCCTGTCCTTTTATACCACTGGAATTTCTATTTTATGCTTGCCACAGAAATAAAAACAAATATTATTTCGGGGGTGGTGGGGTGGCTTAGTGGTTAAGAGCACTTGCTAGAAGCTCCCAGCACCACATGGTGGCTCAGTTGTCCTAGCATGCAAATGGCTCTGGGTTCACTCCCTAACCCCCTCTTCCCCAAAGTCCTATTCAGTAATGTCAGTTACAAAATTGACATGCAAAATACAAAACAAAAACAAACAACAACAAAACAAAACAAAACAAAAAACCCTGCTGTCTTAAGAGTGAGCACCTGAATTGACCACTGGTTTTCACTGAATATTATTTTGACTTGAAGAATGACAGAGAAACTCCCATTGTTCAGTCTTCAGCATTTGGCTGATCTTGCTTTGAAAATGAATAAAAAGCCCATCACTTTCAAGAAAACAATTCACAGCATTTGTTGCCAATGATGAAGTTCAAGTTTTCAAGAGAAAATTGGGAATTTACAAAGCCCTCACCCACCTCTGTGAGCTTGACAGCCTCAGGGTTTTCATGGATTTTTCAACCCAACAGTGGGGAGATCTGCTCTACTCAGTGTCTCTGTGATTTTTAAAACGATGTATGGTGCTATAAAATCACATATTCAAGGTGCGTTACAGTCCAGTGGACATCATGGTGTATGGAAAGGTCACTAATATATTTTTGGATCTCATGTTATAATGAATATTTAAAGCTTAGCACTTGCATCTAACAAGAACATGGACAGATATCTCATAAGAATGTCAAGTATTTCAAATTCTCAACTACATACCTGTGAGATTCGATCCCCCCTCCCTTCCCTTTAGGGATTGGCACTAGAATGAACCTAGAGGGTTCCTGAGTGGGAGGAAAGGGTTCTGCCCTTGAGCTCTAGCTCCTAGTCTGAAGACACACATTTGCATAGTGGATCCTATTGTTCATCTGCCCAGTAAAGTCCTGTGATCTTTACCAAAAGCCTGTCTCTCTCTCTCTCTCTCTCTCTCTCTCTCTCTCTCTCTCTCTCTCTCCCCCCCCCCCGGGGCCATAAATGTCAGATGCTTCCAGTTCTAACTGGATCTAGCCAGTTGGTTAGATGTCCTCCTCCTGTGGCTGGGGCCCTAGGAGGAAAAAAAACCTAGCTTTCAATGCTAGTGTTGCTCAACCCTCCCAATCTTTTCAAGCAACGAGCACCAGTCAGCACTTCCTATCATGGACGCTAGAGGGCACCAGCGCCTGTCGAAACGCACAAGGAGGACCCTCAGGTCCGACCATGCTAGGTGCACCTTGTATCTTCTCTCTACCCCTCATTGAAGCCTGACTCAAGGTGACAGTGGGCTTCCCGACGACTCTCCCTCCACCCTGGCTAGGTGAGTGATCTGGCGTGTATGTCTAGCCAGACCCCTGGGCTCTCGGGGACTCAGTGCTGGACATCTGAGCTGGAAAAGCTGGATGCCCTCCATTCCGCTCCGGGCAGCATCAAGGCTTCCCCAGCTGATGTCCATGGGATCTCCCACCTCGTGGCCACCACTGGGTGGAGGCGCCACTGTAGTCTCAGCTCTCCCAAGAACCTTTTACCTTTGTGCCCGCCAGGGGGTCCTTGTTCACAAAAGCCTGGACAAACTCCTCAGGCCCAATGTGCCTCAGTCGCTCCTGCATGGGGAAGAGAGAAGAGTCAATAAAGAAAGAGGGGCACACGCTGGGGAGGAGGCACACGCTGAGAGGCATCATGGGCACAGTCAGGTGTGAGTGTGGCAGGGAGGTGCCATCTTCCCTCCATTACCTCTCTCTGGGGGCCCTTTGGTCTCTGGACCCCATGTGTTTGGGGGTGATGTCAACTCATTCCCCTTTACCAGCAGGAAGGAGAGCTCAGCTGCTGCTCTGGAAAACTGGGAGAGCAGCCTGCCCCTACTTCCAGGCGCGCGCGCGCGCGCGCGCGCGCGCGCGCGTGTGTGTGTGTGTGTGTGTGTGTGTGTGTGTGTGTCCCAACTGGCAAGTTCCTTAGGTCTGAGAAGACCACACAGTGAATGGCATCAGGATGAGAGTTTGAACCCCATCCCTCTGTCCTCAGCTTAGACCCTTAGCTGCCACCTGCAGTCCTCCTGTCCCAGGTGTAAGAATCCTGAGGGACTGCTCTAGAGTATTCAGCAGGTGTCCATTGGGCTTGGATCCCTGGGCTATACCGAGATCCGGAAAGACAGGTTTGGGGCAGTGTTTGCTATTCTAGTGGCTCTTTCCCTGGGTCCCACTCACCAGCTCCACGTGGGTCAGTTGCTGGGCCAGCGTGTAGGGGTCACTGCAGACACCCAGGAGCTCCCTGTGGATGGAGGCTGGAGGCTTGGTCCTGTAGGAGATGGGCTTGTCGGCCCCCACCAGGCTTTCTGGTCCCTGGCCAAGTGACGCCAACTTCTGGTGCAGAGTCTGCAGGAGGTGGTGCACCCTGCTCCCGTAGGTCTAGGGTTGGGATGAGGGGAGAGGGCGATCAGTCAACCCCAGCTGCAGGTCCCTGGGCTCCAAAGTGTGTGTGTGTGTGTGTGTGTGTGTGTACACTGTGTGGTGTGGTGTGTGTATGTGTGGTGTGTGTGTACATGTTTTGTGTGTCTGTGTTTTGAATGTGTGTGGATGTGGCATGGGTATGTGTGGTTTGTGTATGGTGTGTCTGTGTGGTGTGTGTGTATGTGTGTGGTGTGTGTGTGTGTGTGTGTGATGTATGTTGAGTGTATTGTGTGTGTGTTTTTTGAGTGTGTGTGGTATGTGTATGTGGTATGTGTGTTTCGAATGTGTGTGTATGTGGTGTGTATGGGGTGGTGTGTCTGTCTCCATTCTGAAAAAGGCCCCTACTTTGGACTTGTGGTGGCTGGGGCTGAAGTGAAGGCCAGCTGGGGGAGAAGGCTGTGGGTTACAGGTGGGGGCTGAGAAAATGCTTCAGGCAGAACATCTCTGGCTAAAATGTACCGGTTATTTCTGGGCTCTGGGGCAGAGAAGTTTGGGCAAGGCAAGGGAGGAAGAAAGAGGAGGATGGGAAGGCACAGGGCAGACCCAGCCCTGGAGGACTGGCCTCTTACTGGCTCAAGTGGAAATCATCCTGGTCCTCAGACCTGGCTCAGAGCCAGGCTGTGAACCAGCCTCACTCTCCTGCCTCAGTTCCTGGCAATGCCGCCTTCTTCACAGGAGCCCAGCTAGAATGATGCTGTGTGGGGCAGGAAGCGCCATCTTTGTTATAAGGACCCAGCCCATCTCTGGGCATGCAGGGTGCACTCGGTGAACAGCGCAAGGACAAACCCTCTCAGCATGGAGCTTGGAGGATCAGCCTGCTTTGGACTGTTCCCTGAGCTGGGGGCAGGGACAAGAGGTTCCTCAGGGGCAGCTTCCACTCACAATGGGAAACCCATCAGCTCTCCTTCAGAGACCACATTTTTGTTTTTTAAAAAACATATTTTTTTAATTAAAAAAAAAAGTAAACAAATTAGGTGCATGTGTTTGTTTGCATGCCCGCGTGCACACTTCAGTGCAGATGCCCTGGAAGGCGTTGGGGCCCTGGAGCGTGAGTACAGGTAAGTTGTTATGCTAGGATGTGGATGCTGGGAACTGAACTCTGGTCCTTCGGGTCTTCACTGCCGAGCCATGTCAGTCCCAGAGACGCTATTTCTAAAGAGAGATGCTATTAGCTTAGCTGGATTTATTGAGACGTCCACGTACCCCAAGAGTTTTGGCCTTTAACCCTGAGGGTCTTAGCCTGTGGCAAATATCACTCCTAGAGACATCTCTACTCCTTATGCACCAAGGAGCTGGCCTGAGAGCTGGCCGAGGAGTGGCAGGAAGGACTGGGGGACTCGCTCTCTCCGCTGCACTTGTGGTTCACCTGTGTAACCCTCCTCCTGCCCCAAATTACAGGTCCTTAGCCATGAACACGGACTGCCAGCCTAGCTCTATACGGGGGGGGGGGGGGCAGGCCTGTGGGAGGGAGGCCCCTGGAGATGGGCCTTGGCAGGTGGCTTAGCGGGTTACAGAGCCACTGCCTGGCCACCAGTCCATCTTCACTACCTAATGCTGTTACCAAGACGGAAGGGAGAGGTAAAGATATAGGGCACTGGGTTTCCACTCAGCTATGCAGGGCCCGCCTCCTCCATGGGCTCCGGAGGGCCTATTGAGATATTTATACTATGCAATGTGGGGAGAGAAGGGCCCAGAGGAAGCCGGAAACAGGCTCAGGTCCTGGGTGGGAAGGAAGGTACAGGAAGGGGAAGTGACTTCTACCCTGCCTGGCCCACCTCGTCACACGGGGAGATGCGGCCCACCACGTCTGTCAGGTGTCCGATGGTGGACTCCTCTTCAAAGTCCCGTGGGAAGGTCTCGGTCCACTCGGCTAACAGCTGGAGCAGTTTGGCACCAAACTTCCTGACTCGGGCCTGCAAGGCAAAGCAGAAGCAGGGGCCGCTTGGTGGGCTGTAGCGAGCCTCTCACTGAGCAGGCTCTGCCCATCTGGGTTATATCACGGGCCCTTGCGGGAGTTGTGGTAAGCCTCAGGCTATCTGTGCCCTGCAGCAGGGAGAGGACAACAGAGCAGAGGGTAGGAGGGGGGACGCCTTGGCTCTGCTCACACACGGGATGCAGGTGAGACAGACACTTTTTGAGACCAGATCCATCTCATTTCTACCACCGACGGCATCCCTGGCCTCTCTCTTTCAGGTCAGGG
Organism: Mus pahari; assembly: GCF_900095145.1. Classification (NCBI taxonomy): domain Eukaryota; kingdom Metazoa; phylum Chordata; class Mammalia; order Rodentia; family Muridae; genus Mus; species Mus pahari. Next base: position 18,206,487 of record NC_034603.1, on the reverse strand, counting down.
TATCTTAGTTTTCCCATGGGGCTCCTCCTCTCTTTCCCCAGAGAGACAGCCCCCTTCCCCCCCTGATTGACTCAGGTATGGAACTATTTGAGTCCTGGCCAATCAGATCCCGGGATTCTAAGGCATCACGTGACTGCACTCGGATGCGTATGTGACCTAAGCTAGGTCAATAAAATCTCAACCTTTTACCTTTAAAGGTCTTCCCGCGTGACTGAGAGGTTAGACGGTCACCCTGACAAAGGAGGCCACCTACCACTGTGCAGGAGAGTCAGCCGGTACAAGGTGAAGCCTGTGGTCCCAGATAAAACCAGGCAGGGAGCATCAGAGTAGGAAAACCCATGTCCTGTTGGGTGGTTTGGGCTCCTCAAAGAGAATTACCTATGGCTGGGCAGGCTCGTGAGTCAGTCATGGCCTTTTGCTTGGGCCGCCTGAAGCTAGGTTTCTGTACCCAAAAGCCTGACTGACACAGGCGTAGAAAACTGTGAGTTACAGGATCAGGCAGGAAGAGGAGAGACGGTCTGCGGAGGCATAGCATAGAGAAGCCATCCTCATTCAGAAAAGGAGTGTAACTGAAAAGAAATTCTGCAGAGGCATGGGGCTATCCCAGGCTACGGGTAAGGGCCCTACAGAGTAGGTTCCGGGGACTCAGGTCTAGCTTTAATAGATCTCACAGAATTTTGGAAAAAGGCCCAGGGGGTAAGGGTGGCCTGTTCTTGCAGGTCCTGGGCCTCAGTTAAGTCAGAAACTTAATAGGCAGCCGGGCGTGGTGGCGCACGCCTTTAATCCCAGCACTCGGGAGGCAGAGGCAGGCGGATTTCTGAGTTCGAGGCCAGCTTGGTCTACAAAG
>NC_034603.1:18171594-18205601 GCF_900095145.1 Mus pahari | reverse complement strand
AAAGAAAAGAAAAAAAAAGAAAAAGCTGACGCTGTGAGGTCAGACCCAGGGGATACCGATGCATGCAGAGCCGCGGCCTGCCCAGGTCCTCACCTTGTCCAGCACTGGCTTGTCCAGCTGTTGCTGCTCTATGCACAGGTGACACACCCGAGCCAGGAGCTCTCGGGGCTCGATGAAGAGACGAGAACTCAGCAGGAAGGTGAAGATGTAGGCTTTCTGGTGAGGATACCACACAAACTCATCAGCGCACTGAGGATGTGTTGCCAGCCTGACCCGACTCCCCAGGCACGAGGCCATTCCCAGCCCTGTCACCTGTGCCGCTCTCCTGCCCCTTCCCCGTGCCAGGCGGCGGCTCACCCACCTCGGGATAGTAATCGGCTGTGGGCACGAGGTGTTGGATCAGGGTGTCCAGAGAGGCTGAGGATGGAGCTCCGTCCAGGAGGGGCTGGCCGGCCTGCTCTCCTTCTGTGGATTCCGTGGGAGGCGGGCTGAGGCTGCCTGGGGTGACCATGTCGGAGGCAGTCAGTGTCCGGGGCATGCCTGCCTGCAATGGCAAGAAACAGGGGTAACTGAGCTGGGGTCCACTGATTCTCTGGGTTCCAGGCTGGAGAACTGTGCCTCTCACTTTCCACACTTGTGTTCAGTGAGAGGCTGCCAGTGTCCCCCACTTCACAGCCCAACACCCATTCTCCATTTTTTTATAGCCTCCCCAATTCTTCCCCCAGGAATAATCTCTTCTTTACTGTTTCTCCGGAACCATCTCTCCCGGGAAAACACATCCTTAATAGTTGGTTATCCCTCCACTTCTCTCTATCTTTATAATTCAGACTGGCCTGCAAGTCACAGCAATCCCCCTGTTTCAGAGTCTTCCACTGTCTGCACTGTAGAGGTGAGCTACCAAGGGCAGGAAAAGTTGTTTGTCCAAGTCCTTAATAGCCACCATCTTGCCCCAGCTACGGGCCACAAAAACAGGCTCAGGATTGAACCTGATCCATATTAGGGGTTCAGGAACAATCCCAGAGCTTCCTTGACACTTGGAAGCTATTGTTCCCCTGAGGTCCCATTGACTAGACCTTGGGGAATGTAAACTCGACCTTGCTGAGTTCATCTCAGCATTGTGAGGAGCTAGGAAGCAGGCACACTCCTTTTGGAGGGGGAGGGCTGGGGCTGACCGCCTGTGCACACTACCTGTGGCCTCTATGGCTGAGCTAACATCCCAGCCCGCTTTGCTATTTTCATTTCGATACAGGGTCTTGCTAAGTTGCCCAAGTTGGCTTTGTATGTTTTCTGTAGTCTAGGCAGGCCTTGAACTGATGGTCCTCACGCATTAGCCTACAGAGTAGCTCCAAATTCACATCTGACCCCTAGTGGGCATCAGTGGATTGTCATTGTGAGCCCTGTTGTAGGCCTGGGGGCTTCTGGTGTTGTCGCTAAGGACCCTCTATGGGCATTTCAGGGTTCTCCCCATGTAAGCCTTCTCTAGACCAATGCTGAGCGCTTCCGTGGCCTGGCCAGCAGAGGGCGAATGCGCATTTTAACAGGGAGCCCGTGCTTCACTCCATTTCTTCCACACATGTCTGCAGGTCTGTGGATGTTGAATGAATTCCGGCCTAGACAGTCAGGTCACCCCACTTTCTCCAACACAGAATCTTATGGGCTCACTCCCTGAAAGACTCTGGCTTTGCCTGCTTTTTCTGCCCCCAGTGACCCTTACCTAGAGACTGAAAGACAGAAGGCCAGAGCCCACTCAGGGATGAGGGGGAACCTCTCCAGAGGGCTGTCTGTCCACAGTCTGTGTTGTGGGAGGTGCTGGGACGGGGTTACAATATTAGCGAGTGCTTGGTCAGTCCGTGTGGATGGCAACCTGGACAGCCCTGACCTTGGTGACAGTCACAGCTTAATTTTACCTCCCTAGCAATCTCCAAAACACTCAATTTTCAGTCCTGAAAACGCAGATTTCACAAACCACCTCTTGTCCATCTGTGTGGGGAAGCCGGTGCAGGTGAAGATGGGGGTGGTGGCGGAGGGGGATCCTGAAGATTTTCAGTGGCGAGGGTGGCCATCTCTAGAGACAGCAGGTGCTAACTCTGTCTCGTGCCTGGGGCTCAGCACCTGGTCCTAACTTCACGTGCCAAAATATGTGCGCTCCAAAATTCTCCTCTCCTGTGTAATGCCTCCCACCGCTTCACTGTGCAGCCCGTCCTGGATTCCAGTCCAATTTTTCTCCCAGATTGGCCAGGTGACACAGAAACCCTGCGTGGGGCAGGACAGTGGTCTGCCAGGTGGTGGGAGAATCACAGAGGGACGCTTCACAAGTCAATCAACGGAACCTCTCAGAACAGCCCAGGCCTGGCTCAGCCCCGGGGCACTTGATGCTGGGTCCTTGGGGGTGGGTGGCTAGATCCCTAAGCTCATGCTACGAGTTGAAGGAGTGTCCTACAGGGGTGACCTGAGAGGGGACAGGCTGCCAAGTAGGAGGGTGGGGAGGTCACCGACCTGAGGACTGAGGGGAGGAATGAACCTGTGGAAAAACAAGCCTGTCACGGGACCAACAAGGGGAAGGCGGGGTGATTGTGAAAAAGTGTGCTTGGGTGGCTGGGACCAGGTGCCTCAGGCCCTAAGTGACAAAGTGGTGGATGAGGGTGAGCGAGCACGGGGTGCAGAACACATGGGGCAAGCGTCCATGTGTGGAGACACACGTCTTTCCACGAAGCACACCGAGGTCCCAGGCCAGACACCCATGTCCTTTCCCATAAGTATGAATGACTCATGGATCAGTCTCTTATCTGTCGCCCTATAGCTTCTCCACACAAATGCTGCCCCGTTCTGGGTTCTTGTCATTAACACTACATCTCAGAAGCGGGTCAGGGTTTGTTTCATCTTTTGCCTAAAATATTTTGTTTTAATTTCTTTTTAAATATTTCTTTATTTATTATATGTAAGTTCACTGTAGCTGTCTTCAGACACCCCAGAAGAGGGCACCAGATCTTATTATGGATGGTCGTGAGCCACCATGTGGTTGCTGGGATTTGAACTCAGGACCTTTGGAAGAGCAGTCAGTGCTCTTAACTGCTGAGCCATCTCTCCAGCCCCTTGTTTTAACTTTTAAGACCGTCTTATTCACTGTTTGTGTGTCCTGGAGTAATTTCTTAAAGTTGGTGGTGAAGCAGCCTAAATGTCCATCAGCGGATGACTACATAAAGACTAGATATATGTAATGAAATATTATTCTACTTTAAAGGAAGAGAAAATTCCAATATGTCTTACAGCATGGAGAAACACTGAGGATGTTGAGTTAGGGGCAGAAACCAGTTACAAAAAAAGACAAAAGCTGGGCTGAGGAGATAGAGCGTGTACTTCTCCTGTAACTCTGGCTGGAAGGAATTCCATGCCCTCTTTTGGTCTCCAGGGGTCCCTGCACTCCCCCCCCCTTTCCCTCCTCCCCTTCCTTCCTCCTCCTTCTCTCCCTCTAACTGTCTGAATTTCTCTCTTGGCCTTTTTGGTGGCATGCGTCAGCAGGCTTCACAAGTGCTATAACAAATTCCTAAGATAGTCAATGTATCAAGATAAACAATTTATTTCAGCTTACTGTTCTCAAACATCTTGTTGGTCAGTGACCGGCTGATCTCATTGCTTTGGGCCAGTGGAGGCACCATGATAGGGCACTTAGTAGAAAAAAAAACAAAACAAAACCAAAAACCCTCACTGGCCTCATAGCTGGTAAGTGAAAGAGATGCAGGACAAGAACTCATCCACCATAGTTCTCTTCGAGGGCATGACTCAGTGATCTGAACAGCTCTCACTGTGTTCTGCCTCTTAAAGGTTCACTTTTCACCAAGCTTTGACGCACCGGCTTCTGGAGGAGCATCAAGACCCGAGCTAGAGTGAGACCATGTCTAAGTTACCTTGATCATCTCTATGATTAAATACCCTGACAGACACAGCTTATGGGAGAAAGGGTTCATTTGGTCATGGGCCGAGAAATCCTGGTGGCTGGAGCTAGAGGCATCCAGTCACTTTGCACCCATAGTGACAAAGCAGATGAGACCTATACGACAGGTCTGGCTGGCATGTCGGGACAACCCTTTGAACACTACTGGGGTGAGGGGATGAGAGGGGTGTTAGTGCTTTTGAACTGTACCAAGATTTGGTTTTGTGTACTAAGCCATTCATATCCTGGTGTCCTTTCATACCAATAAAATCCTTGGAAATACAGTCAAAAACAAAACAAAACAAAACCATCAAAAAACAACAACCAAAAAAACTCTGGAAAGAAAGGCATATATATGCTTTGACTGTGCTATGGCTCCTAACTGAAGTGGCCAGGCCAAGCCAAGCCTGGTTATGGATTTGGTCTAACACTCGTGTTATTTGAGTTCCCAAAATTGCACGATAATCCATATGTAAGACACTGAGGGTCCCTGCCCCCATTTGGTTCTGATTGGTAAATAAAGTTGCAGGTGGATAATGGCTGGGCAGAGAAACAGAGGCGGGACTTTAGGATTCAGGGGCCAGGGGACAGAGGAGAAAGAAGAATCACCATGCAGGGAAACGAATAAGACCCAGGCTTGAGAGCTCCAGAAGAGAGAGCATAGGAATCATGGAAGAGCCGGGGAAGAGTGGCCCCAAACCCAACATCCAATTGGGTCTAGGGTAGCAAAAATGAAATATAGACTTTAGTAAGTAATAACTCAGGAGTATCAGAGGGGAGGCATTAGCAACGTGGAAGTTTGGGAGCGGCCATTGAGCTGTTTAAGGCATAGTAAAACATAAGGCTGCCTGTGTGTCTTTCATTCAGGAACCTAGAACACTGGGGCAGGTATCCAGGAATGAGCACCACCACCAGGGAGATTAGAACTATTAATTAGCTACAGCAACAAAGGCTTAACCCTGCCAAGTCCGCTCTGTGGCTTGTCCTGGCAAGTCCCCTAGCAGAAAAGCTATCGGTCACCTATCGTCCCGTGGATTTCACCGTGTTGAGGCCACTGCTTCCTGGTGTGTTGGGTGTTTTGGTCGTGAACAGTGTTCAACTTTGCCACTTCTTGTTCTGCACTGAGATGACCGTGCATATGTGCATGTGTACATGTGTGTGCATGCTTTCCTGTGAGTGTGCATTGCACTACGTTTCAGTGGAACCACCCTTGCATTCCACCCATAGGTCCCACTTAGCTCTGTCATAGACTTGTGTTTAATGTGCTGCTAAATGTGGTTTGATTGGTTTTTGTTGTTGCTGCTGCTGCTGCTGTTGCTGAGGACTTCTGCAAAGATGTTTCTGAAGAAGTATTGCCCTTGAATTTTCCTTTATTATGGGTGTTGTGTCCGTTAAGCATTCACAAATCCCCAAAGACCGCCAAGGAGTAGATCCTGATGTGACCACATTAGGGTCTTTTTTATTAAATCTTGAGCTCCAGGTCACGGCTGACGCTGATGCAGCAGGACGACGGGAGGGCGAAGCTCCGAGCCCAGTTTTAAGCAAGCATTTATAGAGGAAAGCAAACGAACAAGGGGATTTCTAGACTGGCACACATCTGATTGGGGGAGGGGGCTATTATGGAATTTTGTTGCCCTTTAAAATAATTGGCTGTGCTGGGAGCTTAACTTAACTTCTGCTTTCCCCCTGGTTGGTGGGTGTTAGGCACAGGCTTGTCCGAGGGTAACCTGGAAACTAGTACTGGGGCAGGCTTGTTACTTAACTCAAGTTCGACCTTAGGTTAGCTTCTCTAAGATGGAGTCTGAACCTAAGAGCTGGTCTGGTCTCTCATTAGGGTCTGTGGATCGGACCGAATATTTGTCATGTAGTACGAACTAGGACGCATCTCCCACTTCATTACTGGTAAAAATTTGAAAGGATTTATATTAACTCTTCACACACTTAACAGCGAAGTCTTGCACTTTTTTCTGTTGGTGGCTTCTGATTACTAATGGATCTCTTAACTAGTCTCAGGGCTTCCTCAAATCTTCATTTCTTTGTAATCTGGGTGCCATAGTTTTTGTGTTTCTAGGAATTTCCATTCATTTACCTAGCCTATTCAATTTCTTGGCATATAACTGAGCATGGCATTATGGCCACCCTCTCAGCGTCTGCAGCATTGCTTCTGTTCGGTTGTTCTTTTTCTTCAGGACGTTTGGGAGCTCTTGGAAGAGGTATGAGTCCCAGGTTTCTCTCAGGGCCTGGAGCAAGTCTGTTGTTTGGGCAGGTGTCTGGGGTGGGTGTCTAGGGTCTCAGTCAGATCAGGGCATCGGTAAAGTGGCTAATCTGCTGGGATGCTTCTCCAGGAACAAGGAACAACTTGTGTCCTTAGGGCCTGGAGCCCTGAACACAGGGCTCTTTCCGCGGGTCTAGATAAAGAACTTGTTCTACCTCCTCCAGACAGGTTCTGACCCCCAAGAGGTTTCAGTGAGAAGCAAAGTCTGTTTCTCACATATGAAGGGGAAACTTAAGGGTTCTTTGGAAAGTCGGTTGGATGGTGTTTTGCTGAGACCAACACGGGAAGGAACGTTTAGCTGAAGGTAAAAGACCAAGGCAGACCCATGAAGGAAAGTTTAGTTAAAGCAGACACAGGTAAAAGGATGTTCTGCTAAAACAAGCACGTGAAAAGAGATTCCTTGCTAACAACACGCATGTATTGGTCCTCCTTACACTGCATAGCTGAGCTGCATTTGTTGGGACTGCATAGAGAGAAACACATCAAGGAACGTCTGGTGGTGTGCTGCAGTTTCTTGCCGCTTCTGTGGACTCAGGCTGATGGACAAAGTGATGTCAACTAAGGCAGACACACGTGCTGAGGCAAGACCTGTGGAGGACACGTGACATTTGGACGGTATGAATAGGACTTGACAGACAGTGGCTGAGGCTGAACTTGGCTTGCTTATAGAGCTAGCCGTACAGCCTTTGTGGGCCTCCTGTCTTCGCTGATCTTCACTTCACCTGAGAGAGGCACAGCTGAGAACTTTTGGTGTTCCTGTTGGTCCCTCCTGCTGACTTGAGCCGAGGTTGAGGCCAGACTGTCTACTAGGTAGTGACAGTGATGTCTACTAGGTAGTGACAGTGATGTTCTTTGATTAGACATTCTCTCACCTCACAGTAACAAACGCAGGCCCTAGGTTGTGAATAGACAAGGTCACCCATGGGACACTCGTGGACTTTCCTGCATCCCTGGGCTCCCAACTCCAGACCAAGCTCTTGTCCTTGATCCTGTGAAGTGGGACTTGATAAATGTTGAGTTGAGGACAGATGTGGCTTAAATATTCATCAGGGCACAGAGTCTGGGAGTCAAGGAAGGACCACCCTAACATGAGGAATCCTCAGGATAGTCTGGCCTTCCAGGATTAAAGATGCCCCTGAGCATGGCCTGCTGGATTCAGCTGAGGGAGAGACTTCAGTGTCCAGCCCAGCCTTCCCCTTGCACAGAAGCATTGTGGGTGGCTAGAGGAAGCCACTCTATGTGGACTTTGACCATGCCATGTCATTTCTAGCTTTTCTGATCCTGTCTAGCTAGTTTCTAGGGTCCCTTACCTTGGCAAAAATTGGGATTGAGGCATGTCTCATTTCACCAGAAGGACTCCCGTCTGTTCTCTGTAGCCTGGAGGATGCTGTGGCCTCTCATAGGCCTGAGGCTTCCCCAGGTTGTGAATTCACCTGACTTTATCCACAGGGGGCTGGTGACAGCCCTGTCTGGGAGACTGGTGACAGCCCTGGCTGGGAGATGAGGGATGCTGGGCTGACTTATCTGGGGCTCCAGATGGCCCCCTGCTCCCGCTGACAGACCCTGCTGCTCCCACACTTCTAGAAGCAGCGGCTTTGGAGAGCTCGGAGCACTTGCAGGCAATCTGTTGTTGCAAGTGGAGAGAAAAAGCCTCACAGTAGACTGGTAGCTGAAAATAGAGTTCTCCAAAGAGGGACGAGTCGGCTTCTCCCCGCTCTGTTATCCATCCTCCGTCATGTTGACAATTATTTCCTAACCCTTACTTTGAAGAGCTGTCCCACTTAATGGATCCCCCAAACTATGGCAAAGGGCGGATATTTCTACCCCTCAATGACAATGCTTTTTAAATCTTAGGTTGAGACAGAGTGCCCTACTACGCAGCTCTGGCTATTCTTGAACTCGAAATGTAGACCAGGCTGGACTTGAACTCACAGAGGTCCACTGACCTCTGCTTCATGAATGCTCGGGTTAAAGGTATGCACCACCATACCTGGCTCTAGTCACTGTGCTGCTATTGTTGTTGTTGTTGTTATTAATTTGTATGTCTGGATGTTTACCTGCATTATGTATATGCACCACGTGCCTGGTGCTCATGGAGTCAGTGAGTGTGTCAGATCCCCTGGGACTGGAGTTTCAGCTATCCTGTGGCTCACAACCCCCCCCCTCAGATCCTCTGCAAGAGCTGAGTGCTTTAAAGCTCCCAGCCCCCCACCCCAAGCCCCACCCCGCCATGCTTCTTTGCTTCCAGAAATCACTTCTTTGGACTGGCTGGCACCCAAGTGCATGGAAACTAGAGGAAGGGTAGGGGTGAATGAATCTTGGTTAACAGAAGTATAGCATCCTTTTCCCACTGAGCTGGTGGCCCAGGTTATACAATTGTAGTAACTCACAAGCCTTGTTTGGAGACCATGGAGAAGCGTCCTTTTGATATTTCCCCCCCATCAATAAAACAATTTAAAAAGAAGAGTCTATAAGCATATACATAATTTAAATAAAAACAACTATTATTATAATAAAACAAACATCTGTGACTTCCCAAGCTAATGAAATGAGTGTTACTGATAGTAAAAAGTTTATCCTGCCCTTCTGTCCCGGCCCCACTATCCACTCTAACTTTTGCTGGATAGGCATCTTGACTTCTGTGCTAAGAGTTTCCTGCTTTTATTTCTGATTTCACCTATATATCTATCACTAAGCAATATGCAGTAATATATTGCTTAATTGATGGAGATTTAGGAAATGAATTTATTAATGGCTGAGAAATGTGTCATTAGGTGATTTCATCATTGTGTGAGCACCGGTACATGCTTGTACAAATCTAGACCAGATGGTGCAGCCTATTATGTACCAAGGGTGTGTGTGTGTGTGTGTGTGTGTGTGTGTGTGTATACATATGCCATTGTTCCTAGGACTATGAGGAACACAAAAATATGAGAGTAAACCAAAGACAAGAGAAAATGATTCAATCAAGAGACGTGATAAACACGTAGATATCAAGTTGTGCCCATGTGACATAACATGCTTATTATCAATGGTGATGGCTAGTATGGTTGATCAACAATTAACCACCGAGGAGATGAGCCTTTAAGCATGCCTGTGGGGAGTTATCTTGACTGTATTAATTGAGGTAGCAAGACTTGGATGGAATGCTGGACCTTATAAATGGAGACAGGGGAGTGGGGAGCAGCACCTATTCATTTCTGCCTTCTGACTGTGGATACAAAGTCATTGGCTCATTCAAGCTCCTGCTGCCTTGATTTGCCTGCCAGGATGGACTGTACCTTGAACTGTGGTCTAGAACAAGCCTTTTCTCCCTTATGTTGACCCTGTGGGTATTTTATCACAAAGAAAACAAGAGCAACAAGAACACCACCCAAACCTAAGACAGCAAGCATAACCATTGTTGAGTTCATCATCCTTTTTTTTAAAAAAAAGTATTTATTTATTATATGCAAGTACACTGTAGCTGTCTTCAGACATACCAGAAAAGGGCATCAGATCTCATTACGGGTAGTTGTGAGCCACCATGTGGTTGTTGGGATTTGAACTCAGGACCTTCAGAAGGGCAGTCAGTGCTCTTAACCGCTGAGCCATCTCTCCAGCCCTGAGTTCATCCTTATTAATAGGAGCTGTGTTTTAAACTGGAAATGTCCTGCCCAGGTTTATGTGTTTGAAACTTGGCTCCTCTCCAGTGCTGTTATTTTGGGAGATTGTCAAACCTCTGGGGTGCGAAGCTTAGCTGGAGGAGTGCAATAGATCACTGGGAAGGTTGTGGCCACCACTGCTTCCTGGTCTGGTCACCCACGTGAGGTCACAGCTCCTGTTGCCATGGCCAGGAGCCATGCTGCTAGCCTTCCTTGCCATGCTAAACTAGAGCACGCTGGTGCTGTGAGTCAAGATGAAATCGCTCTTTCCTTGTGTGTTTGTCATAGCAACCAGAAAAGTGGCTAATACAGAAAACCAGAGCCAGAAAGTCAAACCGTTGCCATGATGAATGGGACATGAGCTCCACAGGCCTTTGCAAATGGCGCAGGGGAAGAGAGCGGAAGAGCTTAGAGACATGACGGGGAGAAGCGCTAGAGAGCTCAACGGGCCATTTGGGTAGGAGTTTGGATAGAAATGCTGACAGAAATGCAGACAGTGAAGTCGATGCTCCGACAGGAACAAGGACTCCATCGGGAATAGAAACGCAGTCCATTTCTGTTATACCCTGGCAAAGAATCTGGCTACATTCTGTCAGTGTCCAGATAACTTGGGTGAAGCTGATTTCAAAAGTAATGGTTTTCAAAAAATTTTCAAAACTGGTTGAAAATATTTCAAAACAGTATCACATCCAGGCCATGGCACGGTTATTGCTTGCTGCTTTTAGCTAGATATACAGAGATAATTTGGGGGAAAGTACAGCAAAAAGATGCGGGGAATGTGCAGCTTGGGAAAGAAAAAGAGTCTGGGTGTATTTAAAGCTGCAGACAAGGTGGGTGTAAGCCAAGGGCCTGTAATTGTCAAAGAGAAAGTGTACAGTTTATACCTTCATAACAGGAGAGGTGGTTTGCTGGTGAGACCCTCAGGGTGCAAAAATATGAAAACACACTTGAAAGTCTTTCCTTTGAGAAGAGAGTGTCTGGGGAAATGGAGCCTTCAGGATTCCTGGCTCAGACAAAAGAAGTGTTTTCCATGGTTCGCATGTGCAAGCATCTGCAAGCTACTGAGGATGTGATCAAGGCAGGGCCCTGAGCCGGCAGCAAAGCTGGGTATAATTTACATGGTGCCAATTTCACAGGCAATGCTGAGTGCCAGAACTGTGAATCAAAGTTCCAGGGGGAAAAAAAAGCCTGTGAAATCAGGTCATGGGTAGTAGCATCAGATCCCCTGCCTGGAGTTCTGAGCGGACTGTCCAACAGGCTTTAAAGTGAAGCCTGAATTTTTTCTTTTCTTTTTTCTTTTTTCTTTCTTTCTTTCTTTCTTTCTTTCTTTCTTTCTTTCTTTCTTTCTTTCTTTCTTTCTTTCTTTCTTTCTTTCTTTCTTTCTTTCTTTCTTTCTTTCTTTCTTTCTTTCTTTCTTTCTTTCTTTCTTTCTTTCTTTTATGAGACAGGGTTTCTCTGTATAGCCCTGTCCTGGAACTCACTCTGTAGACCAGGCTGGCCTCCAACTCAGAGATCCACCTGCCTCTGCCTTCCGAGTGCTGAGATTAAAGGCGTACGCCACCACGCCTGATGTGAAGCCTGAATTTTAAGGAACCTCTAGGATGCTGGAGATTCTAGGAACATGAAATGTCTGGTGGCAGGAGCCAAAGCAATGGCGTGGAGCCTGCACAAGAGCAAGCCCGTGTGTTGAAGGCAGCAGAGGTTGTAGGTGTAGAGACACCGAAGCCTGTTGATCTCAGATGGTGCTATCATGAGTCCCTTCACCCACTCTGCTCAGATGGGAGCCACTCTGCCATGCCTTCTCAATCATGGCGGACCACAGGCTCTGAGAGAGTGAGCCAGAATAGGTCCCTTCGGTAGCTTCTGTCAGGTATTATGTCACAACAGTGAAAAGTAATGAATGAGTCAAGGTTTACTCATACATAGTCATTTCTATGTTTTCTGCATGGAGTAGAAGCATGATAAGTCTGCCAATAGCACCGCCATGAATATGCAAACAATGTATTGTACTCTGACATCACAGAGTAATAAGTTCTGTCACATATATCGGCCAAAATGTTATATAGCACTTGACTGTACTTTGAAGACAAAGGGTGGCCTGCCTCCTCTGGACAGAGGAAGCCGGAAGAGAGGTGTGTGGATTAGTCTCAAGAGTGGGGGTCTTGCCTCTGCTTCTTTCCTAATAGCCAGAGAGGTTGTCAGCAAGGTCACCAGAGAGTCTTGGGGGTGCACAGCTGGGAGCCCAGCAGGGCTGAGTTGTGAACCAGACCCTAGACATGTCGATGAAATAGTCGGGGAGAGGGCTGCCCTGTTCTCTCGGCTCCCAAGTTTACTGTCTCTAGAACACGAGGTGGAAAGTGAAAGCTCCTGTGAGTGGCATGGACATCCTCAGCAGAGCAGAAAGGAAGAGATGCTGCAGCATCCGGTGAACAAGAAACAAACACTGCTGACAACCTCAGCTGAGCTCTCCGGGGCTTCTGTCCGCGGGGTTATAACACAGCCTGATGGCGATTAAACGTCCTGATTGCAAGCCTTACTCTAAGTCAGCAGCAATCAGCATTGGTGGAAGGACAGGCACAGCGGGCCAGACAGCCTAGAAACAGACCCCCGCACACAGTCAACTGACTTTGGCAAAGGCACAATAATGATCTGATAGAGAATGTATCACCTCTGTAATGGTGATGCCAGGGCATCTGGTTATTCTCATGCAAAAAAACTGACCTAGGGCTGGTGAGATGGCTCATGAGTAAAGGCTACCACATCCGAAATTCTGAGTTCTGTCACCAGGATTCACATGGTGAGAGGAAAGAACTGAATCCTGGAGTTTGCCCTCTGACCTCCACATACATGCTGTGGCATGTTATAGCATGCAAGTGACCCCCCTCAAATAAAACATGTAACAATTAAATCAGCGAATATAGACAGAGACGTCACATTCTTCACAAATATCAAGTGGACTTGGTCTCGAGATTTAATGAAAAATACAGACTTAGAAAACTGGAAGAGAATGTAGAACGCCTTGGGTGAGTGTGGGTTTTTCGGGTTCAACGCCAAAGGCGCGATCCAGGAAATAAAGAGGTAATATGCTAGCCATTATCTGCTTCTGAAAAGGCACTTCCCATCAAGAGACTAGAAAGAGGAAGCACAGACTCTGGGTAGATGTCACATCATAGCGTCTTTCCTGTTAGCCTCTGGGGATTTCCGACTGGGTGCCATCTGCTATCAGGCCCCTGGACAAGCTCTGGCTGAGTCCCATGACCTTCTTCCGTCTGTAGTCAGGGGTTGATTCCCCACAGAGGATGAATTAGTGTTGGAGATGCATAGAACCACTTCTTGGGCACCTAGGCTCACCCACCTGGCTTCTTTAGTAGAAGAAAACATATGAGCTGCCCCCACCTACATTACTATTCTATACAACCCAGCATCACCACTTCATCCACCCGAGCTTTGCCTCTGGGAAGTGGCTCTTTGGTTGCAGGAAACCCATGTTAAGTACCCCTGTCACCAGTGATATGGTGCTGGAAAGCTTGTAATGACCTCACAGCTGGCACGGTGGCCAAGTGATTCAGAGTGTGTATTGCCTCTGCAAAGGGGACCGGGGTTTGGTTCCCAGCACTCACACTAGGCAGCTCACAATCACCTCTAATTCTAGCTCTAGTGGCCTCCTCTGGCCTCGGGGAGCATCTGCACTCCTAAGAACATACCCACAGGGGCTGGAGAGATGGCTCAGCGGTTAAGAGCACTGAATGCTCTCCCAGTGGTCCTGAGTTCAATTCCCAGCAACCACACGGTGGCTCACAACCATCTGTAATGGGATCCCATGCCCTCTTCTGATGTGTCTGAAGAGAGCAACAGTATCCTCACATACATAAAAATAAATAATTAAAAAACAATATACCCATGAGCAAGCCCGGTCTACAAAGTGAGTTCCAGGACAGCCAGGGCTATACAGAGAAACCCTGTCTCGAAAAACAAAAACAAAACAACAACAACAAAAAATCTTAAAACAAAATGGTTTTAAAGCTAAACAAATACAAGGTGAGCTACAAAGTTGAAGCCTTGTGAGAGGAAATGTAGACTTCCTAAATTCCTGAGCATCTCTGTCCAGTATTCAGACATAGCTCAGGAACCCACCCATAAACTCAGGCAGCTCCACAGTACAGATTCATACGTGCTTCCTACACGTGCTTCAGACTGTCTTCCTTGCCCTTCTCCCTTGCCCTGCGCACATTCACATGTGTATTTATAGTGTCTTTATTTACAGTACAACACAATGTGGTGCTATTCGGGAACTATCTCAACAAGACAAATAACAGAAAACTAAGAGAAAGGGGCACCCACTGGCAAACTGGTGCAGCCTGGGAAGGTCGTGGGTTTTGAAGAGAGGTGGGAAAGAAGAACATTTCTTAAAATAGTGACAACTTCCCTACCAGTGTGCCTCTTTCCCCATTTTGTCCCTGCTCCCATAGCCAGCCCACATTTGGAGATCTGGGGAATGGGTGGCAACAGAGCAGAGGAATGAGAGATTCTCCCATGGGCCTTTGTGTTTCCCTCTCTGGGGGCAATGTCAGGAGCAAAGGGAAGGTCCCTCCACTGCAGTTAACAACGGTGGCTTTCTGTACACTGTCAGTTCATCATGGTAGAAGGTTTTAGTGCTCATCCCATAAGAAAAAAAAAAGTATCTATATAGGATGTTGGCTATGCAAATTTATCTAATTATTCTACTATATTTATGTACATCAGCACATCATATCACACTCAAATATATACCATTAACAAAAACAAGAAGACAAAGTTCTTCCACAGCATGTGGGGTAGAAAAAAGCTCAGGGGCTTGAGGAAGAGGACATTACAGAAGTAAAGGTTGGGGGCAGGTGGGAGAGGGCTTTTCTCTGCCTGGGTCCCACTGCAGCTTTGTGGAGGTGAACCCTGGCTAGACAGGTGAGCAGACTCTTAAAGCAATGGAAGCAATGTGGGCTGGGATGATAGCAAGAGATAACTGTGGGTCTCTCTGCTGGGAGCCTCCCCTCTCACCTTATGTGGTTGGCTCCTTATCCTTCAGAGTTCAGGAGGATGTTGTCTCCTGGAGACAACCTCACAGTTCTTACCACGCACATCTATCTTGCAGGCCCCAGCGTTACTTCAGCCAGCTTATGTTTCTACAGCCTCTGGAATCTACTGAGGCTCTTGTCTTAGTTTATTGGTTCCTTCTCTGTCTCCCCACAAGGCTATGAGCCCAGGGACAAGGTCTCTCACATATACAGCCACAATTCCAGTGCCTAGAAAGTACTGGGCCCCTAGAGGGTACATATCTGAAAGAAAAATGACCAGTGGGTGGATGACTATTGTGTTTTTATTTGACTACCACTTGCTGTGTGTCTTGGACATATTGCTTCTCTACTCTTGGTCTCATTTCCCTCTCTGAACTGGAAGGAATGGGAAGGTGTCTGGTGCCTAGCGCCGGTCTGCCAAGAGGCATGAACATTAGAGGAAGTCATTAGTTCCTCTTTCTGGTAATGAAGATGATGTCCACTGACCTCTACCCTCCAGTCCCCCCTTCTTCTTACAGCATGGGATTAGCATCCACCCCTGATTTCCTTAAGTATGAGGGTGCAGGTGTGTGTGGGCCAGCAGGAAGCTCCAGGAGAGGATATTTGTGCTTGGCACACTGCATTCCAGGCTCAAGCTCTGGAAGTCAGTCCCCAGGACCTCAAGTGGATGGAAGGAGTCACAGACCGTAAGCCATTCATAGACACACATTCATAGACACACACAGAAGACCCCGGTGAGAGTCTCAGAACCATTTTGTATTATCTAGAACTGCTCAGAGCTAAGCAGCTTGCTGCTAATCATAAACAGCTCCCCTCACCTCATGGAGGGGTGGGTTTTTTTTCACAGACAAAATGATCATAAATAGATTTGTTTATTCTGCTCATATTTTAGTAGCACTGTTTTTTTTTAACTCTTGTGTTCTCATATTCATTTTTTAAATGGCATTGTCTATATCTGTAATGACAAAAATAGAACAAAGCAAAAGAAAAGCAATCTCCTGTGGGGTATTCAAATTTGTCAGCTTATTTGGGGAAGAGTTTTATATTTGGCATAGTATATATTTATTATGTATATAGCTATATGTATATATGTATATAGTACATATATAGCATATATATATATATACTATAGTAGATAGTATATATAAACAATAGTATATATTTACTATGCTGAGTCTTCCAATCTATGGACATGGTATGCCTCTCTAATTACATGTATCTCTTTCATTAAAGTTTCACAGGTTTTGGCATACCAATTCTGTACACGGCAACGTTTATTCAGGAGTGCTTTTTGTGTCAGGGATACAGTGGTTACACTGTATTTTAACTTTTAAAAATATTTTAGTGCGTGTGTGCACACGTGCGTGCATGACATAGTGTGTACGTAGAAGTCAGAGGACAGCCTGAGGGAGTTAGCTTTTCCTTCTACCATGTAGACCCCAGGAATTGAACTTAGATCATCAGGTTTGGGGGCAGTTTCCTTTACCCATTGAGCTACCTACCTCATTGGTCTGTGCTGTTCATAGTTAATAAGATTGTTGGGTCTCATCAAAATGGCTCAATGAGTAAAGGCACTTGCTATTAATTCTGATTACTTGAGCCATTTCCCAGGCTCCTCTGCTTTTTGTCACTACAACAAAAGACCAGAGGTAATCAACTTATAAAGCAAAATTTTAATTAATTAATTAATTAATTAATTTTTAAAAAGCTTATTTTGCTTCAAGGTTGCAGAGGAGCACATCATGGTGAGACTGCCCAGTTCAGCAAAACCGCTCACCTCCTGGTGTGTGTGATAGTTGATATTGAGTGTTGATTTGACAGAATCTAGAACCACACAGAAGACAGGTCCTTGGGCACATGAATCAGGAGTTGGACAGATTACATTAGTCCCTGGGCATGCGTGTGAGGGACCACCTATACTGCATTAATTGAGGTTGGAAGATCCACCCTGAAAGTCAGGGAAAAAAGGAAGCAGACCACAGCCTTTCCTGGTTCCTGATTCCTGACTTCAGATAGGATGCAAACGGCTGCCTCCAGCTCCTGATTGTAACACATCCTTCCATGACACACTGTAGCCAGGAACTGAGCAAAAAACAATGTGTATTTAAAAACCTATGCCTCCTGAAGACAGGGCTCTCTGCTCTTGCAGTGTAATTCTACTCAAACTTCTTTTTAAAGGTTATTTTTTGGAACTGTCTTACTAATTAAAGGGTTTCCATAAAGCTTTTACATACCTCCTTACTCACCTCCCTTTTTTGGTTTTTTGAGACAGGGTTTCTCTGTGTAGCCCTGGCTGTCCTGGAACTCACTCTGTAGACCAGGCTGGCCTCAAACTCAGAAATCTGTCACCTCTGCCTCCCAAGTGCTGGGATCAAAGGTGTGCACCACCACTGACCGGCTAGTTTCCCTTAACACACCCACTTCCCCTCCCCACTCCTTTCTCATTCATTCCTTTGGCCCCCCCGTCATTGCCTCTGTTAATACAAGGGTCCTCTGAGCAGGGGTCCTAGAGAGAGAGAGAGAGAGAGAGAGAGAGAGAGAGAGAGAAACAGAGAGAGAGAGACAGAGAGAGAGAGAAACAGAGAGAGACAGAGACAGAGACAGACAGACAGACAGACAGACAGACAGACAGACAGAGAGACAGAGAGAGAGCTGGTTGGGGTGGAGTAGGAGGTGGTAGAAATGAGCAGTAAGGGTTAGATGGCATTCCTCTTCAAGCCTCAGTTTCTCCCCCCAACCCCCCATGCACAATGAAGATGCTAAGCACATGTGGCATTGGATGAAGATGCTAAGCACATGTGGCATTGGATGAAGATGCTAAGCACAGGTAGCATTGGATGAAGATGCTAAGCACATGTAGCACTGGATGAAGATGCTAAGCACAGGTAGCACACTGGATGAAGATGCTAAGCACAGGTAGCATTGGATGAAGATGCTAAGCACAGGTAGCACTGGTTTGGTCCTGAGCACACAGACCCAGCTCAGTACCACCAGTACACCTTACAATCTGCTCTGGCCTTTCTGCTGGCTCAGAAGGACCAAGCCCTTAGGCACCGAGCCCATCAGTCTAACATTATAAGTCTCCCCTTGCTGTCCTTTGTGTGCACGAGGACAGAAGTCCCTGCCATCACCATCTTTAGGAATGAAATGAACAATCTCTGCTCAGAGCTCTGGACTCATTCCCACCCCAGAGCTTTGTGGTCCTCTCCTTGGAAACAACACCCTTTCAGATCTTCCCCTGGTTGCTTCCTTCTCCTCCCTAAGAGGCTTCCTCTTACCAGATGATCTTCGTGGTACTCGCTGTCCAGTTCCTCCCTACCCTGGACCACAGAAGTCAGCCCATAATAAGGATTAAATTGCAACATGAGTTCTGAAGGGGTCAGCTATATTGAAGCCTCGGCACCTTTGACATGTGCTCGACTCCTGGGCCCCCAGACTGGATATCCTCTGTACCCAAACAGCTGCTAATTAGCCTGTTTTCGTTCGTGGTTGCCCTCCTGGAAGGCTGAGCAGACTCTGTCAGTGCTTGCCAGATACACGAATGGATGAATGAATGATTGAATGAATGAATGGACAACACCATTGGAGGGGACTGGAGGAGTGGCAGATGGAAGAGGCTGGGTGTCAGGGCACTGAGGAGAAAGCTCAGTATGTGCCTGGTTGGAGGCCAAGGGTGACAACAGTGACCTGGCTGCCTCTGCAGAGCTGACCAGCTGGGTGGCAGCTGGGATGGTGGGGAAGCAGCATGGTTGGTGAGGGGAAAACAAGCCCCTTGTTTATTGTGGGGAATAAATATCAGACTGTGCACAAATCCTCCTCGCCACTGAGACCTATGATGTGCCAGGGACAAGCCTTCTCTCTCTGAACTGCCCTCACCCCAGCTGAGACATGCCATCTTCTAGGCCTGCCTACTCTGCCTAGGCATGGCCACCTAGTCCCTGCTCTGACCCTCTGACATCAGTTACCTCTGCTTCTTCACACAGGTCACCTTCTGGGAACACCTTCTGCCCAAAGCCTCCATCGGTGTTTTCTTCACCCTCTGTACTGGACTGGGCCTCCAGGTCTCCACTGCCATGCCTGTCTGGCCTCCTCCTCCTCTTCATGCCTGAACACTCTCTGTGCTGCAGCCAAAGGACTTCACAAGCTTGTTGGGCCAATCCCTCTCCTATTCCAGTCCTCAGGGTCTTGTCATAGTATGGTGACCTCCCTGTGGGCCCTCAAGCTGGGCTCCCTGCTCCTCCCTCCCTCCCTTCCTCCCTCTCCTCCTTTCTTTTTCTTTCTTTCATGTATGTGTCCATGTTTCTCTCTCTCTCTCTCTCTCTCTCTCTCTCTCTCTCTCTCTCTCTCTCTCTCTGTGTGTGTGTGTGCGCGCGCGCGCGCGCGCACGTGTGCACGCGCGCGTACACATGGAAGCCAGAGATCAGCACCTTCCTCAGTTGCTCTCCACCTTATTTTTGAGACAAGTTCTCTCACTGAGCCTGAAGCCCATCGGCTTTGCTAGGTTGGCAGCCAGCAAGCCCCAAGAATCTTCCCAGTGCCGAGACTGCAGACATGGCCATCTCATCTGGCTACGTGGGTGCCGGGGAACTCAGCGCTCATCGTGCTTATGTAGCATATGTCACCAGCTAAGCTATCTCACCAGCCCCTTGCTACCGACTCTGCCTTCTCATGGGCTTCATTATCTGGGGAGCTGGCTCATCCTATCTGAAGCATCCTTGTCCTACAGGGACCTGAATAGGAGGATACTGCTGAGTTGTTCCACTGGGTAGGGAGATGGATGAAGGCTACCATTCCATGTTCTAGGATGTGGGGAATGCGCCATTGGTCCCCATGATAGACCCTGTCCTAGTTAGGGCTACTATTGCTATGATGAAGCAGGACCAAAAGCAACTTGGGGCGGAAAGGTTTTATTTGGCTCACACTTCCACATCGTAGTCCATCACTGAGGGAAGTCAGGGCAGGGGCCTGGAGGCAGGAGCTGGTACAGAGACCATGGGAGGGTGCTACTTACTGGCTTGCTCCCTATGGCTTGCTCAGCCTGCTTTCTTATAGAATCCAGGACTACTAGCCAAGGGATAGTCCCATCTACAATGGGCTGGGCCATCTCGCATCAATTACTAATTAAGAAAATGCCCTTCAGGCTTGCCCCACTCAATCTTACAGAGGCATTTTCTCAGTCCCCCCCAACCTGAGGCTCCCCCGTCTCAGAAGACTCTAGCCTGTGTCAAAGTGGCATAAAATTAGCCAGCACAGACTGACATAGCTTTCCCCAGTTTCAGCATAGGATCCTCCCAGGAAGCAAGGCCCTAGTGGAACAAAAGATGCTGGGAACCATTTTCAGAGGTGAGGTTTCTGAGCCACAAGAGCCTGGGATGCTCAGTCCCCAACTCCCTGCTCCCCCCGCCCCATGAATACCAAAAAGGGAAAAGAAGACCCTGGATGGAGTATGGAAGAGTAAGGGAGCTAACCGCAGAAGACCAACTTGACCTGCTCACACTGGGGTGCAGGGCATGACTTGACCGGAGGAGAGGGACTAGTGGGAAGGGAATCTCAACAGAGGCCACAGTCTTTCTTCCTCTGGGACCGCGATGAAACTCAGGAGAGGACCAGAGACCCTGCTTCTGACAAGCAGAGCCTGCCTCAGGATGTTGTCTACAGTGTTTGCCTCTCTTGCGATGTCCATCCCACCCTAGGGCATCGCTGTGTGGGTACCCGCGGTCAGTGCCGGAGCTTAGGGCTTGGCCTCTCGCTGTAGGTCGGCTGAGCCACCCTGAGCATCTGCATCCCAGTGACAGGCACCTTAAAGAGATGCTGCCCACCCACCCCCCTCCTCCAGAGTCTTGGGCAAAAATAGCCAGTTCCATCTCTAAGTGTCTGCGTGCGTCACCCACACCTCCTGACGAACACCTCTCCGGCTCTTTCTAGAACGGGGAGCTTCAGGCAAAAAATAAACACTTTCGTTTTCCTCTGCATGCTGTGGGAATCGTTTCTAAGAGTGAGCTTGTGAGACAAACTTTGGGTGAGGTCTCAAGGGGCTGCTTCAGGGACAGGGGCAGAGGGTGAGCCCATGGGAGCTGGAGAGGGGAGTGTTTTCCCCACTGACTAGCTTCAGAAAAGCCACGCCTACTTCCCAGGTCTCAGATTAGACAAAATGAGAGTGGGGTCAGGAGCCGTAGTGGGTCACTATTCCATTAGTGGGGCCCTGCTCTATTCGTGTTAGCCAGCGGTGGACCAAGGAGACCCACGAGGACAATTTCTGTGATGACATACTAAGGGACAAGCAGCCACTGGCTACCTCAAGCCTGCCCGAGGAATTCAGGACCCCCACATGCCCACCAGCTGACTGGCCGGTCACCTCAGCCTGTTCTTGTCTCTCAGGAGCCACCCCTGACAAGCATTTCTAGGCCTGAGCTGCTGCTCATTGCTCTTCCTGGGGCCTTGGCCTCTGCTGAGCTCAGACTCCAGGCTCTGGCTGAGTGCTATCCTGCGCTTGTCCACTAAGTGGCCAAGGCACTGGGGTATATGTTGGGGTACAGAGGTGCAGGGGTCCCCTGGCAGATCTGTCACTGAATCCACAGCAGCTGTATCTTCCAGATGGAGTCTGCCTACTGACTTTATTCACACTGTCCCACAGAGCCATGACCTAGGCATGAGGGCGCAGCCATCTGTCTGGGCCTCTTGGCCGGCATAGAACCAGGTTCCTGCCCTCTTTTTCTCTAGACTCTCTGCCTAGGGTTGCATCCCAAGCTGGGGCCCACACAACATTTCCTTCATGCACCCAGGTACCCATAGTGGCACCCTCTCCACTTCCAGCTCTCCCACTTGTCCGCAGTGTTCTCTTCTAACTCCTTCCTCTCTCCACATCTCGGCACAATCCACACTGTCTTCCTGGAATGTCTTCCCCTGCCAGTTAGCCTGGAAGAGGCCCTTCAGGTTCAATTTATGTTCTTTCCTCTTAGGAAGCCTGCCTCATCTTTCATTCCGGAGGCTGTGGCTAACCCCAGATGAGTGAACCTAAAGCTAACACACGGCCTTTCACGTTATCCTTTTTCCTATTTGACTTAACTGGCTTATTTACCTACTGGTGCCTTTCATGACACTGTATCTACTTTCCTTGGGAAGCTAGGGGAATTGGCCAAATCATGCACACATTGATGCCTGGTAATGTCTGTTGGCAATTGCTGAGTGGTCGGCCTGTAGCCTCGGGGAGCCACCACCACACTGCTCCTATCCCCTGGTCCCCACTGCTGCAGCCACAGCGCTAATCTTCATCTTATGACATCTTCTGAGGCTATCCAATGTCTGGGTCAGGGAAGGACACTGAAGCAAGTGTTCTGGTACTTGAGGACACAGCAGAGATGAGACTCTCTCAGTGACTTCAGCTGTTTAGGCAGAAGTGACCACATGAACATCACTCCCTGGAACTGTTTTCTTTCAGCCAGAGATAGCCGCCAAGGGTTCAAAAAACTTAAGTAATGAAGAGTTAAGAATCAAAAATAATTTCTGTTTCTCCCCTAGTTCTGGAAATTTGAGGGAATAGGTTAAAACTTGTGGGGGGAGCCGGGCGTGGTGGCGCATGCCTTTAATCCCAGCACTTGGGAGGCAGAGGCAGGCGGATTTCTGAGTTCNAGCCTGGTCTACCAAGTGAGTTCCAGGACAGCCAGAGCTACACAGAGAAACCCTGTCTCGAAAAACCAAAAAAAAAAAAAAAAACTTGTGGGGGTTTGTTTGTTTGTTTTCTCATACTGGTGATCTGTGGCTTGTGTTCCCAAGTGTAGGGAGCCCAGGTACACAGGGTGGGCTTAGAAAGTTGGGGAATTGTGAACCAGCTGCGGCAGCTGGGGTGGAGCCTGAGAATCTCACCCTCTGAAATATTCAGGGCAGGTCTTAGTGGAGGCAGGTTTTTGTGGTATCCCTAGAGACAGTGGAAATCAGAGTACCAAACGGTCAGCATGGAGCTCGGGCCATATGGCGTGGGCTTGCACAACACCGAGACACCAAATAAGACCCGAAATAGCTGAAAATAACTCTGGAAAGCAAGGAGCTGCTTTGAATATTTCTCATTTTTGCTGGAAGAGTAGGCCCTCGTGGCTGAACTTTAACAAATTCGTCACCGTCTTTTCTGGGAAGGACAAGAAAGATGAAGTCATTGGTGGTGTGATAAAACAAAGAAACACAGTGTCTCCTCTGCCTTCCCCGAGAAAAGACAAGCACTCAGAGAAAGGGCCCTTGTTAGAAGCTGAGAAGACGTGTGTGTGTGTGTGTGTGTGTGTGTGTGTGTGTGTACAGCCCCACCCCCAGAAGCTCCATACAGAATTCTAGGCTCAGTTCCTTCCTAGGTCACAGCCTGTAGGACAGAAAGCCATTATCGATAGCCAACACCCAGTGTGTGCACAAAGACATGACCACCAACCCCTTTCCCTTCGGTTTGCTGTTAAGCCTTTTAAAACATGGTAAGATGTGTTGAAATGAAGCTGACTCACCATTCCACCCACCATAAGAAATGTACAACTTAGTGTCGTTTGGTATTGTCTTGGGTTTCTCTCTGATTGCTCAGGGACAATCCTAGGCATGTCTATCCTCATGGCAAAATCACTGTGTCCTGATTATTGTGGTTTTCAGTGTGTGTGTGTGTGTGTGTGTGTGTGTGTGTGTGTGTGTTCATGTGAGTGCACATGCGTATGGAAGCCAGTCCCACACACCATGCTTTTTGAGACGGTTTCTCACTGGCTCATCAACCAGTCAGGAACCCCCATGGATCTGCCTGTTCATGCCTCTCAGCCATGAGATTAAAAGTGTTCATTACCACATTCAGCTTTTTGTTTGTTGGTTGTTTTTCAAGACAGGGTTTCTCTGTGTAGCCCTGGCTCTCCTGAAACTTGCTCTGTAGACCAGACTGGCCTCTTACTTAGAGATCTGCCTGTCTCTGCCTTCTGAGTACTGGGATTAAAGGTGTGTGCCACCACCCAGCACCCAGCTTTTAAGGCTTGCAAGCAAATGGGCTGGAGTTCCACTGCAGAGCACCCCGCCTTTCCCACCCATTTTGTGTGCTTTTGGGTAAGTTTGGAAGTTAGAAAATGAGGGTACTCAATTTTGTTTTCCATTCAAGAGTTGAATCTTTGGACACACTTGAATTTCCATATGAATTTTAGGGTCATCTTGTCAAAATTTCCAAAGAACTCCTCCAAGCTGTTTACGAGAGGTGTGTAAAACCTACAGGGGATTTGGGGAATATTTCGTCCGTAGCAAGATCATCTCACAGTATTGGAACCATTCCTTTAGATATTCTCCAACATAACTTTTTTATGCTGTTTTACATTTTGATAATCTTATTTTCTTCTTTATGTATACTTTATAATTGATCCTAATATTTGATTCATTCAAGATAATTGCATGTGTTTGTGTGAAGTTTCAATACATGTAACTATCAAATGATGGTAGCTGCCATATCTATAGGCTTAAGCGGATATCATATTGTGGTGAGAATACTTTAAAAATGTTCTCTTGCTGCAAGGCAATTGTGTTGCCATCTGTATTCCACAGAAAGGGAAACTGAGGCATGCATCAGGAACATGGGGTGATGGGTCAGTCTAAGCACCCACTATGAACCTAGACTAGTAATAGGTTTCATGCATCTTTGGAAAAATGGGTTTGGGAGTTTCCTGGAGGTGAGATCTCTGTTTCTGACTGGCTGTGTGTGAGGGGGCTAGGTTCTCAATTCCTGGACAGTCCTTTGATCCGAAAAGCCTTAGATTTGGGTCCCTCACATGTGCTGTGACCTGAGTCGTGCTGAGAGACTGGCTTTGGGCTCAGGTACGTTCAGGGGACCCCATTTCAGGGCCTGTGGACTGAAGGAGCCATTTCAGGAACACCCCCTGGGGCTGAGCGCTCCCTGCACCTCGAGCCCTGTTAATTACATTTTAAAATGAGTGTTTAGCCTCACCATGATATCTGTGGGCTCAAGGGTAAAATGTGCTAACTACATGCTTTTTAAAATGCATTATAATAAACACCTACTAATGGCTGAAGACAGTGACTGATGTGGCATTATTCTATCTGGTTGTTAGCCTGACCCAGAGAGGCAGCAGTGCTCACAACAAAGGGCTGGAGGACACACAGCTGTTGGGATAGATTTTAGACCTTGGTGGATTACAGTCTCTTAAGAGGATGCCCTTAGCCTGGGTCTCAGTGCAGCAGGTGGGCCCTGGAGTCAGAGGCAAAAGCCAAAGCAGCCATCCCCACTCTTTGCAGGCATTTTTTTTTTTTTTTTTGGCAGATAGACAGTCCCCTGGAGGGCACTTGATTCAGCCATGCTAAGTGCCCACTTTAATCTTGCAAAGACGGGGGCCTCACCCAGGTCCATCAATCCTGTCATCAGAGTAATGACTTCCGGCCACATCTCTGCAGCTCTGGGCTCAGCACGGGGCCTCTGGTCAGCTCAGGAGCTATCTATCACACCCAGCCTGCTCTGCCAGGACAGGAAGGCTGGGGAGGGAGGGAGCTGTTGTGTGGGCTCAGCTGAGCTGCACTAGTAATAGAGGGTCCTGGCTTTCGTTTGTAGGCGTGTGTGTGTGTGTGTGTGTGTGTGTGTGTGTGTGTGTGGTTTCCAAAATAGATTCAGCAATGATAGAATTTAGAAACACCACAACCTTAGAGATGCCAGCTCTTGCCACTGGACAGGGGACAATCCTATCTACCTGTCCTGGCTCCTACATAGCCCAGGGCCTGGACTCTGACCCTTGCCTCACCTCAGCCTACCTGGCCTCTTAAAGGAGGAGTTGGAGAGCACGGCAAAGGGATTCCAAGGAATGGTAATTTTAAAAGAATGTGTGGGATTGGGGTGGCAGGCGAGATCCTGGCATGGATAAAGAGGCACAGCTAATTACAGTTACTTCCAGTAACATCTTCTAGGAGAAGATGCATTCAGAGCCCTCCGTGCCCTCTCTGCCTGCTCCATGCCCCTCCCAGCCTTGTCTCTGTCACTTATTATTCAAGCTGAACTCACTGAGTGCCCTGCTGTTCTCGGCAGCTTCCCCGAGGAAACAGGCTGCTAATTGTCTCTTCTTTTAGCCTCCTCTAAGCTCCAGCAATGGAGGCCCTCAGAGCATGCCACTGCTCGAACCTCCCAACCAGGCTGCAGGAAACATGGGCACAGACTGAGGCTGTGTGGGGTGAGCCCTGTGTGTCACAGGAAGAGCCTAGTTCGCCTCTGGGTTCCATGCCAAGCCTTGGCCCTGCTGCAGCTGCCCAGGGTCGCAGCCTCTACGGCTTCCGCCTGCCCAGCATCTGTTCTTCCTCTGGACAACAGAACTGTTTGTCCTTCCTCTCTGGTTTAAGACAGGAGGACACAAAGCCCCAATGCCAATGGAAACAAGTCGCCGGGTATGTGAGTTTGAGGTGGACCTGAGGCCTAGGCTTGGGGTATTTAACTCAGACTGTGAGGGCAGAGTCTCTCTCCTCTTGTTGAGGCCAAAGGGAAGGACAGGAAGTGACAGTGAAGCTATTGTACCTCATTGGGGAAGTCAAGAATCAGGCTGAGACCAGCCTGTCTTCGATGCAACCATTCCTGAAGTCCACTGTAGACGACGTCATTCACAGAAGTGAACTTATGAAAGGCGGTTTTCCTTATGTGCTTAAGCTTGTCTGAGTCAGGTTTCTACGCTTGTAACAAAATCCTAATGGCCAGGCTCTAGAGACCAGCGTGGTTTTGGAAAGCACTGTTCCCATCCAGTGGGGGCTACATGGAGTCAGGCGTGGACTGTGGGAAGTTGTCTTAACCTGTTTTCTGTTTCTATAACAGAATACCCACGACTAAGTAATTTATAAAGAAAAGTTTGTGCTAGCTTGTGCTTCTGAAGGCGAAGTCAGGAACATAGGTCTGCTTCATCCCATGGTGGGAAAGAGGAGAGGGCAGGGCCATGCATGACAGATCATCGTGGGCTGTGCCATCCTTTAGACCTGTTCTTGTGACCATGGAATCACTGTGAAAGCTTATTCCGTGCTGCTAGAGTCCCTTTATTCTCTCCATGAGGATGGACCCTTGTAACCCAAACACTTCTCAAAGGTCCTACTGTCTTCCCAGACTGTTGCATCAGGAATCAAACTGCAGTGCCAGTGTGTGTGTGTGTGTGTGTGTGCACGCGTGTGCATGTGTATACATGCAATAGATGTACATGTGAGTATTTGTGCATGGAGGTGTACACGTGCGTGCATGCATGCATGCTGGGGTCAGAGGTGGACATCAGGTGTCCTCCTTAATTGCTCTCCACATTATATTTTTAAGACAGGGTCTCTCATTGAACCAGGAGTTTACAGATTCAGCAAAACTGGCAGCCAACAAGCCCCAGGGATTCCCCTGTCTCTGCCTGCCCAGATCTGGGATTACAGGTGTGTGATGTGGTGCATAGCTTCCCTTTCCACTTATTTATGAAATGTGTGTGTGTGTGTGTGTGTGTGTGCGCACGCGTGTGCGCGCACGCCATGTTAAATGTGTGGGGCTCAGAGGACACCTTGTGAAAGTTGTCTCTCTCCTTCCACCACAAGAGTTCAGGGGATCAAACAGGTAGGTCATCAGGCTTGGTGGCAAGCACCTTTACCTGCTGAGCCATCTGGCTGATTTACTTTTTAAAAAAAATGAATTAATTTTAATGTGAATGTTGGCGACCCAAACTCAGGTTTTCTTGTTAATGCAGCAAACACTTTATTGACTGAGCCATCTCTTAGCCCCTCAACGTGAGTTTTTAAGGGAACCCACCAGAGTCAAAGCACAGGAGAAATGCAGTGGCTTCATCGGGGGGACATGTGGGGTCCTTGCTGATTGTGGGACCCTGGGGAGGCCACTTTCTTTTACATCATCATCTGTAAAATGGGCCTAATAACCCTACCTCACAGGCTTACGTACAGAAGTGACTTCCGGTCGAGAACTTAACAGCAGGAAGGACCGTGGGATGAGCATCCTGGGAGCAGGGAAAGGTGTGCACGTGGGCTTGTGGGAGAGGAAGGAGAAGACAGGTGAGTCTGTGGCACAAAGAGGAGCGCAAGCTGAGAAGAGCATGGGACAAGGCGAGAGAGGACCCTCACCAGGAGGCAAGGGGAAACGTGGAAGTAGCTTTGATCATAGCCACAGAGTAACCTCAAAGTGAAGAATGGGCGGTGGTCAGAGGGAGAGTCTCGATCTGCAATGAACTGGACTCGTGGGGGGTAGCAAGAAAGAGCTGCAAGCTGAAAAGACCAGAAGATAACACCCTGGGTCTATGCTACTGTTGGGATGGAGGTAGGAATCACTGATGACACCTGAGTCCTTGTCCCCAGGGTCAGAGCACGATTTATCCTTTAAGGACATCCCCTGCCAGGCCCCACCCTTCAGAACACATTGATAAAATTAGCCTCCTGATCATCTAGTCACTTCTCAATGACGGGTTTCAACGGCTGGGGTCCGAGCCTTCAACACGTAAACCTTTTCGGGGACTATGCCACGTTCACGGTTCAGTTAGGGGAGACTATCCAGAGCTGGAATGGGCTGGGAGAGGTGAGAGCCACAGGAGGGAGTCCTGAAGAGGGCAGGACAGTGCTTAATGGGTCAGAAAGGAAAAAGCTGGTCAGTGGACCAGGGATACAGTCAGGGAAGAGGAGCTGAGGGCACAGAGAACCCCAAGTCTGATAATCTCAGGCTTTGAGGACCCCCCCTCCTCCAGAGCCACTTTGTAGAATAGCATGAAAGCAGAAGCCAGCTGGAACTGGCACCATTGAGCCTGGACCCACTGATTATCCTGAGGATCTAATTCGGAAAGAAGGCGGCCAATACAGCAGCTGTCAACTGCAAAAAAAATAAACCGGACCACGGTGCTGAGCAGTGAGAAATGGTCAGTCCAGCCATGGGTGTTGGGTAGGCAAGTGAACAGCCCTCAGCTGTGGAAGGAACACAGGCGCCTGGGGCAGAATGGCTGAACAGATCACTGAGAAAAGCCAAACCAGCCAAGCTATGCTTAGGACAGAATCTTCACAGAAAACCTGGCACCTCCGCGCAGCCCAGGGGAAAGATCAGAGGCTCGGTCGCAGGCGGCCTCGTCAGTTACCTGGGTGTGGGAGGCGAGAGCTTTGTTTTCTGGGCTACTCCCACCCGCATTTCTGCTTTTCCCTCCAACAATGAGCTTGTATGATTTTTATACAAACTGAAAAATAGAAAGGCGCTCTCAGTTGAGAGAGAGAGAGAGAGAGAGAGAGAGAGAGAGAGAGAGAGAGAGAGAGAGAGAGAGAGAGAGAGAGAGAGAGAGAGAGAGAGAGAGAGGGAGATGGAGAAATGATGGAGGTGGGCCAGCCTGGGCTCTCTGGGCTGTCACCAGGAGGAGGCAGCCTGCTGATGCTGAGACTTCACACAGCTCTGGGGGGAAGCCAGGCAGCCAATTACTCTAAAAGGCAGCAGATGTGCTTTGCTCTCCCTCCAGCCACTTATTACTCTGCAGAGGTAATAACGAGTCGGAGCATTTAGGGCGCATTTGAGTATGACAAAGAGCAGGGATGATGGATTCCAAACCATTTGTCAAAGCAGGAGTTGGTATGAAAGGCGGCCCTCAGCTACCTCACAATTACAGGTACCCCGGGCGCCCCCTTTTCTGAATCCAGGGCCCCAATCACAGCTGCCCTTTCCTCTGAGCTCCAGGGCTCAGGTAGTCAGAGCGCTAGCCGGCAACTGCCCGGTGCTTTACGCTTTTCAGAGTCAGACTGAAGTGCACACCCTGCCTTAGAGTTGGCAGAATCTGGCTGCCCGTGCATACACCGTTACAGTTTACACCGTCAGCCTGGCACTGTGTTGTTACATTTACAGGGTGCAGTGACAGACGGACGGGAGATGCTACTGTCCTCGGTCCTGGGTCTCTTCCTACAAATTTAAGGAACTAAGTCTCTATCCCAGATCGGCCACTGGGCTACTACTGCCTGCGGGTTATGCATGACAAACCAATGCACCTGTAGTACCTTTGGCTCCAATGTCAGACTCAGTTGTTTGTATTATGTTTTTACTGAAATATAATCTACAGCCTGGGGTGCACACATGAACGGTCAGCTAGGTAAATTCTCCTGATGATATGACCATACGCAAGTCAGCAGCTCTCACACACTAGAAAACAGACCTTTCCAGCTGTCTGCAAACCCTTATGGTGGTGTCTGAGTTCCAACCAAGAGGAGACATGAGTAAAAGCCGCTACATTGGAAGCCATTGTTGTACACACCAACTTTCAGGTTTTAAACACGTTGTGCCCAGGCAGGAGCATTCCCTAAACACAGGAGGAAGATGGAGGTGAGCACTACATAGCTGACACCATAGACAGCAAGATGGGACACAGGAAGCAGCTGCTGGGCCACGCCCATCTGCCAGACCACGCCCACCTGCCCGGCCACACCCACCTGCCCGGCCATGCCCATCTGCCAGACCTTGGCCATCTGGGGCGCACAAGGAAATCAGAACTAAAATAAATACGTCAAAGATTCCTAATCCAGAAATCCGAACTGGTCCAAAATCTGAATTCTTTGCGTATCAACATGAAGCCTCAGGTGGAGGTGCCCCACTCTGGAATGTGTGCACATTAGTAGTAATATTGGCTAGCATTGCCTCCAGGCTGCATGTTCGAGTTCTATATGAAAAATCAGTGAGTCTTGTGTTGGACTTGGATCCTATCCACAAGATATCCCACTATGGAAATGTAAATGTTTCAAAATCTGAAAACAATTGGAAATACTGCTGGGTCTCAAGTGTGCTAGATGAGACACCCCACCTGTGTCCCCTAAGCTATAATTGACCATTTGAAGTAAATAATCACAATGCAGTGTCGGGTTTACAGATACCTGGACTAGAATGGGTGGTGGTAACAACACTGTGAAGGCTGGATTGCGTCTCCTACACAGAAGATAAGCCAAAGTCCCAGCCCCCACTACCCCAAAAGAGGGTCTTCTTTGGAAATAGGGTCATAGCTCACATGAATCCTCAGGATGAGGCCGAACTAGAGGCCTTCAGAGAAATGGAACATCCTGTGACAGTAACGAGAGCCTGGGGTGCTGTGGCTTCAAGTCAAAGAACGCAGAGAATTCTGGGGAAGTCACTGGAAGCTAAGGGGAGGGCAAGAAAAGGTTCTAGAGGCACCAGAACTCTGTCACCTTTTAAGATATATTTTATTTTTAAATTATATGTATAGATACACGTATACCCATGTGAATACAGGTGACCACAGAGGCCAGACGAGGACACCAGATTCTCTGGAGTTGGAATGACAGGTGGTTGTGAAGTTGGATGCTGTGAACTAAATGAGGGGTCCTCTACAAGAACAACAAGTGATCTCACGTACTTAGCCATCTCTCCAGTCCCTCTAGTCACCTTGCTTTTGGCCTTTGTGCTTCTGTAACTGTGAGAGAACATATAGCTATTGCTTTACGGCGTCTTGGTTGACAACATTTTATTAGGGCAGTTGTAGGAAATGGGCACTTGTGCACAGGCTGGGAGCCTTGGAAGTGCTGGCACGGGGCTCACACACCTTAGCAAGAAGTGCAGCAGCATTGGAAGCTGAGTTGTGCTGAGTTAATGATGTTGCTGTGGGGAAAATTCTAAGATGGCCCTAAATTCCCACCCTGGTGTACTTGTATTATTCCCTTGTATTATCTTCTCCCCTTGAGTGTTGGCAGGACCTGTCAATATGATGGATGTCACTCCTGTGATTAGGTTATGTTCTCTGGCAAAGATGAAGGGAATTTCGCAAATTGAATTAAGGCCCTTCATCAGTTGACTGAGTTAATCAAGAGGGAGAAGAAAACGTCCTCAGCAGACCTAACCTGATAAGATTTGAAGGAGAGTCTAGGCTAAGGCTTTCTCATATCGAAGAAGCAAGCTGTTGTGAATTCTGCAGCTGCAGAAACATAACATAAAAATGAATTATACCATAAGTCAAATGAGCTGGGGAGGAGACTCTCAATGGGTCTCAGCCCCAGCACCAGACTTGTAAGTCCATTATGGAAGGACCTAGATAAACTGTGTGAACACCTGACTCTTGGAAACTCAATAAACAAGTTATTTTAATAATATTAAAGAGGAGATAACAAACCTGTGGGTGGAATTTTGAGAAAATGGTGCTTTGTGGGTGGGAGGGTGGGAGAG
Source organism: Mus pahari (assembly GCF_900095145.1). Taxonomy (NCBI): domain Eukaryota; kingdom Metazoa; phylum Chordata; class Mammalia; order Rodentia; family Muridae; genus Mus; species Mus pahari. The sequence goes on along the minus strand of NC_034603.1, from coordinate 18,173,560 downwards.
ATATACACACAGGGCTCATATATGAAGTTCTCCGTAATAAAATTATAAAAATAAATAAGTAAATAAATGTGTTTCACATCTTTAAGAAGGTTTGTGTTTGGGTGGGGCTTGTGTATTCTGACCCTTAAGCACTGAAACAACGTGGTAAAGGGTTCAAGTAAGACAATAAAGACATTAGATAGAACCTAGATACCTAACTAATCCAAAGGATGTTTGTAAAACAAGATAAAGGAACAAATGAGTAATGGAACAAATAAAAACAGATTGGAGGAGGTTGGGGAGATGGCTCAGGGCATTAAAAACATGTTCTCCTCACGGCCGCCTGCAACCACAGCTCCTGAGGGTCTGATGCCCGATTTTGGCACTGCAGGTACACCACCACACACACACACACACACACACACACACACACACACACTTTAAAAGATAAAATAAATCTTTTAAAAGAAAAGTTGGCAAGATGGCTGACTTAGAGCAATATCAATAATTACACCTAAATGTAAACAGTCCAAACATCTCAATTATAAGGTAGAATTTTAGAATTGAATTAAAAAGTAAAATTTATAACTTACTGCTATACCCTAATTTAAAATTTAAAACACACATACATTAAAAGCAAAAGACTATGAAAAGAAAAGAAAGATAATTTTGTTTATATGATAATTACTATGTCTATATTTTATATCCAGATCATATTTTGCATCAGAGAATAGTAACCTAGAGATGACCACTTCATAATGACTAAGGGACAAGTTCATACACAGAAAATAAACATCATAAGCATACATTCACCTGACAGCAACACTGCAGGCACTGCAGAGGTGGCTCAGCCGTTAAGGGCTCATGCTGCTCTCTCAGAGGACCCACATTTGGTTTCCATTACCCATGTTGGGTGGATTGGACACATCTGGTCTCCACAGTCACCTGCACACACATGCACACATGCACATGAGCACATGAGCACACACACATGCTCATGCACACAAATACATATTTTTAAATAATAAAAATAGATCTTAAAAAAATTTAAATACATGAAGAACTGATAGAATGTCCGGAATAATAGCAATAACAGCAAAACCAATAACAATAAAGTTCCTAGAGAGATACAGGAAGAAAATGTTTGTAACCACAGGTACAGATTTCTTAACTACCACAGTGTGCTCAGAAATATTCTGATAGAGTTTGGACCCTTAAAATTAAAAGCTTCAGCACGGTGGTGCACGCCTTTAATCCCAGCACTCGGGAGGCAGAGGCAGGCGGATTTCTGAGTTCGAGGCCAGCCTGGTCTACAGAGTGAGTTCCAGGACAGCCAGGGCTACACAGAGAACCCCTGTCTCAAAGAAAAAAAAATCAAAGCTTCTACTGATTCAGACCATAATGGGGGAGAGAAAATCATGAATCAGGTATCTGGTAAAGATCACAAATCCAGAATATATATCTGAGCTATTGGAAAGCAGTAAGAAAACGCTAAGAGCATGGAAGAGATAAATTCACAGTTCACCAAAGAGGATTTGCAAATATCACTGACCATTAGGGAAATGACAATTGAAGTCACATTAAGACACCACTAGATACCTACGAGAACAGCTAAATTTGAAAAGATAGATAGTGTAAAATGTGGTAAGAATTCTTATGCTGCTGGAGGGAGCGTAACATGATTTGATTGCTTTGGGAAACTATGTGGTACGTTCTATAAAAGTTCAAAGCAAGGGCGTGGGTAATGGGTCAGTGGTAAAGTTCCTTGGACAAGCGTGAGGACCTGAGTTCGGATCCCTAGTTCTCGTGAAGCAGTCAGGCATGGTGTCAGGCACCTCACATCTCAGCATCAGGAGAAGGGGACAGGTGAATGCCAGGGGAGGAGACCTTACTGGCCAGCCAATCTGGTGGCTGGTGAGCTTGGGGTTCAGGGAGAGATCCTGTCTCAAAAAATAAGGAGGAGCGTGTTTGAGGATGACACCTGATA
>NC_034603.1:18164094-18166594 GCF_900095145.1 Mus pahari | reverse complement strand
ATGGGAATGACTGGGTAAAGAAGGGTTCAGATAATGAACATGAAGATACGGTGGGGTGGTAAGAAATGATGTCCAGTGTTCTCTAGCACATTGGAGTCACTCAGCCTACAACAATTAGATTAGCATGCCTCACCAAGCCAGAGAGGAAAGATTTGAAGGGTCCCGGGACAAAGAAATGGTCACATTTGAGGAGATGGAAAGGAGAAACCTGTGCATATTATCATTGCATATTGTGTATGTGCATGGTAGTACAATGTCGCAGCCCATAAATGAATACTAATAAGCCAATCTGATAATAAATAATTTAGAGGTAAAAAAGAAAGAAGACCTGGAGCCCCATGCACACTTGACATACCGCCTCACCCCAGCCGTTCAGGGTACTGATGGTAGAGTGGCCCCGTGTTTGAAGCAGAGTGGGTGCTGAGACTGAGGTCTTCCATGCTAGAACCCATCACCCTTTCCTTCCCCAGACCCACATATTTGGGTTGACTTTTAAAGACAGCTGGGGCATCACACCCCCATGTCAGCTTCCTTTAAGGTAATCCCCCACTGCAACTCTCCCCCACCCCCAACACACACACCTGGGAACACCTTGGGTCCTCACCCAAAGCTTCCTGCAGAGAGGCCCTGTGGCCATGTGGCTTCATTTCGCAGTGGCATCCAAAGTGAGAGCTGTTCACAGAGAGATGGGAAGAGGTGGGGGACTTACTTCGATGTTTTATTATGAATTAGAGTCCAAGATCTAAAGCTTTTAGTGCACCGACCAAACAACAAGTGGAAAATTCCACACCTGATGCCATTCAACAGTGCAGTCAAAATAAAGGCACATTTAAAAATGCAGTATATTAAAAATACAGTACATTAAAAATACAGTATGTTAAAGATACAGTATAAAATGACCTTCTAGCTATGTGTTCGAGTGGTACCAGGATTTCCTGTTTCAATTTGGATGCTATTCTTACCATGGCTCATTATGTATATGTAAATAATGCCACCCCACCAAAAAAAAAAAAAATCCCTCTAATCCTATAAACTTCTGGTTTCAGGCATCTTGGATGAGGGACAGTCGAGCCTTGCTTGTTGAAAGGATCATGTCACACAACAGTCTACCTGAATGTCTAGCATAACTCATGAATCACAGTAGCAAATTAGAAACCTAGGGGCTCTCTGGCCATTCAAACATAATCATTATCAGGCATTGTCTTAGCTGGGGTTTCTACTGCTGCGAAGAAACACCAGGACCAGAAAGCAAGTTGGGGGGTAGAAAGACTCTGGCTTGTGTCAAGTTGAGATAAGACTAGCCAGAAGTCATCTATGCCCTAGCCCAGATCTAAAATACAGGACACTAAAACTTTTCAAATTAAATGAAATTGGTTGATTAATTAATGTGTGCATTGTACTCGTGTGCATCTGTGGAGGCCAGAGCAAACACTGAGTGTCCCCCTCTATTGCTTTTGCTCTATTTCCTTGGAACAGGCTTTTGCAGTGACCATCAACCCCACTAACACTGCTGCTCCCGCTTTCCCGCTAGGCTGTCTGAGTAGTGAGCTCCTCAGGATCCATCCATCCGTCTCCATCCTGAAATACTGTGCTGACAGGCACAGCAACTCTGCATGACTGTGTTGTCTTCACCTTGGTGCTGGGGATTCCAACCTTGGTCTTCACACTCCAACGACTAGCACTCCTACCCACTGAGCCATCTTCCCAGCTCCTTATGTTAAAGCGCTTTTTTTTTATGAACAAGAATTACATCTATACTTCTGGCAAATGACATGCTGTCGTGATAGAGGTGTGACAAGGTCAAGCATTCAGTATATTTTGCTAGGCGGAACTTTAAAAACTCATTTATCCATTCTACATTTTCTCTCAGAAGTTGGCATCTCTAAACACTACGTCGTAGAGCTGCCTTTTACATCTTACAGAAATGGTGTCATCCTCTATGCATTACTTTTTAATCTAACACGACGCATGTATAAGTACTTTGCTTCCAGTTGTTGCTGTGACCAGCCAGATATGGGAACTCACACGCACAGTTCTCCTGTGGACAGACATCCCGGGAGCGGGACTACTGCCTTGTAGGTATATGCAGCCAGGACCAACTTTACTAAGTGGTTTCATAAACTGGTTCCTGAAATGCCCACCCCTGCCCAAAGACGCTAAGTGTCTCTGTCACCCGCATCCTCATCAGTATTCGCATTGCCCAGCATACTGATTTTTACTGACAGAATAAAGGAGTGATGGGAGTTCCTTTCTTAAATATTTGATTGAATTCACTGTAGAAGGCTCCTGGGCCTGACATTTTCTGTCTCGGGAGAAATTTAATTATAAGTTCAATTTCTTTAATGAAAAAATTAGTGTTGCGCAGGTTGTTTTCTCTTTCTTGTGTTATTTTTTGATAAGCTGCAACTTTCAAAAGCGTTTGTTCATTCTACCTAAAGTGTCAAAGTCTTGGTATGCTTCCAAAAACCCCTTGTTCTCTTCTCTCTCTCTCTCTCTCTCT